>NC_134857.1:81089892-81463642 GCF_049852395.1 Peromyscus maniculatus bairdii | reverse complement strand
GAACTTCTCCTGAGTGAAGGGTCCCGTCCGTGGCTGCCCCACCTCTGTCCGGGCCTCCCTGCACCCACCCCATCCCTGCAGCTTATCTCCTTAAACTGTTCGGGTGGACACGGTACCCCCCCCCTCCACCGAAGGCCCACATGTGTTGTGCCAGTCCATTGCTGAAGGAACCCGCCAGTCTGTGGTGCCTCTGCCAGGAGCGAGGGCTCTCACAAGGCTGCATGGGGCTCCTTTTCCGGCACTGTAATAAGCCACAGGCACAATAAGACTGAGTCGCAAGTCTTCCGAGTGAATCAGTGAACCTGGGTGATGTCTCCAAACAAACAAACAAACAAACAAACAGCCCAGCAAACATAATCACGAAGGACAATTAAATCAGCTTTAATTGCTGATTTACATAATACTGGCAGAGCATTACAATTCCACGAATATTCAAGAGCTTACAGTAAAATGCCGGTCTGTTGCTCACCTCTTCCCATACCTCTCTACACCTGTACTCTCCAGAGGAGCTACAGTTACTCTTGCAGCTATTTCTTCTAATATTCACATAAGTATCTAGATATATACATGCTTTCATTTAACCTTCCTTCCCTTCCTTCTTGTTTTGTTTTAAACAGGATATCATTATGTATTTCAGGTGGCCTTAAACTCACAATCCCCTTGTCTCCTACGTGCTGGGAATACAGATGTGTGTCGCTGTGCAAGCTACTCAGAGTTTGCTGGTTTTTCATAGTTAGGCATTATTATTATTTCTGCTGTGGCACAGGATGACTGAGCTGCCTTACAGTATACCATCTCAACATGCTTCACACTTTCTTACCACAACCCCACAGTGTAAATCTTGGTGTGACTTATAACTGACACTGTTATGACTCCTAATTATTCACAACAGAAATGTCCTAGGGCTGGAGAAATGTCTTAGTGGTTAAGAGGACTTGTTTTTCCAGGGGATCCAGGGTTGGGCTCCTGGCACTCACAGGACAACTTACAACCTCCCATAACTCCAGCTCCAAGGGCTCCATCACCTCTTCAGCCTCTGTGGGTACCCACACACACGTGAAGTACACATACAGACACATACGCTTGCACACAAATGAAAACCAATCTTTTTAAAATGCCCTAGAGGCGCCAGGCCGTGGTGACTTTTTGCGAGCCTTTGATCCCAGCATCCAGGAGGCAGGCGGATCTCTGCGAGTTCCCGGCCAGCCTGGTCTACCGAGTGAGTTCTAGGACAGCCAGGACTGTTATACCACAAAGAGAAACCCTGTCTCGGAAAAAAAAAAAAAAAAACAAAAAAAAAAAACAAAAAACACCACCAAACACCCTCTTCCACACAAATGCCCCAGAGACAAATGTTCTAGCTTTTTATTTGTGCTGTCGTTAAGTGTTGTTGGCAAGGCAAACACAAGAGTAAATCTGCCCTTCCCCTCCTCCTCTCCCACTTGGGGCTGTCTGTTCTCTTTCCTGTGGCTGAGGTAGGCTTCTCTCATCTTCTTCTGGAGTTTCGTCCATTGCCCTGGTGAACCACCTCCTCGTGTGGCCTCCGGGAATCAGCACAAGAGAATGTAGCTGGAGGCTCTCACGGCCGCCCTCTGCCTTATCCTACCATCCCACCAGAGTAAAGTCAACGTGAAGCTGTCAACGCCTTTCTCAGAACCGTCCCATCTTTCCTCCACTGCATCCTAGGACCTAGGGCTGTCCGTTAGGAGTCCACAGACTTCCTCACTTGGAATCTTCTCTCTCACCCATTGTTTTGTTTTCCAGTGATAGGTGCTGGTGTCGGTTTCTCAACGGCAAAACTGATGTCTTTAAACCGGGGTGTTTTTCTTTTCTTTTTTTCTTTTTTTGTTAAGATTATGTTCTGAGAAATTTTAAGCCAGATGTGGTGGTTCACAGCAATAATTCCAGAACTAGGAAACAAAAATTCTAGAACTAGGTTGGAGGTTTGCAACAAGTTCAAGGCCAGCCTGAGATCTTGTCTCAAAATAGAAAGCAAAACAAAAAAAAAAAAAAAAAGAAAAAAGAAAAAAAAAAAGAGGCTTATTTAATTTTCTCCTAACAGACATTTTATCTACATAATTAATTGTCTTTTCAGTTGATTTATAAAAATTTCTTCAATCTGTCTTTTAATCTATCGAGTTTTTATTTTATAGTATTTAAAAATAAATAGCATTAGCATTTTTCTGAATCCTCACTCTGTAAGTTCCGGTTTTGCTGTGACTGTAATATCGCCTACCTCAGACATTAACTCAGGGTGTTTCCCTTTTACCTGCTTTTGAGCTGGAGATTTTTCCTCAGGTGCTTGGTGATTGCCTCTTCCTCCCTTTCTTTTCGTCCTCCCCTTCCTTCTCTCCTTCCCCCTTCCATCTCTCCCTCTGTCTTTGTTCTGGGACTGAACTCTGAACTCGTGCTCGCTAGGCCGGCCCTGCCACTGAGCCGAATGCCCAATCTCTAGTGATTCTTAATGGGACTTTTTCCCCAGCAGAGTTTCGCTCTGTTGCCCAGGTAGGTCTCTAGACTCAAATGATTCTTTCCCTGGTCTCTTGAATAACTGGGACTTGAGGCATGCGCCACCACGACCCAGTCAGTTTTCTGCTGTCATTTATCAGCAAGGACTGGGGGGCCAATTGTGTGAACAGAAGGGACTTACTCAAGAATTGAGGAACAGCCTTCTCTTTCTTTCTTTCTTTCTTTCTTTCTTTCTTTCTTTCTTTCTTTCTTTCTTTCTTTCTTTCTTTCTTTCTTTCTTTCTTTCTTTCTTTCTTTCTTTCTTTCTTTCTTTCTTGAAAGACCAGCATGTGATTAGATGGGAGGCCAGTCATCTTGGACCAGTTCCACCACTAATAAATTTTCCTGCCTGTGGTACAATGGAGTTTTGATAATTTGGGAAGGAAAGAAATTGAATTTCACCTGAAAGTATAGTGAATTATTTTTACCCAGTCCCTATTTTTCTTTCTTTTCTTTGTTCTCTTCTTTTCCTCCCTCCCTCCCTCCCTCCCTCCCTCCCTCCCTCCCTCCCTCCCTCCCTTCGTTCCTTCCTTCTAAAGGTTCGGGGTAACCACCTTCCTCTAGTGGTTGGAGGCAGGCTCTTGCTATGGAGCCCAGGTTGATCTCGACATCAGAGTCTTCTTGCCTTGGACTCCTGAGAGCTGGGATCACAGGCATGTACCACCATGCCCAGCGAGTCCCCCTTTTCAGACCCTTAGGCTTTTCTCCGGATGAAGCCTAATGATGATGAACCAGTCATTGGATTCACCAACACCCAGTGATAACGACGAACACGTAACGTCCCCTGCTGGCCTGCGGTCCACTTCCGAGTTGGCAACCTCTCTGCTGAGATATGCAGCGCAAGGTTTCTGCTCTCTGGGGCAGAGGAGAGACAGCTACGGTTCTCACTGCTGCTTACGCAGACTGGATCATTTCCTCTAGCCTCATCCCTCCCACGTATCCCTAAACCACTGCCAGCTCTAACCTCTGAGCCTCTCCGGGGCTCACTTGAAGAAATTGGCTTCTCACTGTGGCCTCCGCCACATCACACCGAGGTTCTTTGCTGGGGCTGTCGGTATCCCCTGGCTCATCCACTTTATGACTTCCAAAGTTTGGTTGGCCTCTCTCTTCCGGGGCCATCTTTTATCCTCTTTCATGGGAACTTTTTTTTCTCTTTCTTTTCTTTTTTTTTGGGGGGGGGGGCAGGGTCTCCCAGGTAACCCAGGTTAGCCTCGAATGGAAACTTGCAATCCTCAGTTCCCAGTTCTCCAGTGTTTAACTCTGTGAAGAACCGCTGGCTGTGATCTCAGCCCTGTGTCCAGGTGTGGTTTTCTGTGAAAGGCTCCGTCTTCTGTACAGAGACGCTTATTTGATGAGGGGGTGACAGCTACGCATATCTGTCGTGTAAGGACAGCTGGTTGACCTAAATACCTCTAAGAACCATCCCTCGTCTGTTGTTTGCTGCTCGAAATAGAAGGAACCGAGTCTAAGAATGCTCAGCTTCCTCTGGACCAGCTCCGCAGTCTCAGACCTGTGAAAGTGGTGCGTGCCACCACCCCCGTCCGACTGCGGATGAAGCAGAGCAGTTCTGAGGCTGTGATGAGCTAAGACAGTTATTCGAAGTGAAACCTCAAGTTGCTCTTTGTTCCTTCTCTACCTCCGTGAGTTCCAGGAAGGCCCAAGGTTCCCACCCTCCAAACCTTAGCTGCCTGGTGGTGAAGAGAAACATTGCATGCTCCAGGTTACTTCCTATTTTTTGAGAAAAAAAAATGGCATAAATACTCTTTCTGCTGAGGGAAGTAACACTAACTGAAGGGAAACTGCGGAGAAACCAAGAAGGCAAGAACTACTTCAACCCCAGAGGTAGCGAGTGCACACATGCCAGGGTGTTCCCTTCCAGCCTCTGTCTGTGGTTGTGTGAATGACATAGGGGACCTGAAGGTAACTGTGTGTCTGTCCACCCCCCCTTTAACATCTTGGAGACACTTCTCCACATGTTCACAGTTCTTTATAGACTCCTTTGAAGGCTGTATATACGGCTAGGCATCCATCTGGCCACTCTCTCATTGCTGAGTTTTTGGTATTTGTTTCTAAATTTTGCTGTTAAAAATAGCACAATATGAAGCTTTAAAATGTAAATTCTGGCCTACATTTTTACCCCACCACCATTGCCACCACGGATACAATCTAGAGGCCGTGAACATTGTCTTTTGATGGAAGTCATCGCACTTTTTCAGAAAGTTTTTAATACCTGCTTTGTGTATGTGTGTGTGTGGTGCTGGAGACCGAACCTGGGCCTTGCACACACTGAATACACACTGTACCCCTATAACATTTCTTGTTACACTTTCAATAGCTTCACAGATGTCCTTTTTTAAATTAAAATAATGCCTATATGTAATTTCTAAAATAAAAGTTATCAAAATCCACCATAAAAAAGCACCAGTCCCTGGGCTGGAGTGATGGATCACTGGATAAGGGAACTTGCTGTTCTTGTTCTGAGTTCAGCTCACAACAGTCTGTAACTCCAGTTACTGGGAACCTGTGGTCCTCTTCTGGCCTCTGTGAGCACCTCTCTGCACAGGGTACACATACACCCATCCAGACAAACACCCCTACACATAAAATAAAAAGAAATCTTCAAAGAATGAAATTAGCATCAGTCCCCTGGCCCACTGTGCTTTGATGCTGCACCTGACTTTTTTTTTTTGGGGGGGGGGGACAGAGTCTCTCTACAGACCCTTGACTGTCCAAGAACTCACTATGTAGATGAGGCTGGCCACACACTCACAGAGATCTGTCCGTCTTTGTCTCCTGAGTGCTGGGATTAAAGGTGTGTGTCACCACATCGGCTGCCCCTGACCTCTTAAGCTATTGTGGAAGGCACTCATCTCCAACAGTGTCTATTCTACTGTTCAAAAAAATTTTTTTTAATTAGAACAAAGTACAATAATATCTATGTATGAAAATGTCACAATGAAACCTATTATTTTATATGCTAATTGAAAACACAATTTAAAAGACTGAAAAGTCATTTAGAACATCATCATTTTGTCAGGCATTCCATAGAGCTCTCGTCTTCCTGGAGATTTCCATGCAAGGTTCTTTATAAATACGATCCAACATGAACTAGGAACTAACTTGTTCTCTAAGAAGACCCCAGGTCACCCGCAGGTGTCTAATTCTGTGATACTCCTCTGTCCTTGGTGGTCGGGGTTCCTGCTCCCAGGGCTGCTGCAGAGCCTGCCTGCTGTTACTCCATCTCTATCCTATGATGGGGCACGTTAAGCTGTGGCTTCTGCTAGCCTCCTCCACCAAACACAGCTGTGCAATAGTCATGTTGAGAGTCCTCAACCCCAGACAGCTCATAGTTCAATGGTTCTCAACTAGGGTGAATTTGTCCCTCAGGGAACACTTGGTAGTATTTCCATATAGGTTCTGTAAAAAGCCATAACAGAGAAGAGAGGTCATTTCATCTAGTTGGCAGAGTTCAGAGACACCACTAGCTGTCCCATGATATGCAGGACAGGCCCCCATAGCAATGCACAGGACAGGCCCCGCCTTGGTTAGGGTTTCTATTGCTGCGAAGAGACACCATGACCATGGCAACTCTTCTAAAGGAAAACATTTCATTGGGGCTGGCTTACAATCCAGAGGTTTAGTCCATTATCATCATGGTGGGACATGGCGGTGCGCAGGCAGATGTGGTGCTGGAGAAGGAGCTGAGAGTTCTACATTCAGATTTGCAGGCAGCAGGAAGAGAGAGAGACACCGGGCCTGGTTTGAGCCTTTGAAACCTCAAAGCTTACCCAGCCCCCAGTAGCACACTTCATCCAACAAGGCCACACCTACTCCAACAAGGCCACACCTACTCCAACAAGGCCACACCTCCTAACAGTGCCCCTCCCTATGAGCCTATGGGGGCCACTTTCATTCAGACCACCACAGCCATCACAGCAATGGACCATCATGGTAGTCGCCCGTCAGGAAACAGAGATCCACATATACTTTTAAGTTAACATCTTTCCATTATGATTGATGTATCAGTTACTTTTCTGTTGCTGTGATAAAATACTGTGACCAAACATTAATTATGAGAGAAAGAGTTTATTTTGGCTTCTGGTTCCAGAGGAGAAATAGTCCATGATGGCAGAAGCACAGCATCAAGCCTCATGGTGACCGAGCAGAAAGCTGAGAGTCACAGCTTCCAACACAGCAGGAAGCAGAGAGAGCTAACTGGAAACAGGACTGAGAGATACACTCTCAAATCTCTCCTCCAGTGACACACTTGCCTAAAGCAAGGCTGCACCTCCTGAACCTCCCCAAACAGCGCCACCTGCTGGGGACCAAGTGTCCAAATGCCTGAGTTTATAGGAGCCATTTCTCATTCCAACCACCACACCTGCAGACTGTTTCTTCACCTACAAAATGGATTTGGTACTCAGGAGTCAGTCTACTGAGACTGAGATGTTTGGTCAAAAAAACAATTCCATTCACTCCAAATTCATTCATTCCAAAGGAAAAGCACCTACAAATAAATCTAACCAAAGATATGAAAGGCTTCTATTGTGTGCTTACAAAACAGTCAATTAAAGAAACTGAAGAAGACAGTTGAATGAAGAAAGACATTGTATGTTCATGGATAGGCAGAATTAATATTACAGTAATGGCCAATATGATTGAAAGCCATCTAGAGACTTCATGCAATTGCCATCAAGATTCCAATGACGTTCTTCACAGAACTAAAAAAGAGCAATCCGAGATTCATAGGAAAGCACAGAAGATTCTAAAGAGCATACATTATTACTTACAATATTATTTATTAAGATCTATGAGCTTTTTGCAGGGGTTGAACCTAGGGCTTTATGTGTGCCGGGCAAGAAAAGCAGTTATCTTGAACAAAATTGGCAATGCTGGAATTCTGATTTTTTTTTTATTTGTTTGTTTTTCGAGACAGGGTTTCTCTGTGTAGCTTTGCACCTTTCCTGGAACTCACTCTGTAGCCCAGACTGGCCTCGAACTCACAGAAATCCGCCTGCCTCTGCCCGAGTGCTGGGATAAAGGCGTGTGCCACCACCGCCCGCCTGAATTCTGATTTTTTTGACTTCAGTTTTCCTTCTTATTTTTGGTTTGTATGGCTAGGAGTTTTTCCAGCATCATTTATTACTTCAAAGAACAAAGTTTTGTTTTATTGATTCTCTGCAATATTCTTTACACTTACTCTTTGTCATTGTCTACCTTGATCCTCATTATTTTTCATGATTTTCTGGATTTTTTTTAATCTAGGCATTTACAGCTACGAAGTTCCCTCCTAGAACCATATCGTAGGTTCAGGTGTGTTTGTTTGCATTTTTCATTCAATCCCAGGAATTTTTAAACCTATCTGTCTTCTGATGTTCTTGACGACCCATCTGTCATTCAATAGCGTGTTCTTTGATTTCCATGACTTCGTGTAGCTTATCTTGCTGCTGACTTCCTTTGTGATCCAATGGAAGACAGGAAATCACTTCCATTTCCTTGTTTGCTAAGGCTTGCTTTGTATTCTGCGATGTGGTCTATTTTAGAAAAACCTTTACGGGATGCTGAGAAGAATGTGTATTCTGCAGTATGTGAATGGAATGTTCTAGAGATGTCTGTTGTATCCATTTTACCTACAAGGTCACTTAATTCTGATTTTTGTTGTTGGTATTATTGTTTTTGTTTCTCTGCATGATTTGGCTATCGGTGAGAGTGAGATATTGAAGTCATCCACTGGTATCTTAAATATTTGATCTCAAATAATGCTACAGAACCACTGTAACAAAAATGACATCATACTGGCACAAAACCTGCCATGAACACCAGTGGAACTGGACAGAGAGCCTGGAGATAAATAAACACAGTGGCAGTCCTCTGACTTCTGACAAGGGTTCCAAGTTCATACACTGGATACAAGGTAGTCTTTTTGCAACATTCAAAATGCAACAACTTTAGTATAAGACCTGAAACTTTGAAACTACTACAGGAAAACACAGGACAAACACTTCAAGACCTGGGTACTAGCTTCTGAAAGAGTTGTCCAGGAAACACATAATAAGAATTTACAAACTGGACTTCATCAAATTAAACATTTTTCATTATAGCAAAGGAGATGACAGAGTTAAGAAATAGCCTATTCCTTATAGAATGGGAAACAGTCTTTGCCAGCTATTCCTCTGATAAGAGATTAATATCCAGAACAGATGAAAAACTCAAAACCATTGTGCTGGCTCCTTTCATGTCAACTTGACACAAGCTTCGAGAGAAGGGACCTTCAATTGAAAATATGCCCCCATCAGATCAGTCTGTAGGCATTTTCTAAATTAGTGATTGATGAGAAGAGCCCAGCCTATTGTGGGTGGGAGCCACCCCCGGCCTGGTAGTCCTGGATTCTATAACAAAGCAGGCTGAACAAGCCATGTGGAGAAAGCCATTAAGCACACCCTCCATGGCCTCTGCATCAGCTCCTGCCTCCAGGCTCCTGCCCTGCTTGAGTTCCTGTCCTGACTTCCTTTGATGATGAGCAGTGATGTGGAAGTGTATGCGGAATAAACCCTTTCCTCCCCAGCTTGCTGTCTGGTCATGGTGTTTCATCACTGCACTAGGAACTCTAACGAAGACTACAGTGGAATACCAATAGAACAAATAGCCCAGTCCGTAAATGAGCAACGGAGCTAACAGACGCTTCAAATCAAGAGTACAAACACCGAATAAGTACATTAAACAATAAATACATGTATTCAACAATTTTAATGTTTTCATTGAAATGGAATTACATCACTTCCCCTCCCTCTTCTCCCCCAGACCCCTGCCAGTTACTCTTCTTGAACCACGCCCATGTGCCCCCATTCTCGAGTTAATAGCCTCTTTTCTTTGACTATTATTATTACATACATACATGGACATGTATGCATGTGTATACACAAATATAAATAAACACAACCTGCTGAGTCTGTTTTTGTGTTCAATGTTTTTAGTCATCATGGAAATGAAAATCAAAAATTACAATGAGATGCTGCTGTCTCACCCAAATCAGAATGGCTGCCGTCAAGAAAGCAGATGCTGGCAAAGATGTAGAGAAAGTGGGATCTTTATACAGTGTGGGTGGGAATGTAAACTGATACAGCCTCTATGGAAATCCCTCCAAATGTAAGTCAAAGTACCATATGATCCTGGGTAAATTCCTGAAATAAGAAGCTGTGCACAGCAGAAATGTCAGGGGCGTGGCCAAGTGGGGACAGGGTTTGGCTGGTGAATATGAAAGCCTGGATTCAATTTCTGGTGCCTCATCAGCTGGGCATGGTGGCACACACCCGTGGTCCTAGCACTTAGGAGATAGAGGAGAGAGAACCAGAAGTTCAAGGGCATCCTCTGTGTGTGGAGGCCAATCTGGAAAGACAGCAGAGGAAGAGGAGAGAGGGCTGGAAAATACAGAGGCAACTTCCACACTCACATTTATTGTAGTTTACTCACAATAACAAAGTCGTGGAACTGACCCAGATGTCCATCAGATGAATAAACAAAAAGTATGTTATGTGTATATATATATATATTAGAATATTATATAGCCATTAAAAAGAACAAAATCATACAACCAACAAAAAAATAGGTAAGACTAGAGATCACCATGTTAAGTGAAATGAGCTAGGATCTGAAAAAGCAGTGTTGCATGTTTTCTTTCATGTGTGGAATCTAAAAGAAGAAAGCAAGAAAAAGGGGGTATCATTAAGGTATGAGGAGACTATTGGGGAGGGCAAGAGAGAATATGTATGGGAAACAGAGATGAGTAAATATGATCAATGTACTTGATATATATGTATTAAAAGATCATAATGAGGGGCTCAGTGGCTTACAGTACCAGCTGCTCTTCCAGAGGTCTTGTGTTCAATTCCCAGCAACCACATGGTGGCTCGCAACCATCTATAGTGAAATCCTGATCCAGCATGCAGGCGTACATGCAGATACTCACATACATAAAATAAATAAATAAATCTTAAAAAAAAGATCAAAATGAAACGCATTATTTTGTATAGCTGATATAAACTGATGAAAATGCCTGATACTATGGCAGATTAGACTATGGTACCTCGTTTAGATGTACATTACTATATAGTGGTGAGACTGAGACTGTAAAAAAAATGTTCTTTCTACACTTAACATTTATTCTGCTGTGCTCTGTCCAAGTCCGTTGACTGGTGATTTTTACTTATTATCTGCCATGTGGTTTGGCCTCATTAGTGTCTGCAAATAAAGGCACATTTACTTAGATACCAAAGATCACTCAGCCCCTGCATTCTGAATTAATAATACACAATGCTTTCCCATTCTAGCCCTTACCAAGTCACTGCATTCCCAAGTTACTTAAATACCCCTGACTCCCTCATCATCACTTGCTGCCCCATGCTGGGAGAGCAGAATCTTGCATCCTCCCAAGTCAGAGGGCCTGCACTATGTGGCTCTCTGTGGGGTGCTGCATACTCTTTCGATGTCCTACCTTCCCATGACAGCCATGTCGTCACTTTGTCCTGTGTGTGGCATTCGGCTCATGCCCTAGAAAATGTTTTGCAGGAATGAAGAGATGGACCTTTCACTCACCCAGAACACCCTCAACTGTCACTAGAATTGGTGCTGGAGTTGGAGGGGCTCCTGGGTGGAGATGGATCCCTGAGATGTGATCAAGACCTCAGTTTTCAAGTCTGAGTTCCTAAACTTCCTCTAAGAGCAGACTGCCCCATACTTAATAAAGCCCATGTCTTAGTCACTTCTATGGCTGTGATAAGACACCATGACCAAGGTGGAATCTTAAAAAGGAAAGCATTTAATTGGGGGCTTGCTTACAGTTTCAGAAGCTTAGTCCGTTATCATCATGGCGGAGAGCACCGTGGAAAGCTGGAGCAGTAGCTGAGAACTCCATCCTGACTGCATGCAGCAGGATGACAGAAAGTGCCCGGGCCTGGGGTAGGCTTTTGAAACCCCAAAGCCTACCCCTAGTGACAGACTTCCTCCAACAAGGCCATACCTACTCCAACAAAGCCATGCCTCCTAATCCTTATAATCCTTTCAAACAGTTCCTCTCCCTGGTGACTAAGCATTCAAATATAAGAGCCTGTGGGGAACATTTTCTTAAAACCACCACAGTCCACGACTAAATAACTTAGCAGATGTGAAGATGGATACAAAGGAGGACCCAGCGCCCGTGGATATGCTGAAGTAAGATTGTCCTCCTGGAGGTGTGGGTGGCGTGGAATCTGGCCCATGTTAGTCTGTCTGAGGACATAATGTCACTAATATACCAGGTTTTGTATTTTCCTTTTTAAAATTATTGTTCTGTGCCAGGCGGTGGTGGCACACGCCTTTAATCCCAGCACTTGGGAGGCAGAGGCAGGTGGATCACTGTGAGTTCGAGGCTTCCTGGCAATCAAATACTAGCTGCTGTCTGTCACTCATTCTGGCCTTCTGCAGGTTTGCCTTAGTGCCCAGCCTGGAGGTGGAGGGGTGCAATACATTCCCATGCCTGTCGTCCCCGCTGACTGAGTCCTGCCTTGTGAAGTCCTTGTGAAGACCTCCCAGGGCTGAGGACAGCACAAAACTGGGTGAGCCAGACCAGGGCCACTTCTCAGTCCATGTTGGCTCAGCAAAGAGAAGGTCTAGTGAGTTTCTGGCTATCATGGGTTAGAAGGCTTTGGCATGATTGCATGGATTCCTGCTCTTGCAGCTTTGTGTTTATGGACTGGAGAGATAGCTCAGTAGTTAACACTGCTCTTGTAGAAGACTGGAATTTAGTTCGCAGCATCCATGTCCAGCAGCTCACATCCACCTGTAACTCTAGCTCCAGGAGGATCTGATGCCCCCTCTGGTCTTTGTGGGCACTGCATTCATGTGCATGAACCCATACACATACACGTAATTAAAATGAATCTTTAAGAAAAATTACAAAGTTGTGTCTAAACCCACAGCTTCATCAGGACTTGTGTCTCTTATCTTTTAAAAGTGAAAACACAAAACCCCAGGGCTGAGACGTTTGTAGGAGACTTCCCTGGGAGTGAGGGCACTGCCAATTCTAGGGAGCACCTACAGAGCATCTGCCTAGACAGAAATAATCAAGTGCTCCCATGCACCCTGGGGCACCTTACTTCACTCACGGCGAAGCTGCCCTTGGCCTGAATGTGGTTATCTTAGGGCTTCACGCTGAAGCCAGTGAGAGGAGCCCCGGATTGACAACTGCTCCTCTAAGCCGCTGTGATGAGCTCATGTCTTACTCCTGCTAAATGAAGATGAGTCTCAGCTCCATTAAAGGTGTAAACATGAGAGAAGTCTACCTAATTGAGAGGCCTCATGGACGGTGACCCTGCCTCTCATCTTCCTAGGCCCCGTGGTTCGCTGCGTGATTAGCCTTGAAGCACTTGGGGCGTTTGACTTCGAAAGCACACTCTGTCTTTTTGCTCAGCTCTCGAGTAAATGTCACTCAGGTCTCCAGGCACAGATTTGGGGGAGACTGTGGAGAGACAGATGGGAGCAGCAGCGCAGTTTCACGGAAAGATCAGGGTTGCTGCGCTGCAGGGGAAACCAGTTCTGGGTTGCGCTGACGTACGGCGTTGTTCTCTTTATTTTTTCCCTGTGTGTACTGGGGTTTGAACCCAGAGCCCTGTGTGTGCCAGACAAATGCTTTCCCACCGGGCCACACCCAGGTCCAGGTGTGTCTTATTCTCTATCTTAGTCCTTGGTCTTCATTATGACCAGAATGCCTGTGCCCGCCACATCCACGCTAGGTTGTGTGTTGAACACTGATCAAGATGGCGTCATTAAGGAGTATAGCCTTTGGGAAGGGATTAAGCCATGAGGACAGATTGTCAGGGGGACTAATTTTATTAAAGAACATATTTTCCCTTCTGCCGTCTGAGGACACAGCTAGATGGTTCCATCGTTGAGGCCAACAGCAAGCTGGCTCTCTCCAGACACCGAATCTGCCGGTAACTTATTCATGGGCTTCCCAATCCCCACAACTATAAGCAATAAATTCTGATGTTTGCAGTTTAACTGCAAGAAGGTATTTTGTTACAATAGTCCAAACTGACTATTACAGGGTGGGATAACAACATAATGCATGTGTACGGCTTATAAAAACAGACAATTATTGCGTGGGTAATGGAGTTGGGAAGTTCAAGATTTATAGCCGTGGTCCCCTTCTTTAAAGGCATGTTGACAAGTGGTGGAAAGGAGAGACGCTCTATCCTGCCTTGAGGCTCACTCTGTGGCCCAGGCTGTCCTCGAACTCACAGAGATCCGCCTGGCTCTGCCTCCCGAGTGCTGGGATTAAAGGTGCGCGCCATCACCGCCCAGCCCAGAACTCTTGTTTCTAATTGTCTCCCAAAGGCTCCACCTCTGAACACCACCCCTTAGGGATTTTGTTTCAGCAGATGGATTTCAGGGAGTTAAAACTTTCAGACTGTGGCAACCCTAAAGTTGGAATATTGAGCTTACCTCACACTCATCTTATTAGACTCTGCATTTATTTTTATTGTTATTCATTTGAGCCCCTTTTTCTATAAAATGGACACAGTAATCATCACTCTCTCCTGGAGTATCTTCTTCTAAAGATTTGTTTTGTTTTTATTTATGCGTGTGTGTGTGTGTCTCTGTATGTATGTGTGTGTGTGTGTGTGTGTGTGTGTGTATGCGCGCGCATGTGCTCAAGGGAGCTATAAGAGGGTGTCATGGCCTGTGAGGTTGCAGTTACAGGCCTCATCCCTTCTGCTTCTCCTTCCGCAGCAACTCCCGGCTGTGTGGGGTCCCTGCTGGCAACCACCAGCCATCCTGCACTAGCTTCGGAGCCCAGAGCCCGTCTCCCTGCTCCCCACTGGAATTCCATGTGCAAAGGGACCTTTGCACTCTCTGCTCCATGGAAGGGGATCATATGACCTCAGACATCATTGCAGGCGCAGGCTCTTCCCACCTTCTCCACGTGTCTGTCCTGGTCACTAGGGCCTGACCCGAGTGGCCTCTGCTCTTGGAGAGGGAGCTCCCCATCACTCCTGTTCTCCACCTGGCTCTGCATCCCAAGGGAACTCTGGCCCGAATGTGGCTCCCCAAGCTCCTGTGGTAGAAACAGGGTTGGGATGTGGGGCTTGAGTGCTTTGTATTTATCGATAGACACTTGCCTTTATCAGCAGGGTGTGGCTAGTTATCCTGAGCCAGTGTCCCTAAGGGAACTCACCCTTTCCTGTGCTGCTGGATGGCTCCCACCACAGTAGGCTGCAGTAAGACCACCCAGAGCAGACTCAGGCTCTGACCTTGGGTTTCCCATCTTCAGAGTCAAGAACTGTCACGAATGACCATCTCAGGTGTTCAGTTAGAGGAGTGGAAATCGTATGGATAGGACAAGCTGCAGCTGTTGGTAGAATGCCTTGGTCACAAGACAGGATGTCCACAATGACCTTGCTCAGTCATCTGGCAGAGAGGAAGGAAAGAGAGGCTGTGAAACTGCCCTAGCCTACCCTCGTCCCACCTCCACGAAGGGTCACGGCCAGTCTTTCTCCACACAGGCATCCCTTTTCCTGTGGGTGGGGTGTCTGTCCTTTGCTGTTTTGAAATGAACAGTCCAGTGTGTAGAGATCTGCCGTGGAATAATCCTTTTGCACATTGTGAAAATTTGTTGCTCTCATTGTTAACAAAAAGCTGATTGGCCGATAGCTAGGCAAAATTTTGGGGGAAGAGAGAATGTTGGGAAGAAGGGGCGGGGTAGAGTCTTGGGAGTCACCATTCAGACATGGAGAGGAAACAGGAGGTACAAGATAAAAGAGGAGTAACGCCATGTGGCAGAAGTAGATTAATATTAAATGGGTTAATTTAAGTTGTAAGAGCTAGTTAGTAATAAGCCTGAGCTATCAGCTGAGCATTTATAATTAATACTGAGTCTCCCTGTCGGTTTTTTGGGAACTGGCAGGCAGGAAAGAAAAGTCCACCTACAGAGATCAGATCTAGTTTTTGTTTCTGTCTCCTGTCTCCCTATACTATGAAACCTAATAGTTGTGGAACCTAGCTAGTTCTTGACCCCGGCTGGTTCTCCCTCCTGGCTCTCAGATTCCATGCCCTAGGAGTTCTCGGTGGGGCTACTGTACCAATGCAGTCTGGGGGTGGAGCTTGCCCTGGGTCCACAGTATACTCAGATGTCTGGTTGTTCCTTGACCTTGACATCTGTCTGTCCCTGAAGACTAAAGCTTCGGCACCTCTGGTGTGGCTGCTTGCTTTTTCTGAAGGAAACCTGGAGACTCTTTCCTGATGATGCCTGGGCCTACCCCACCCTTCAGGCCCTGAGACCTCCCCATGCTGTCTTCCCCTGTGACCAAGCCGGTTCCCTCTGGGGCCAGACCCCAATCTTTCTGATGATCTATCCAATGCACACTCCACCCCACCCCAACCTTTCCTGGCTGGGCCTCAGGTTCTGCTGTTGATAATGGTTCAATTTAGAGGGGTCCAAAGGTCCTACATAATTAGGCCCAGAGAGTATGGGTTCAGACGGACGTGTGAATTCGGGATTGGGGTTAAAGCGTCTGGGGCTCACGTGTCCCGAGGCAGCCATGCATTCAAGGCTAAATTAGCATGCATCTAATATATGATATATACATGAAGAGGGAAGCCAAGGGGCCTCCCCCTGGCTCTGGCAGTAGTGTGAGATAAAACAAGATCGTCAAATTAAAGCAACAGAATATGGGGATATGGTGACAGCAGGTTTCACTGGTTCTAAGATGCAGATTTCGGTTTTGTTTTGATTTGACTTGGATTCTTTTAAAAGATTTATTTCTTTTTATGTGTATTATTATGAGGCCAACCAGCAAACCAAAGTGTGTGCCTGTGTGGATGTATGTACACAGGCGGCTGTGGAGGCCAGAAGAGGGTGTCAGATTCCCCTGGAGCTGGAGTTCTAGGCGGCTGTGCTGTGGGTGACAGGAATTGAACTTGGATCCTTTAAAAAAGCTGCAAGCTTCCTTAACTCCTGAGCCACCTCTTCAGTCCTTGATTTGAATTTTTTTAAAAACAAGGTTTGGTCATATAGCCCAGACTAGCCTGGTAACTCACTAGGAAGTCCGGGTTAGCTTTGAACTCTCAGCAATCCTCCTGTCTCAGTTTGGGATTGTAGGCATGAGCTACCGCATCCGGTTTTAAGATTATCTTTATGCCTAAAACGAGATGAATTCCAAAACCGGTGCGTGTCACCCCAAGTCAGCTACTTTTCTGTCGCTGTGATAAACGCACAACACAAAGCAACTTATTGAGTGAAAAGTTTATTGGGGCCTATGGTTCCAGGTGGAGAGTCCGTAATGGTTGGGGCAGGCATGGTGGCAGAGACAGGAGCAGGAAGCCCGGGGATCACATCTTCAACTGCAAACATGAATGGAGAGAGGGAACTGAAGTGGAGCAGGGCCTTAAAACCTCAAAGCCACCCTCAGTGACAAACTTCTTCCGGTTCAGTGCCATCTCCCAAAGGATTCACAACCTCCTCAAAGAGTACAACCTGCTTGGGACTGAATGTTCAGATACAGGAGCCTATGAGGGACATTTCTCATTCAAACCCACAGGCAGTTTAATAATGTAATCAACAGTATTCTTTCTCCTCGGTGGTAATTTGTAAATGGTGCCTCTTGCAGCGATGGGAGTCTTCTACTTGAGGAAATGCGGTGTGTGGATTGATGTAATGCAAATCCAGGATTAGCATCAGCAGGCTAGAACACTTGGGAGTGAAGTTAACAAAATGGAATTGTGGTGATAAACAATACAGCCCTGCACTTACGTTAAAAAAAAAAAAATCAATTGGCCAAGTAAAAGATGAAGACAAATGGGCTGAAAGTCAGTCCCTGTCGCAGAGGCAGCAATAGGTTTGAGGAGCCTGCTGCAAGAGTTAGCATGTCACTAAAAAGCTAATGCCACCCCAGGCCCTGCGCATAGGAGCTTCACGGGCAGAAACAGCTCACTGTCATTTTCCACAGTCAGAGCGAGTTTGAAATACTTTATTGCCCCGTGTTAAGAGGCCCATTAACAAACCAGAGTGTATGTTTTCATTGGAATTGTGCTTCTGGGGTTACGATATGAGGCACCTTCATAAGAAATAGCTTGAGTAAACAGGTTGCTGAATTTATTGTGAGAAAAGTATCGGATGCATTCTTCTCGGGGTAAACCTAGGGATATTTTTCTTCCATTTCCAAGTCTAGAAACAGCTGTGTTTCCTAGTTGTTCTTATGGAGAGTGCATTGCACAGCTGTCCAAGTTTCCCTTTGTGCCTTGGCTGCCAGGGAATTCACCAGACAAATCTGGGTGTACACCCAGCTGACTTCAGAAATAAGAGGAATGTGCTTATGCAGAAGGTTTACTATGGCTCAACATTTTCTGTCTTTATTTTTTTCTTCATTAATATTTCCCCCATTACTTTTGTAATAATTTGTAAGGCCCTTCCAAGTCTCTTTTGGAGTAAGTTGGAGATAT
The DNA here is from genome assembly GCF_049852395.1 of Peromyscus maniculatus bairdii. Lineage (NCBI taxonomy): Eukaryota > Metazoa > Chordata > Mammalia > Rodentia > Cricetidae > Peromyscus > Peromyscus maniculatus. The sequence goes on along the minus strand of NC_134857.1, from coordinate 81,445,660 downwards.
GAATGAATAAACACCAAAATAACTATGTGAAAAGTGGACGCACATTCAGAGGACAGCAACTGGAAGGTCAAGAAATTGTTCTTGAGAGATAAGGCTGGAGGACCTGGAGCTATTCGAACAAACAAACAAAACAATAGACTCACTGGGAATTTAGTACAATCCCTACTGCAAGGAGGAGGAGGAAGAAGAGAAGGAAGAGGACTAGGAGAAGAGGGAGCTGAAGAGGGGGAGAAGGAGCAGGAGGGGAAAGAGGAAATGGGAGGGGGGAGAGGAAAAGAGGGAGGGAAAGAAGAGAGGCAGGAAGGACTTGATAAATATCTAAGCTGTCCTGAGTAGCACTGTGTGGAGGTACTGAGTTCCACGCTGTGTGGAGGTACTGAGTTCCACGCTGTGTGGGGGTACTGAGTTCCACGTTATGTGGAGGTACTGAGTTCCATGCTGTGTGGGGGTACTGAGTTCCACGCTGTGTGGGGGTACTGAGTTCTGCATTATGTGGAGGTACTGAATTCCACGCTGTGTGGAGTACTGAGTTCCACGCTGTGTCGGGGCACTGAGTTCCACGCTGTGTGGGGGTACTGAGTTCCACGCTGTGTGGGGGTACTGAGTTCCGCCTTATGTGGCGGTACTGAGCTCCCCACTGCGGAAGTGCTGACTCTAGAGCTGGCTGCCCAGCTGTCAAGGTGGGAGTCTTTATGGATGGCAACTTGGGGCCACCTGTGAGTCAGCGTTTTGTGATGAGAAAACCGGGTTGGGGGTGGTGGTGGTGGTGGGGCGCCTGCTGAGAGAAGAGGGCTTGCCTTTGAGAGGGATGGAGAGAGGACTGTAGGGACAGAAAGCTGCTGCTTCTCGGAGGTGGCTGCCTGCCTCCGTGGGGACATTCTTCCAAGCACAGGTCCCACTGTAAGCAGCACAAAGAAAAATCCAGAAACAGATAAGCACCGGCCTCCAGCCGGCCGGCCAGCTCCGTCGTTAGGAACGTGGCACTTGGGAGTCCCCGGGGTCCCTTACAACCCCCCAACGTCAGCTGGGATTCCGCCCTCCACTCTGATTGGCCAGCAATGACCTCATTGTCTCTCACTGGCATGGGGAGCCCGGGCTGCCCCCTTTTTGCCGCCCCCCCCCACCCCCCCCCCCGCCCGGTCCCTCTGACTGTAAAATGACAGCGTCTCTGGCTGGCTGTGTCACCCTGGCCTCGAGTTCACAGTTCCCGGTGGTCTGAGATGCAGGGGCTTCTTCCCTGACTTCATTACCATGCAGATGTATGCAGGCTTCTCCCTGCTACGTTAATATTCAATGTTTCCCTTTCTCTCCGCTCTGCTTTTAGTAGACATTTCCCCAAAAGGCCTCACACCCACTGGCAGTGTGGTGGACAGCTGGGTGTGGGAACCACAGGGGCGCCTGTGCACAGATGGAGCTGGGCGGAGGGGACAGGAAGGCACCCCCGGCCCGGGGCCCAGCTGCTGAGTGATTCGGCCAAGAGTAGGAGGGGAGGAAGGAGTAGCCCCACCAGCCAGGGCTAAAAACAGACGTGGCCTCCGGGAGCTCGGTGGATTAGGGCCCTTCCTGCCTTCTCGGCCGTGTATGGTCTCACACTGCCTGCAGGTCTCCCTGCCACCCGGGCCGCATTCCCCATCCGGGTTGCACAGGCTGTTTATCTGCCATCTTGATGGACACAAGAAAAAACGGCGGAGGAAGGAGCCCACGCTGTGACCTATCTCCCCTCCTGCGCCCGCCACAAAGGGCGGCAAGGCCTGGCCAGCAGGGTCCAGGGCTTCTTAAGAATTTACGGCCAGAGCCCTCTCAGGAGATTGGAGCTCCGCCAAAGCCATAAACTTCGTTCAAAGTGCTGTTTGATGGTTTATGGGTATGCCGTTTATGAACGGCAGACGCAGCTTCTTGGCCCTGGTCCTGCCCCTTCATTACAGAGTCACCCATGGGTGGGCAGGGGTGCCAAGTCGCAGGTAGCCAGCGAGCAGGCTTAGAGCCTATCTCCTGGGGTTCTCACTCACCACCATCCTCACATACCCTACTGAAATGCTCAAGTCCTTACAAATACCCTGGCATTTGTAAGATGGTCCCTATTTGTGAGATGGTCCTCACAGGCCGGGGCCATCTCAAAGCTGAGACCTCGAAGGCCTAGGCCCTAACGCATCCTGGTTACTACAGGCCTGGTGCTCCCCCCCCAGATCCTCCCACACTTTGGTGCTCCCTTTCCTAGGTGTTCCTATACTCAGGTCTTCCCATACTGATGTGTTTACACACCCAGGTTCTCACAGACCCTGGTCCTCCCATACCCCAATCCTCACTGTGGTTAATATTGTCAACTTGATAGGCCCAACAGGACCCCTGGGCTCGTTATCTCAGGCTCTCACACATTCTGGTGCTCCCCTGCCCGAGTCCTCTCACACCTAAGTGCTTCCGCTCCCAGGTGCACCCCCACTCATGTGCACCCCCGCCCAGGTCCTTAAAGACCCAGGACCTCACATACCCAGGTCTCTGGCCCAACCAAGTCTTCACGTGTCCAGGTGCTCACACAGCCAGAGTCTGTGCAGCCTGGCCCTTCTATGTGTGCCTGTTAGGGACAGTCACAGAAGACAGGGTGTAAAGAGCAGGGCGTAAATCCCTATCCCAGGTCATCTAGAAAGGTGGGGAGCTTTTTCTGATGTGCCTATTGTTTACTGAGAAAAATCTGCTATTGGACTTCAAGAGCAGCCTTTGGGGGACAAGCTCACAGACAAATTCCCTACAGAGGGCACACAAGTGGTCTCGCATTCATTTTAACAAAGCTGTGGCATCCATAGTTAACAACTCGCAGATCTATCCTAACCTCCAGTGGCAGGAAGCCTGTGTCTCTCTTCCAGATTTACATATTATTCCCGTATTATCCTTGAGATACCCCGCCACCACACTGAAACAGCCACATGGGCTAGCCTTTGCCTCCAGCTACCAGGGGCTCCCCAACACAGCCCTTCGACGGCCCTGCTGTCTTGGACCTCAAGTGAGAACCAGTCCTTCCGTTAGTTCCCCCACCATGAAAGCCAGTATCAGAACATGAACATTCAACGAGATTTTTAGCCTAAAGATGAGGTCCCCAGTGTTATAACACAGCCACAAAAAGCATGGACCTCAGTCCCAAAGGGAGGCTTGGCTGAATGGGAGATGTCCCCACAGGCTTATGATCCCCAGCGAGTGGCACCGATTAGGGAGATCATGGGGTCTTTGGTGCCAGAGGCATGGCTGACAGAGGTGTGTCACGGCGGGCGGCGGCGGCGGGGGGGGGGGGGGGGGGGTCTGCCAGGGTCGCAGCCTGGCCTTGCTTCCCGCCAAAGCTCTGTCTTCTGCCTGCAGCCTCGATAATGGCAAGTCACACCACAGTCTCCTGCTTCTACCACCTCAGCTGCCCACGCTGCCACGTGGATAGACTGTATCCTAAATTATGATCTCCAATAAGACCCCCCCTCCCCTAAGCTGCTTCCGTCAGGTGCCTGGTGGTGCCTGGTCACAGTGATGAGGTAACTGGTATAGAGGGGGACGCAGAAAACACCCAGGTGTCCTCAGTGTATGCCGCCACATCTGACTCCCAGCTTGTCCCTCAGGGTGAGGTCAGCCTCCCTCCTCACATCTGAACGTGAATTCACTTACAGACAATATAGGGCGTTCAATATCCCTGCACAAAGCCTGGGAGTCTCTTCTCAAGACAATTAGTCGGCTCTAGGTCTCATTTCCTGTGGGTGGGTGGGGATGGTCATAGTTGCCCAAGATGATTGACAGTGGGTTGGTCCAATCAGGTGGGGACCCTGAGAATGACTGATCCAACATCCTGGCTTCTGTGTCTTTCCTTCTGCTCACCTCCAACTGCTTTTCCCTTCACCTCGACTCAGTATGTCGTCATCGCCGCGAACAGCACCAGCCTGAAATTTCCCTTTCGGAGATCCCACAAGGCTGTGCAAAGACATGAAAGGCCCTTCAATGAAGGAGGCCAGTGTGAAAAGGCTCCACGCTGTCCAGTTTGAACTCAGGAACAGACACAATAGCAGAAGCAGCAAAGGATTAGCGGTTGCCAAGGGTTCCAGGGAGGGAGGGGAAAACAGGGCAGTGAAACTGTTTTGTATGATTCATAACTGCAGATATGTTTTATTTTTGTCAAGTCCCATAGACGGTAACACAGACATGAGTCCTAATGTAGCGCATAGGCTTTGAGTGACAGTGAATGCCAATGATGCAAATGTGCCACTCTGATGGGAGACAGCTGTGCATGTGCTGGGCAAGGGGTCTGTGTGACAAGTCTCTGTCTTCTTTTCAACTTTGTTGTGGACCTGATGCCACTCTACAGAACCAAACCCACAGGGCTCTCCTGTGTCCTGTGGTCTATTTCTAGAGAAAATGTATGCCAGGCTGACTCACATCTTGAATTAGTATTCACAAGCCTGGCTGGGGTGTCCAATGCTTGTTTCCTCCTCTTGACAGGTAGCTAGCTCATATCTTCTGGTTCTCATGCCCAGCCTCCAACACTGTCTGCCTCTGTACCTGTTGTGGTTTGAATATAAAGTGCTCGCCCATCCCCTTCGCCCCTCAACAGGTTAAAAGCTTGGGCCACAGCTCCTGGTGCTGTTGAGAGGAGGTTGGATCAGTCTGAGCGCTCATTTCACTAATGACGAATCCACTCATGGGATCGTGACTGAATGGGTTGTGGAAGTGGGGTCGAGTGGGAGGGAGGGGGTCACAGAGTGTGCCTCAGCAGATTCATCGTGTCTCTGGGCTCCTCTTACCCTGCCCTCTTTGTCTTCTGTCTGCCATGAGGCGAACCCCTGTGTCCTACCAGGTACGACTGACTCCCTGCCCTGCCCTTCTGCCTCAGGCTGGTCTAGAATCAATGGAGGCAGCTCACCCCATAGACTAAAACCTTAAAACCCATAAGCCAAAATAAGCCTTTACTGTTATCTTCAGCAGATATTTCGTCACAGTGACAAAAACTGACTAAATCAGCCCCCTCTTTAGTGAGCTTGCGCCCCACTTCCTGCTTCCTGGAAGAATAGGCATCAAGGTAGGAATATTTCCTCTTCCCATCACCACCCAGTGTCCTGCCAGCATTCCATCAACCCCCCCTTCTTCAGCTTAGTGGCCAGAAGTGTCTTTCTCCTGATCAAATATTTATTTTATTTCATGTGGATGTGTGTTCTGCCTGCAAGTATGTCCTGTGCTCCATGTGCATGTAGTACCCATGGGGGCCAGCAGATGGCATCTGAAGCCCTGGAACTATAGTTATGGGCGGTTGTGGGCCACCATGTGGGTGCTGGGAATAGAACCTTGGTGCTCTGTATAAGCAGCCAGTGTTCTTAACCACTGAGCCATCTCCCCAGGCCCTCTCTAAACCAAAACCCTGCCTTGTGGTGAGGCTTAGAACATAGACTCTCTCTCCTTGAAGACTGGGCTCCTGCAGGAATCACCAGCCAAGTCTCAGGTACCTCCAGCATCACTAAGCTCTGACTGTATACACCAGGGTGCACATCACTTCTCAGATCCACTCACCTTCAGAAAGACAAGCAGCACAAAAAGATGACCACCATTATTACCGCTCAGGGAAGTGTCATCAAACCCCTGGTGAGAAGCCACGCCACACCTGCTCAGGGAGTTACAATCAAAAAGGCAGCTCATAACCAGAGTCGCCGAGAAGGCAGAGAAATTGGAAGCCTTCTTGACTGCTGAATGTAAAATGGCAGAGCTGTTTTGGGAAGAAGTCTGATTGCTGCTTAGGGGGAAAAAGGTAAATAAACAATAACCATAGGGGAGTCAGCAATTATAGCTATCTCCCTGCAAGAATTGAAAACAGATGTCCACACAGAAGCCATACAGGGAAGTTTTCGGTAGCATTGCTCATGCTAATCAAAAAGGGTAAGCTTTCCAAACGTCCATAAACTCATGGATGGGAATATGAAGCGTGATGTCTCCGCGTAATATTATTTTGAAAAAAAAAAAAGCAGAATAAACTGATAGACGCTATACCAAGAATGAGCCTTGACAAGCATGCTGAACGACAAAAACCTAACACAAAGGAATACCTGTGGAAAGGTTCTGTGGTGGTTTGAAAAAGAATGACCCTTATAGGCTCATAGATTTAAATGTTTGATCACCAGCAAGTGGCACTATTTGAAAGGATTCGGAGGTGTGGCCTTGTTGGAGGAAGTGTGTCACTAGAGGTGGGCTTTGAGTTTTCAGAAGCCCATGCCAAGCCTGGTGGCTCTCTCTTTCTGCTGCTGCTTTCAGATCTGGAAGTATAACTCTCAACTTCTCCAGCACCATGTCTGCCTGCTGCCACCATGCCGTGGACTAAACCTCTGAAACTGTAAGCAGGCCCCAATTAAATGCTTTCTTTTATAAGGGTAACTGCAGTCCTGGTGCTTCACAGCAATAGAAGACTGACTGAGACAGGTTCTAATTGGATTTTGTAAAATGTGCACTGTAGACAGCCCTGTAGAGACAGAAAGCAGAATAGTGGCTGCTTAACAATGAGGGACTTGGAGAAGATGGGGTTTCTTTCTGAGGCGGTAGCCAAACTTGATATTGACTATGATCGTACAACCATGTGAACATGCATTTAAAACATCACCAGCCTTGGTAGCATACGCTCACAATCTCTGCCCTCAGGAGTCTGAAGCAGGAGGAGCTCAAGATGGAGACCAGCCTGGGCTATATAGTAAGATCTCATCTTTAAAATAAATAAATAGGGGCTGGAGAGGTAGCTTAGTGGTCAAGAGCTCTTCTAGAGGACCTGGGTTTGACTCCCAAAATCAACTGCAACTCCCATTTCAAGGGATCCCACACCCTCTTCTGGTCTCCAAGGATACCAGGCATGCATATGGTACACAGACTTATATGCAGGTAAAACACCTATACATGTGAAAAAACAATTAAGTAATAATTAAAAAGAAATAGGTCAGGCATGATAGTGCATGCCTTTAATCTCATAACCAGCAGGTAAGACAGATGGGAACAGGGAGTTCTCAGTGAGTTTGAGACTAACCCGGCCTACATCACAGTAAACTCCTGCCTTAAAAAAAAAAAAAAAAAAAAAAAGGCAAACAAACATGACTAAAACAGGTTTTCTGCCTGGGACCCCCAGTGGCCACACCAGGCTGGGACTCAGATCAATGTCTTGCCCAGCCATCGTCAGAGAAGCTTCCTCTTGCAGAAGGTGGGAACAAATACAGAGACCCACAGCTGGACGAGGTGCAGAGAGTGAAAGACTTGTAAGTACTCAGACCTGAGAGCGATGTCTTCATCAAGCCCCTCACCCCGGGCTCAGAGAACTGTAGAGGAGGGGCAGATAGACTGTTAGAGCCAGAGGGGGTGGCTGACACCGTGGGAACAGTGTCTCCAGACACAACAGGATGGACGCACATATGAACCCACAGAGCCCATGGCAGCAGGCACAGGGCCTGCACAGGTTCCAGTCACACAGGGTCCCCGTACTGAGATGGGGGAGTGGACCCAAGCCCGCATGCCTAACCAAGAAACCAACTCCAATGACAACCACTTACAAAGGAAAAATTAGTTTTCTCCAATGGAGTCTCACCGCATACGTAAACCACACTTAAGGGCAGGCCCCATGCCCAGCAGGAGGTGGCCCCCACAAAACTAACTCAGTGGTGTTTTTGTAGATTTCTCTCATATTGCTTTGTCTGGGCACCTTTTAACTTATTGGTCTTTTGTGTGTACATTATGGTTTTCAATTTTGTGTTTTATGGGTTTTGGGACTTTTGGGGTATGTGTGTGTGTGTGTGTGTGTGTGTGTGTGTGTGTGTGTGTGTGTGTTGTCTATGTGTTTCTTGTGCTTTTTTTGTTTGTTTTTTATTCTCTGTTGGTTTTTTTTTTTTTTAACTTGGCTGTTTGTTTCTAAAGAGAGAGAAAGAAGTCATGGAGTTGGATAGGCAGGGAGGTAGGGAGGATCTGGGAGGAGATCGGGGAGGGGAAACCATGATCAGAATATACTGTATGAATTTCCAATAAAAAACATGACTGAAACATGACTCAGTCGTTCACTTTAAGTGAGAGAGTTACACCTCCATCAGGCTGTTCTGTTTTTGAAAAGGAAGCCATCGAATCTTAGTATCCCCCACCTACTGCCCACTTTCCATTCTCCACCATAAGCAAATCTTTAAGCAGGGTTGTTTCCGCGCGCATGCGCAGTGGTAGTCTGAGCCTGCGGGAGGAAGCGGGCCATGCAGTGGGCCTTGAGACCTTGAAGGCCTGCCCCACGGCCTTCACGATCTGCTCCGTGACCAGTAAACCGACCGCTCCTTCCGCTGCGCCTTTACAGCCCCGGGAACCTGACTGTGTCCTCCTGGACTGTGAGCCAAGAAAACCCCTTCCTTTCTTAAATGGCTTTTCCCACCTGCATCCTCTCCCTCATGCTGCACAAACACTCAGTCAAGCGTGCTGCTTTTGTTCTCAGGCATGCATTATTCTCGGAAGACAGTGGGGTTCTACTGCATTTATGCATTTCTAATAGACACAAATGATGCCGTGCTACACCAGCCTCAGGGACAGCGTGCTTACCGGCCAGCATGTAGGCTAGAGTCTTACCCCTGTCCTTTACCCATTGGGTAACTTTAACTAAATGTCTTAATGCACAATATTTATATTCCCATTTTATAAAAGGAGGATTCGTTCAATATTTCACAAGAGTTTTCTGTGTGCCGGGCATAGTTCCAGGCACCAGGGACACAGACAAAATCCTCCCCCTCACAAAGCTTATCTAGAATTGCTGTGGGGATGAAATAAATGAAAATGTGGAAGGTCCTATTGGTCACATTTGTATGCAGCATCATATTTTAAAATATCTATGAATGCCGTGATACATTCCCCTCCTTTCCGCTAACAGCCGGCTGTGCACCATGGCTTACATCCACCTTGTGTGACTTGCTTATTCCCCAGTGATGGAGAGCTGGGTGAGGTGAGAAGACTCAGGGAAGAGCATTTGGAATTAAAGATGGACATCTGCCCCCAAAGAGGTGCAAAGTCTTCAGAAGACTTACTATTTCAAATATAAAGCAGGAGAAGAGTGCCAAGGAGGATGTACTGAATGATGTACCACCGATGGATGCGTTAGCAGGCATCCATCAGTGGGCTGCTTGTGGGAAAGAGCATCTGTTCTTCTCCCGCGGTCACTCTGTCCATGAAGGTCATTACCATGTTCAGACAACAGCACTGCAACAGGCGGAGATAAAATTGCTCCTTCTCGTCAACAGCATGGGGCTCGCTGAAAGCTTTCGTTTACTGAGGGCATGAGAATTAGATTACCCTGTTATTTGTCATAGCTGTTGTTCCTGCTGCCTGTCTCAGTGTGAAGACATCCGGTCCTGATAGTATGGTGAGATGTGCACACTCACATCAGCATTAGGACAAACAACCAATTTGGCTCTCTCAGTTACCTCCACATTTTATTTTATTTTATTTTATTTTATTTTATTTTATTTTATTGCCACAAAATGGTGACATGCACCCTCAATGTCCCTCCCCTGTAGATTTGTCCATCCACGAGTTTTTCCGTTAAAAAAACAAAACAAAAAACACTGTATTTTTCCCAAGAATAGGAATTCTAAGACACAGACCAAATAATGTAGTAAGAAACACCATTCAGATAGTATCTAGATACGCTGACTAGCTAATAATACATTGAAAATGTAGCAGGAAAAAACATGCCAGGCTGTACAGTAAAGGGGATAATCTCCAATTACAAAACATGAAGTATGAGAAAGATTTTAGCAAATTATTTTGACTAAAGCACCCAAAGTTAAGGCTAGAGAAAAACTGAAGAAAAAGGAAAGAATAAAAAAGGAGGCGGGCCGGGCTGAGGAGACAGCCCAGTGGTTAAAACACTTGCTGTGCAGGAGTGACGGCCAGATTTGGCACCCCAGAGCTTGTGTAAATGACCCCCCTGTAATTCCAGCCTCAGAAGGTGCAGACAGTGCACACCAGAGCAAGCTGGAGTAAGACTATAAGTAAGCTTCGAGCTCAATTGAGAGACCCTGCCTCAGTGAATTGGGGTGGGGGCGGGGGAATCCAAGATAATTTCTGGCATCAACTCAAGGCCTCCACCTGCACACACATACACATGCATGCGTGCCCCATATGTGTGCACACACACACATACACACAAAGTAAAATAAAAAGGGAAGAAAAATACGCCATATAAAAATTAAACTATGAGAAAGCTGGTGCTGCTATAGTAAAAACATAGAAAGCAGGTGTTATGGAAAACACTAGTTATAAACTATAATCTTTATAAAGATGAAAGATTAAGATCTAAAAAGAAAAAAAAACCTGACTATCACAATAGAAATAGATAAACTCATGAAGGTAGTTGAACATTTAATAAACCCCATTTCAGTGATTGATAAAAAATAAACAAGTCGATTAAAAAAATAGTAAGAGCTTAGAATATTTCAGAAACAGTATCTGCAAACTCCAATTAACTCACGGAGAACATTGCCCAAGCTCGGTAGAATACACAGTTCTTCTAATTGTACATGAAATATTTAGAAAAATTGACCATATGTTTGGCCATAAGACAAGCCTCAACGAGCTTCCACGAACTGAAATCTTGCAGAATCTGTTCTCTAGGCACAACACACTTTAGCAAAAAGTCAAAAATAAAAACATAGCTGGAAGAATCCACCCCCAGCAATGTTTGAAATTTAAGCGATTTGTTTCCTGACTCACTGTGGGTAAAAGAGATGTCAAAAAGGAAAATAAAAAATATTTAGAACCAAATAATAATAAAAGATTACATATATCAAAATTCAAGAGTTGTAGGGAGGCCCCTAACATAATTCTTAGAAAAACATTTATAATTCCTTTTTTAAATTTTTTTTTTTTTTATTTTTGAGACAGGATTTCTCTGTGTATCTTTTGGAGCCTGTCCTGGAACTCATTCTGTAGCCCACGCTGGCCTTGAACTCACAGAGATCCACCTAGCTCTGCCTCCCGAGTGCTGGGATTAAAGGCATGCGCCACTACCGCCTGGCCCTATTTTTCTTTTTTTAAAAAAAAATTGATGTGTGTGTGTGTCTGTGTGGTATATGTGTGTGTGTGTGTAGATATGTCTGTGTGGTGTGTGTGTATATGTAGTGTGTGAGTGTGTGTATCTGTGTGGTGTATGTGTGTGTATGTGTGGTATATGTGTGTATGTGTGGTATATGTGTGTATGTGTGGTGTGTGTCTGTGTGGCATGTATGTAAGGGTGTGGTATATGCATGTGTGTGTGTGTGTGTGACATATATGCATGTGTCTGTGTTGTATATGTGAGGGTGGTGTGTGTGTGTGTGTGTGTGTGTGTGTGTGTGACTGTGTTGTATATGTGTGTGGTATATGTGTGTTGGGGGTGTACTTGTGTACATGTAGAAGCCAGAGGAGGATCTCCCTATTGATGCTGGAGTTTGGCTGGCTGCCAACAAGCTCCAACAATCTTCCTGGCTCACCCTCCCTGCACAGTAATGGGGTTAAAGACATGCTCAGTCATGCCCAAGTTTTATGTGGGTGCAGGGGATTTGAACTCAGGCCCTCACACTGGCACAGCAAGTGCTTTTTTGCTGATTCATTCCCAAAGCCCCTATAATTCTTAATACATATATTTAGCTTAAGAAAGTGGCAAAGATTTTTAACGGACTTTTAGAAAGTGAAACAAGTGAAAGAATGGAGACCAGAAATGAATGAAATGTAAGTAAATAAACGAAGAGATTTTCCAACGTTGAAAGTCTGGCTCTCTGAAAAGACCAATCATATCGTTAAACACCGGCAAGGCGAGCTTTAGACAGAAAGGGTATAAACCCGACCTTGGGGCGCTGAAGATGACGGTGGCCGGGGTGGGGGGCAGCATACCGATTCTGTGACCATCAAAATGGTGTGAATATGGACAACTCTGTGCCAACAAAGTTGAACATCTGATAAAAAAAAGTAATCAATTTCCTAGGAAAACAGAAAAAAGAAAAATACCCTAGTGATCACACACTTCCACCAAAATCAAACACATGGGGAGCTTTGCTGAGAGACGAGTTCACCAGCAAACCCTGCTCCCCACATCTCACACCACCAACGCCATGTGCATAAGCTCTCGCAAGGAGCTCCTAACACGTTTGTTGGTCCACTGGAATCCTGACTCTAAGACCATCCTGCTAGTTTGTCACAAGAAAGGAAAATATTGAGCCAACAATATTTTGAACAAAGCCGTGACAATCCCAAACAAAATAATATCAGCAAATCCAATCCAGAAATATGTAAGTCACATCAAGACCAAACTGCATATATCCGTGAGTGCAAATTGGTGTAGCACACAAAAAATCAGTACATGTAACTCTACATCTTAGCAGAAAAAACAGACGTCTTATTATTATTTTCTTTGATTAGATTTAACATATATTTATAATTTTGAAAAAATATTTGAACAAATTAGGAGCAAAATATAACATCCTCGATCTGAAGGGTATTTTAAAGATTAAATATAGCATATCTAGAATAAAAATGTAGTGATTGGGAGAAGAAATAGACCCATCACCCATGGGTAATATGCTTGTACACAGAGTTAAGTCAAAATAATGCCATATGCCATCAGAAGTTCTAAAAGCTTATTAGAACAAGGCTTCTAGTAAGTTTATGTGAGTCTACTCCTGCTGCTGTAACAAAGCCCCTGGGATTCTTGCCCACACAGTTCGGAGAAAGTTGGGAGCTCAAGATCAAAGCACATGGTGAAGGTCTATGTTCTGCTTTACAGACGGAGCCTCTGGATGTGTCCCTACCTGCAGGGGTGCAGAGAGGTTGAGCAGGCTTCTTCTATCCCTTTGAGGGTGGCACTGGTCCCACTAACAAGACAGAGCCCCCCTGAATTGTCCTTCTCCTAAAGGACAGAGCCCCCCCCCCCCCCCCCCGCCCAATCATTCTCCTAAATGTTGAGGATTCAGTTTCAACAGAGGCTTTGAAGGTACACGAACTTTCAGACCAAAGATCACTGCACAAAAGCCATTTACTGTTCCACAATCCAGTAAGAGGGTTAGAAAATGTTCCGTTTTTTGAAATAAGGTTTTGCTGCACCATCCAGTTTAGCCTGGAGTCTAGGCCCTTTTTGCTGGGATTACAGGCAAGTGTCACCGTGCCTGGAAGGAAAAGAAATTTTAAAAGACTATCATTTACATAACATCAAACTCACCAGCTAATTATAACTTTTTAAATGGGCCTGAGGGTGTAACTCTCTAGTAGAATACATATTGACCTTGTTTGAGGCTCTGGGTTCAATCCAAGCACTGTAAAAAATAAAAATAAAATAGTATGTAAGACTTATGGAAAAACCATAAAACATCTCTGAGAGAAATTAAATGCCAAAATAAATAGACTGGGGATAGGCTATGTCCATGACCAGAAAGATTCATTTGTGTAAAAGTATGCATTTTCCCCCCAAACTGACTTGTAAATTTAATTCAATCGCAGTGAAAAATTCTAAGTGTTTGTTGGAGATTTGGGGCCTGGAATTTGACCACCTCATTCTAAAATTTGATGAGACTGTAAAGATCCAAGGACAACCAAGAACCTTTTGAAGAAGAAGGTATGTGGCACCTTGAAATCAGGCTTACTGCAATGCTATGATGATCAAAGCATCTTGATACTGACTGGCACAAGGACCCTGGGACAGACAAGGACTAGAAAAGGACCCAGGATAGACTCGGGGGCATTTGATGTAGCAAAGGTTGAAACTCAAGATAATCAGCTTACATTAAATGTGAAATGCAAATACATAATTTCTAGAAACTGACAAGGAATAATGTCCTTGATTTTATATTATGATTTCAAGGTAGGAAAATATTATTTTATTTAAATGGTATAGAAACCATAATCATACCAGAAATGACAGATAAAACTGAGATTTTTCTATTTTTCCTGTGACAACGTTAAAAGTGCAAAGAAGACTGAATGGGGTGTAGCTGAGTGGTACCTGCCTAAAACGCAGAAGACCCTGGGTTCAATCCTTAGTACAGGAAGAAAAGGAAAGAGACAGGGAGGAAGGAAGGGAGAGATAGAGAGAAAGAGAGTACAAGTCAAGACACTTAAAGGCCTTCAAATCAATAGGAGAAATGTAATAGAAAATAAATAAAAGTCTTGAATAAGCATTTCTGGGAAAATAAAACCTAAGTGGCTAATGCCACGCAAAGGGGATGTTTATATGAGAATAGACATCTTTGGGGTGCTTCTCTAAATTCACTGAACATCTTCAGACTGAAGGAATCCCATAGATGAAGAAGAGTGAGGCCAGGGTCCACACCCTAGTTCCCTTCCAGAGCAGAGCACTTTGGACAGTGTAGCTGAAGTTTTCTCCAGTTCTGCCTTGCCCACGGTCAGGACAAATCTCTCTCACCCGCCAGTCCCGCAGCCACTTAGACCCAACCAAGTAAACACACAGAGACTTATATTGCTTACAAACTTCATGGCCGTAGCAGGCTTCTTGTTATTTTTTTGCTCGAGTTTTCCTGCCTAGCCCACAGTCAGGACAAATCTCTCTCACCCACCAGTCCCACAGCTGCTCAGACCCAACCAAGTAAACACAGAGAGACTTATATTGTTTATAAATTGTATGGCCGTGGCAGGCTTCTTGTTAACTGTTCTTATATCTTAAATTAACCCATTTTTATTAATCTCTAAGTTGCCACATGGCTCGTGGCTTAGTGGTACCTTATATCTCGTTTTCCATGGCGGCGGCTGGCAGCATCTCCCTGACTCAGCCTTCTACCTCCCAGAATTTCTCCTCTCTTCTTGTCCCACTTATACTTCCTGTCTGGCTACTGGCCAATCAGTGTTTTATTTATTAACCAATCAGAGAAACACATTTAACATACAGAACATCCCACAGCAGGACAGTTTCCATCCATCCTCTAGAAGCTATTTGGGACTCTGTCTCTTCGGTACAAAGTCAGTGAAAGATTCCTTGCAGCTAGCTCCCAAGTTCTGCGTCATCTTTTGCAGCTAGCTTTTGAGTTCTGCATTATCTTTCCACTAGCCTATGCCTGGATTAAGCCACCTACTTCTCCTCGTCCTCTCCTTCCTCCCACCCCTCATCTTTGGCTGGTCAAGTTCTGACACATGCTCAATCTCACTTAAAAAAAAAAAAAGGCAAATTGAAATGAAAACAAGTATCATTTGAGGACTGGCAAGATGGCTGAGTGTATAAAGGCACCTGCTGCCAACCCTAATGACCCGAGTTCCATCCTTAGGACCTACATGGTAGAAGGAGAGAACTTTTGCCCACTATCTTCTGATATTTTCATGTGTGTGCGCGCACACACACACACATACCATTTGATACTCATCAGGATTGTGAATATTGATGAAATCAAGTTGTTCTCTCTCTCTGGTCAGCCATTGGCTGTTGTTTGGGGGTTTTACTCTTTTAGGGGGCCTGACACCCCACTCCCAAATAAATCACACACAGAGGCTTAGTCTTAATATAATATAATTATATTATATTATAATATAATATAAGGCCGAACACTTGGCCTTAGCTTGGTTTATTTCTTGCCAGCTTTCATTAACTTCAATTAACCCATCTACCTTTTGCCTCTGGGCTTTTCCTGTTTTCTTACTTCTGTAAATCTTACTCTTACTCCATGGATTGCTGCGTAGCTGGGTGGTTGGGCCCTGAAGTCTTCCTCCTTCCTCTCCCGTTCCTAGATCTCTCAGCTTTCTCCTTCTGTATATATACCCTCTGTCTGCCAGCCCTGCCTATCCTTTCTCCTGCCTTGCTACTGGCCAGTTCTTTATTAGCCCATCAGGTGTTTTACACAGGCAAAGTAGCACAATTTCACAGAGTTAGACAAGTGCAACATAAGCAAAAGTAACACACCTTAAAACAATATTCCCCAACAACTGCCTGTCTATAGCTCTTTATCTAAGAGTGGGGCCTTGTGGGCTCCCCCATCCACGTGGGCACGTTAACCAGGGTAGCCTTGTGCAGGCAGCCATATTACTGAGGGTTCTTGGGTGTGGCTGCCATGTCCACATACATGATTTCACAGAAGTCCCCTCCACCAGTCCTCTGACTCTTACAATCTCTCTGTCCCTCTTACCCAATGTATTACAGATGCCTCATTGGGCCGGGCAGACACTTTATGGTATTTACTCTTTGCATTCTGACCTGTTGTTGCTGTCTGTAGCAGTCTCGAGCTGATGCCAAGTGAAGCTTCTTTGATGTGGGGGGGGAGAGCTGTTACTTAGCTATGGGTATAACGGTAAGAATTTAGAAGATAGTTGAAAACTACATCAACTTAGCAAAAACGGTACTAGTAGGGTCTCCTCTAGGATCCATGCGTGACCTCTCTAGTTACTGGTTCTCAGCTGTGTTTACAGTGCCAGGCATGAGCTCCCTCCTACTGAGTGGGTCTTAAATCCTGTCAGACAGCTGTTGGTTACCCACAAGACATTAGTTCTGCTACTGCACTATTAGGGATACCTTGCCGGGCTGGTTGTAATTGTAGTTCTCAGGATTTACAGCTGGGGAGGATTATTGATTGCTTTCTTCTCTGGCAGTTTGCAGAGTACCTTCTGGCACTCTGAGAGCTAGCTCTTAGGTAGGAGGCCTTCAGGTCAGGGCCAGCCTGATTTCTCTACGGCCTGGGATCAAAGTGTGCAATGTTATTAGCCATAGGGTCTGACCCTCAAGTTCTGACAGGCAAACAAAAGCAGTGGCAATAACCTGCATTGTTCTGAGAATCTCTTTATCCCCGTGACTAGCAACTTGATGGGAAGTGTCCCCTGCCCCGCACTGGCTTTTTGTAAGATACTCTATGTTCCCAGGAGGGAGCATTATCCATCTACGTGTGGCAACTAATCTTAAATCATTCACTTACTTAAAATATGAGACTTTTTGTATGGATTTTTTTCATAACTATTAAGTGGTTCTCAAGCATGAACTTTGTAGATGACAATGAATTGTTGCAATGTCAAATGCTGGCCAGGCTGGGGATGTGACTTTAAACCCTGGACCTTCCATTAGCATGCCCATCCAGAGCATATACTAAAATGCAGACTGCTAGGTCTCTTGCCGATTCCTTTTAAGGCTGGAACACTTGAAATTGCACTTTACCCAGGTAATCTGATGCTGGGACATTTAGAAAACTGTCCCACTTACTTTTCTATTACTGTGAAGAGACACCATGACCAAGGCAACTTATAGAAGAAAGCATTTAATTTGGGGTCTTTCTTATAGTCTCAGAAGGTGAGTCTATGACCATCATGGCAAGGGCATGGCAGTAAGCAGGCATGGTGCTGGAGAAGCAACTGAGAACTTACAGCTTATTCAAAAGCTAGAGATACACACACACACACACACACACACACACACACACACACACACACCAGAGAGAGAGAGAAAGAGAGAGAGAGAGAGAGAGAGAGAGAGAGAGAGAGAGAGAGAGAGAGAGAGAAAGAGAAAGAGAGAGAGTGCTAACTGGAATGGCATGGCTTTTGAAATCATAAAGCCCACCCCCAGTGACACACCTCCTCCAACAAGGCAATACCTTTTCCAACAAGGCCACACCTCCTAATCCTTCCCAAACAGTTCTACCAAGCATTCAAACATTGGAGTCTCTGAGAGACCATTCTCATTTAAATCACCATATGAACAATTGTCCTAGAAATATTCCTACGTGATGGGGGTTGGAGTGGAGTTCATAGCACTGATACAATAGTAGTAGTAGTAGTGGAAGTAGTAGTAGTAATAATAATAATAATAAAATAATGAAACCAGCTTAAATGTTCATCAGTTGCTAACTGGTTCAATAAGTCATGGCACACAGGATTCCAATTGGCATTAGAAAGGAATGAAACATGGCAACCAACATCAGTGTGTATAAATCATGAGAAGATAGAAGATTGTAGAATGCCACAGTCCTCCAAGGGAAACAGCTACCATCTTATTGACACCTGCTGTGGTTCTGCATGAGAGGGAGCCCATCAGAACAGAGAGAGTGAGTGCTTGTTGACCATTGGCATCCCTTACCAAAGCTCCCAATGGGGTGGGTCATTGGATTCACACTAGACTTTTCAGCCACTCTTCCCAGCCTCAGTGAGCATGACCTCAGGGTCTTGGAATGTGCTAGAGTATATAGGCTAGGGCAAATTACTTGGAAAGGGCTCTATCCACACAGCTACAGGAAGCAGTCTTGTGGGTGTGGTGCAGAGTTTCCAGTGCAGCTGTTTTGGGGTCACTCAGACTACATCATGTATCCCTCCACTGATACTCTGTGAGCTTAACAAACTCATTGCCTGTCCCATGAACTTTGGTGGAGTCATACTTTCTTTTGTCCTTGAGACACTATGGAGAGAAGGTAGATGTTGTTTAGGTGCCCCATGGAGGAATTCTAATGACATGAGGCAAAACTAAAAAAATAAAAATAAAAATAAATGTTTTTTGGGGGGCTTGGGAGACAACTTGGACCCATGCATAATGGAGACCCAAGTTTGAGTCTCAGCATCCACATAAAAGTCAGATGTGAGGGAAGGCAAAGTAAGGTAGATCCCTGAGGCTCACTGGCCAGCCACTCTACATGAATTAAGAGATATTGTCTCGAAAAATAAGGTCAAAAGTGATTCAGACAGACACCCAAACACACACACACACACACACACACACACACACACACACACACACACGCACACAAGCGTGCAGATAGTAAGGATACACAGGTATTAAGATGATTAGGACAAGCAGGAGACTGATGATCACAAATTGGCATGTTGGTCATCTCTGTTGAAAGGCATATGGGTGAATGGAAGAGGCCCATGGTACTTGGTATTGCCGTCATGACCCAGTCTGGTTAATGATTGATCGAATGGGTATTTGTTCTACGGTTATTCTTTGAAGCAAACATATCTCTTTGGATGAAGCTCTGGGAACACTTCCCTAGAGCCTCCAAATGAATCCATCAAAAGCTAAAAATTCCACACCAGTGCTTTCCCCAAGTCTGGGTCACTCATTTCTGGAAAGTGAATGGGATGTAAATAGTCTAAGCTGTTTCTGAAGCCAGGCCCTCCCACCGTCCTCTGAGTCTCTTTTGAGCACATCAAACTGCCACAGAGAGAAGTCACAATATATACATAGTACGTGTCGGCTAAATTCACATGCATTTCAAAAAAAAACAAAAAAACAAAAAAAAAATCATTTTTCCCTAGCAAAAATCCAATTCACACAGAGATGAGACTTTTTCCACAAAAAGAATGAAACACATTTTTCATCATTATGCAATATAGTTTAGTTCCTGAGCGCCAGGCTATCAAACCTGTCACTCTAGGAAAGACTCATTGTTCTCTGTTTGCATAACCAAGGCTCTTTATAGGTGCCTTTAAAATCATTTTCCAGAACAACGAAACAGTCTGCCCGCAAGTTAACCCAAAACAGAGGTCAGCTTCCAACCTTTCAAGGAGGTTGACTATGGGGTATGACACCTCTGTCTGTCTCTCTTCTTCCTCTTCTTCCCTTTTCCCCTATTTCCTCCCAGCAGAGTCACCTCCCCTTGCCCTGATTCTCTCTTGGAGTAGTTCTCCTAGGCAGCTTCCAGCCAGTTGGTTCTGCTTATGCCCCTTGAGGGCCAGCACAATATAATCCCTCTTCAATATGACAGTCTTCCGAATAGTTTAAGACAGTTGCTGAATTTTTTCTCTTGCTTGGTCTCTCAGCCGTGTCCCAGATGGCAATGTTTGAGCCCTTCACCGTCCCTGCAGATGTGAAGAGAACCCAGGCATGAAGTCATGTTCCAGCTGCAGGGGAGGAAAACTGTTTACTCTCTACCTGTCCCCAGGTTAATTGTCTGGCGCCCTGCAAATTGAACTGACAGAAGACAGATGCGCAAGAGAAAAACAAATGGAAGTTTATTAACATCTGTAACATGTACCCACTTGGGAGCAACATGTAATGAGAAATGTAGAGGAGTGGTCAGAATCTTGACCTCTATTGCTGTGGGGTGTCTTTCTGTAGGCTGTGAATGTGTGTGGCTCTGATTGGTTGATACATGAAGCTGCATTGGCCTATGGCAGGGCAGGATAAGGTTAGGTGGTACATTCAAACTAAAGAAGAGACGAAGAAGGGTGGAGTTGGGGGAGATGTCAGCCTGCCACAGAGGGAGCAACAAGATTCCAGTAGACCAGTAATGCCATGGCCATGTGGCAACATATAGATTAATAGAAATGGGTTGAGTTATAAGAGCTAGCTAGCAAGAAACCTGACCCATAGGCCATATAATTTGCAATTAATATTAAGCCTCTGGGTGATTGTTTTGTAAGCAGCTGTGGGACTGCAGGGCCAGGCAGGACCTGAGAAATATGGGACCACATGGTCGGGTGGGACCAGAGAAACTTATGACTACACTCTATAGCATCTATCTTGGTCAGTTTGCCTTTCCTATAACAAAATAAACAAAGGCTAGAGAGATGGCTCAGAGGTTAAGAGCACTGGCTGCTCTTCCAAAGGTCCTGAGTTCAATTCCCAGCACCCACATGGTGCCTCACAACCATCTATAATGAGATCTGGTGCCTTCTTCTGGCCTTCAGGCATATATGCAGGCAGAACACTGTATACATAATAAATAAATAAATCTTAAAATAAATAAACAAACCAGGTTAGAGGTATAAAAAGAAAAGAAATTTAGCCTACAGTTTCGGAGGGGGACATGTCAAGACTGTATGTCACTATGTGTTCTTTTCCCATTCACCTGCCAATGGACACACCTCAGTTGATTCCACACCTTGGCTATTGTGAATAGTACTTAGATAAACATGTGAGTAAAGGTATTTCTGTGGCATACTGTTTTGATTTCCCATTTATTGTTTTTTTAATTAATTTATTTTTTATGTATGAGTGCTCTGTCTGCATGTACACCTGCAGGCCAGAAGAGGGCATCAGATCCCATTATAGATGGTTGTGAGCCACCATGTGGTCACTGGGAGTTGAACTCAGGACCTCTGGAAGGGCAGCCAGTGCTCTTAACCTCTGAGTCATCTCTCCAGCTCCTTGTTTTGATTTCCTATGGATGTATTTGCAGAAGTGGGAAAACTAGATCTTATGGCAGATCTCTTGGTTTGGGGAGGAGCTTCCATAATGATCTTCTTAATGGCCGTATTAATTTACATACCTGCCAGCAGCGCCTGAGGCCGCCCCCCTTTTCTCCACATCCTTTGCTATCTTGCACTTTTGATTATAGTCATTGTAACTGGGGTGAGCTTCCCTCTTATAGTCATTGAGCTTTGCACTTGCCTGATAGCCCAAGATGCTGAGTAGTTTTATATATGTGTGAACTATTTGTATATATTTTTAAAGGAATTATCTATTCAGATTGTCTATTTTATAATTAGATTGTATTTTGTTGCTGAGCTTTGTCCTTCCTTCCTTCCTTCCTTCCTTCCTTCCTTCCTTCCTTCCTTCCTTCCTTCCTTCCTTCCTTCCTTCTGGGAATCTACTGGAGTCCAGCTCCCACCTCCTCCCACCTTTTGAAGGGTTCTTGGGTGGAGGAGAGAGGAATGAGGAAATATTAGGTAGAAATATAGACCTAGATGAGAAGAAAGACAGAGACACAGAATAGCTTCAGGAGGGCCCTGGGTCAATACCCAGCTGCTTGGGGCTTTATTCAAAAGGGCTTTTTATAATATGCCAAGGGGAGAGGCAAAAGACCTCCCCCTTGTAAGATCAAAGCACACCATACAGCCAAGTGTAGACCTTTCCAAACACCTGGTAAACACACCTGTGGCCAAATCATCTCCTTATATAGCCCTATTGGGTAAAGCAAGCTCAGATTCTCTGACCCTGAGTAAGGTCTCACTAGTTAGCTTCTGTGGGCCACCACACTTCCTTTCCTTTTCTTTCTTTTCCTTCCTTCCTTTCCTTTCTTTTTGGCTTTTCAAAACAGGGTTTCTCTGTGTAATAGCCCTGGCTGTCCTGGAACTCACTTTGTAGACCAGGCTGGCCTTAAACTCATAGAGATCCACCTGCCTCTGCTTCTTGTGTGCTGGGACTAATGGTGTGCACCACCCCCTCCCAACCATTGTGTGTTCTTTATATATTCTGGTTATCAATCCCTTTACCAACAATATTTCACAAACATTTTGCACTGGCTTTTTCTTCAGGTGTTGTTTCCTTTGCTTTATAGAAGCTCCCTAGCCTGATATAAATCCATTTTTCTTATATTTTATTGTCCGTGCTTTTATGATGTCATAAAAAAATCATTGCCTCTACTGTTGTCCTGGAGTGTTCTCTTCTAATAGTTTCATAGTTGCAGCTATGGAGCCCAGGTCGGCCTCAAGCTCTCAGCCCTCCTGCATTAAGTAGCCTGTGCCACCATGGCTGGCTTTTGAGTTGATGTTTGTATATAGTGAGAGACCGAGGTCAGTTTTCATTTTCAGCATATCCACTCTCCCAGCACCACTTATTGAAGAGAACGCCCTCTAAAGAGTAGATTTTAGATGTGTTCACTGAGAAGCAGTTGACTGTAGACTCTTGAACTTAGTTCTAGGTCTTGTGTTTCGTTCTATTGGTTTACCGGCCAGGTTTTTGCTAGTACTGCACTGTCCCAGTTATAATAGTTCATAGCAGATCTTGAGATCTGGGGCTGGGGTGCTTCCAGCTTCATTCTTCCTGCTTTGCCTCATCTATTTGGGCTCTTCTGAGGCTCCATATGAATTTTAGGATTCTTTTCCCCCAATCTACGAGGAATGAGAGGCAGCCTTGCCATTTTATAACAATGCTTTCATGCGAACTCCCCAGGTTCCCAGGAGACCCACACTGGTTCCTCTTGAGAGTTGTGCCCACAGCGGCCTAATTACCGTGCACTAGGCTCCACTCTTAAAAGAATGCCCCCCTCACCTCCTCACATCACACGGGGCATGAAACCAACCCATGAGCCCTCCCCCTGGGGGGAGGGGAGAAGAGACACACTCCAACCATAGTCAGCGTGTAACAGCATCTCTGCAAGAATTGGTGACTTTTGTAGGGGGGTAGCAGGCCGAGGGAGGGGGTTGAGCTGCTGGGACTGGTACGTTGAGGAAAAGTGAATACAGGGAAACCTACTAGTAGATAATGGCAAGCGGGAGTCAAGTTTGTTACGCAGCTTCACCCAGGGGTGAAGTTTGCTCTAATAATTCATTTCTGCCCCTCCAGGTAGAGAAGCGAGACAGGAAACACAAATCTATTTTCCGTTATTAGGCAAATAGGAGGAAGACAGAGAGATTTTCTTGTCCTGCTTCTTCTCTATTAGCATTGGCTCAAAATCACTCCCATGCCAGTATGGCATCTTTGAGGTTAGAAACACCTGCTGCCCTTCACAGCCATAGCCTGACCATTCTAGACTGCAGCAGGATCATCAAGTCTACATTTCTAGACCTCAGACGCGTATTCACACCATCAGGGTGCTAACGGGTGAAAATGTGCATGGTGTCAAAAGCAATTATTGACTGATGCCAGGCGTAGGTGCTGGAGGGAGAAAGCAGAGGGAATTAGTTGATTTTTTTTTTTTTGAAAAGTGAAAGCTATTACAACCATCTTTGTGAAATGTTTATTATTGGTGCCTAGTTGTCATGCCGCACAATAACAGTTGATGTCAGAACCTGAAGGGCTGCCAAGCAAATGAAGGATTTGTCAGATTACATTCGCCATGCATTGGATTTGACAACAGCAGTTAGCTCTAGATAAGTGGGCAGGGGCTTCCCAGTGTGTGGGCTCATTGTGTGAGCAACAGATCAAGTCTGAAGGCTCAGTGATTTCACACAATGCAAGTTTATTTTGTCTCTTTACTACCCAGTGAGGGTTCTTGTAAGAAGGGCTGTCTCCTAGCAGACTTTCCGGGATCCAGCCTCTCTCCCCGCCATTGTCAATGGGAAGTTCCCAGGTTTGCCTTGGGGATGAGGGCTGGGATAGGTGTCCTGTTATAGTGAAGCAGTCCAAGGGGAGCGAGCCTGGCTGCTAGCCTACAGGAGGCCAAGTATGGAGATGAATGACATCACTTCTGCCTAGGATCTGCGACTTAATTCCAAAGTCACCTAAACACAGAGATACTAGGAAAGGCAGCTGTTGGGATCAGAAACTTATACCCCACAGTGTGAAGGTTTGACATGCTTTAAATTAAAGGAGACTGGAAGGCCTGCGGGTTCCCCGGAATGCAGAGCTTGCTAACTAACTGCTGTTTTCCCCCAAGTGTGGGAGAGGGCTCGCCCTGCAGCCCCTTGTGTGACTGGAGGAAATTCTTGGACTGCCTCCTTAAATGTCCTTACTCAGGGAAGAACTCAGAAGCCAACACTAGAAGGGCCTCCACATTTTGCCTTAAAGATGTCATGTGCTCCGAGGACCATGCCTGACAGATGTTCTCTGCATGGGGAATGGGTCAAACTGTCTCCTCAAAGCCCTAAGAGCTTCGTCTAAGCCTATTGTCCGGTCCTGCTGCCCGTTCATTTCTCCTAAAGTAAAACGAAGTACAAGAACCCCACTCCCTTACCTGTATTACTTTTCTGTCGTGATAAAACACTCACCGAAAGCAACTCGGCGAAGGGCTTATCTCGGTTTATGCTTCCAGATGAAGTCCGTAACGGTGGGGGAGACATGGCAGCTGATAGGCATTGTAGCTGGGGAGGAGAGATCACATCTTCAGCTGCAACCTTGAAGCAGGGAGAAAGAGCTGGAAGCGGTACAAGGCTAGACACTCTCAAAGCTGCCCCTAGTGACACATGTCTTCCAGCAGGGCTCCGTCTCCTAACACTGCGCAACCTTCTGAAACAGCACCACCAGCCCGGGACCAAGTGTTCAAACATGTGAGCGATTAGGGGCATTTCTCATTTGAACTTGAACACTGCCCCTCTCTAAGAGCCCACCGTCCCGTTCCCCTCCCCTCTACAGAGACAACAGCTAAGCTTTTTAACCCCCTGGCCCTTCGGGGTTGATGAAACGCACTTTGTGCTCAAGCATGGTTCCTAGGTGCATATGGCTGCTGCTAATTTGCACACCTTTCCTCCTGTTAACTGAGTGCCTGTTTATTTCAGCAGAATCAAACCTTCAGAGGAGGAGGGGGAACATCCCCTTCATCCCTATGTGGGCCATGTCTGTGTTCTAGGAAAAGACCATTTCTTGGCTCTTGATCATCTGCTAGGTACTAGGATATGTAAAAATGGGCAAAGCACTAAAAATTTTTATTTTATTTAGTGTGTGTGTGTGTGTGTGTGTGTGTGTGTCTGTCTGTCTGTCTGTCTGTCTGTCTGTCTGTTTGTCCCACAGCACATGTGTGGAGGTCAGAGTACAGTTTGTAAGACTCCATTCTTTCTCCCCTTCCACTGTGTGGTTCCTGGGGATCAAACTCATTTTGATTGACATCAAGCACCTTTACCCAATGAACCATCTCACTGGCTGGTAAGGTACTTTTAAAAGAGAAATAATCTTTTTCCAAAGGCACATCTTTATAGTGGGCAAGTCCTCCCCCTCTTCATATTTCTTTGGAAAGCTGTCTCAGCTGGCATAGGGAACTTCACAGAGAGAGCACCCCCTCCCCCATCCCTATCTTTAGGGAGGAAGAACTGGGAGGGTCAGAGAGACCCGGGTTCTAAAGCCCTAGGAAGACTTGCAGTTTCGGTTAACTCTAAGCGCTTTGTGGGAGGAGGGTGAGGAGGAGGCCGCTGCAGTCTTTCTTAGCCAGCACTGCTCCGTCACATATGGGGACTCAGGTCCACGGCCAGCAGAAATGGAGGCCATGCTTTGATGAGTGCTCCTGGTTTCTGAGCACTTTTTATGCCTGTTTCTATTCTCAAAAACTCCTACCAGGAACTAGGGAACTAGATGGCACCTAGAGACTTCCAGAGAACTCAAAATCTGTCCTCAGGAAAGACTGTCCACATGCACAGCCTCCAAGGTCACCACAGGTGTTTGCGCTGTGCCTAGTTCTGTCTATGAAGGAGGACAGTGGCCCGGGAATGGCAGAGCTGTGGCCCTTCCATGCAGAGGTGAAACAGTCGCAGGGTTGGGGGCATACATTTCTGCTCAGACGATGCAAGGTTGGGGCATCACACACTCATGACAGATGCTCCATCAAACACAGATTAAAGAATAAAACCCGGTCCTGAAACAGTCAACAGTATCTTCTACAACAGCCATCCCAGGTAAGAAGACAAGGCGAGCCAAGCGGGGCCGTGGGCCGTGGGAGAGAGCTGACATGGAAGGCAGGGCTGCGGGAAAGGCGTTTCTTCTTTCGACTAGGGCAATGGCGGGTATCATTCCTTAGTGAGTCAAAGTCGGGGAACAACTGCACTCAAAAAGTGACTGGTGCCGGGCCGTGGTGGTGCATGCCTTTAATCCCAGCACTCGGCAGAGGCAGGCAGATCTCTGTGAGTTCAAGGCCAGCCTGGTCTCCAAAGCGAGTTCCAGGAAAAGCGCAAAGCTACACAGAGAAACCCTGTCTCAAAAAACAAACAAACAAACAAAAAACAAAACAAACAAAAAAAGTGACCCACAAGCAGAGAGCATCTAAAGACGAGGCAGCAGATATGATTAGCCTTCTTCACGTGTAACCGATTCCCATGTTTAAAAGTAGGCCTGGGTTACAGACTTGCTACAGAAATATCTAAGTGTTGCAGTGTCGTGGTGAGTATTCATTATCAATTTGACAGGATCTAGAATCACCTGGAAGACAGGCCTCTGGGCATTCCTGTGGGGGATTATTTTGATAGTGTTAATTGATGTGGAAAGACATCTCAACTGCAGGTAGTACCTTTTCCCTCAGCAGGGGATTTTGGACTGTGTAAAGTTGAGAAAGGGAGCTGAGCACGATCAGTTCATTGCTCTGTGCTTTCTGATGTGAATGCAATCAAAGTTTCAAGCTCCAGCCACCTTTGCTTGCCATGATGGACTCCACCCTCAAACTGTGAGCCAAAACTCAGCCTTTTCTCCCTGAAGTTGCTTTTATCGGAGAATGTTATCACAGCAACAGGAAAAGAAACTAAAACTATGTAGAAATGGTTATCACGGCACCATATAAAGTGACTTAAACCTTCACAACATATTTCATATTTGGGGGGTACTGGTTTTGCATGGTTAAATAATTTGTAATAAATATGCAATATTTCTCAGCTTTACAAAAATAAGAGTAATTAAAACAAAACAAAACAAAACACACACATACACACACACACACACACACACACACACACACACACACACAAAACAAAAAAAACTGGAGATCAGAGACTGGGAAAGGGTTCCATCAATAAGATACTTACTGAATAAAGGTTCAAATTCAGAGTCCCAGCACCCACAGCAAAGCTGGGCACATGCTTGCCATACCAGCCCTGGGGAAGCAGAGACAAGAGAGCCCCAAGGCTTGCTAGCCAGCCAGTGGAGTCAAATCAGTGAGCTTCAGGCTCAGGGAGAGGCCCTGTCTCTAAAAGTAAGGTGGAGAACAATGAAGAACACAGTTAATATCACTTCTGGAGTGTACACACACACACACACACACACACAAATTTTTGACAACTGGGAATAAATAAGATTCTAATCTGGCGCTCGGGGATGTGGCTCAGTTGGCAGGATATTTGCCTAGCATGCCCAAAGCCCTAGATTCTAATCCCAACATTGCATCCACTGGGCATGGTAGCACACACCTGCAGTCCCAGAAATCAAGAGATGAAGCCAAAAGAATCAAAAGTTCAAGGCCATCCTCAGCTACATAGTGAGTTCAAGGACAATCTGGGCTACATGGGACTCTGTCTCAAAAACAACAGAACAAATATGTCAATGTGGTAATTCCCGATCATTTGAATATGAATGATTGTTCTTTTTTTATATACTCTATATTTTTGAGTTTTTAAAAATGGAGTGAAAAGATATGAAGGGGCTCAAGCTGGCTGACACCCCCAAGGTCTCATAGTGTGATTGTGCTCAGTGCTCCTGTCTTAGTTAGCCTTCTGTTGCTGCGAGAAACGCCATCACCAAAACAATATGGAGAGTAGAGGGTTTATTTCACCTTTCAGGTTATAGTCTATTGTTGAAGGAAATCAGAGCAGGAACCCCAGCAGGGCAGGAAGGTGAAGCAGAAACCATGGAGGAATGCTTACTGGCTTACTTCCAAATCTCTGATCAGCTTTCTGATACAGACCAAGACACTCTGCCTAAGGAGGGCACCTCCCACAGTGGGCTGAGCCCTCCAGCATCAGTTAGCAATCAAAAAACCGCTACCACAGACATGCCCACAGGCTAATCTGACAAAGGCAATCAGATTAGAGACTCTCTCAAATAACTCTGGGCTTTGTCAAATTAGTTGAAACTAACTAGGAGACCTCCCACCATTTACATGGGACAGGATTTATTCCCCCACCCCACCCCCCATCTTCAGATAGAGCAAAGTGAGGCTTGTGCTGCTTAATACCTTGAGATGACAGAATTGGGATGTGAGTGACTCTGGAGTCCACGCTCCTACTTCCTCTTCAAAAACAGTAGAGTCTTCTGATGGTAAAACAACAGCACCCGTGAGACAGAAAGACACCAGCTCCCTCTTGCTAGCATCCAGAATGAGGGACAGAGCTGCGAACTCTGGGGAATGACCGTGAGACGGTGCAAGGCCACACTAGATGAGACAGGTGCCTCAGGGAGCATGGTTCCTGTCTAGAATGACCACGGATTTGAGAAATCCCCAGATCAGAGCTCAGAGAAATTTCAAATCTCTGCAGAATGCATCCAGTCTTGCTTTTTATCACCTCTGTAGGAAAAGCTTTCGTGGTCTTTAAACCAGCTATTATTTCTGAGTTATAAAGTAGCCCCAAACTTAACCCCTTAAAGCAACCACACTGGTAGTTTAATCTTTATTTTGTGGGTCAAAATTCTGGTAAGGGTCTAGCTGTGTTATCTTCATGTGGAATCTCTTGTGATCACAGTCAGAGGTTCGCTGGGGCTCCCATGAACTGAGGGCTCAACTGCATTGGCTCTTCCAGAGGCCTTGTTCACTTCATTGACAGCTAATGCTGGCTGAATAAGCTGTCTGCTAGGAACACACACATAGCTTCTCTAATACAGACAGCCCAAGATGCCTGAACTTTGTACTTGGGAATTAAGCTCCCCTTGGGACAGACATCCCCAAAGAACCAGGTGTTGTTATTTGTTTTTGCTCTTTTTGGGAGGTCTGCCACCTAGCTCCCAATTAAACCACACACAGAGGCTTATTCTTCCTTATGAATGCCCAGCCTTAGCTTAGTTTCTTGCCAGTTTTCCTTAACTTAACTTATCCTAACTACCTTTTGCCTCCGGGCTTTTCCCGTTCTCTTACTTCCACAAATCTTACTCTTACTCCATGGCTTGCTGGTTGTGCGGCTGGGTGGGTGGCCCCTGATGTCCTCCCCTTCTCTGGCTCCTTCTTGATCTCTCCTTCCAGATTTCTCCTTCTATATAATCTCTCTGCCTGCCAGCCCAGCCTATCCTTTCTCCTGCCTTGCTACTGGCCAGTTCTTTATTAGATCACCGGGTGTTTGAGGCAGGCACAGAATCACAGCTTCACAGCGTTAAACAAATGCAACATAAACAAAAATAACACACCTTAAAATAATATTCTACTACAACTAGGCAAGACCCTCTGTGACCTGCCTCAGAGACTTGTGCCACCCTTCTGCTGCCTTGTCCGGGACACACCTGAATCAGCAATCAACATTCGAGAAGGAATCAGGCTTCACCTGCTGATGGAAGAGCGGCAAAGTAGCATTGTACAAGAACAAGTGGGTGAGAAATACCATTTGAGCTATTTACGAATAAAATCCGATCTGCCCGCCATTAAATGAGTGCTTCCCAATCTCTGCTCCCGTATAGCACACGCGCCTTAACACATGTACAGTTGATGACTGACCCAACAAGAAAACCCTGACAGTTGACTCTCCAGGACAAAGAATGCTTCCTTCGCTTACTGCAGAGCCAGGGCGCATTCGAGAGCAAGATCTCCTACTCATCAGCGCCTTTTTTTCAGCCAAGGGGGTAAAAACCTCCAAGCTCTGCTGCCTCCCCACTACAGATATCTCTGCTGGAAGGTTTTTGTGCACAAAAGCTTGGAGATGGTTTTTCATCTTATCTCCCTGAAACACTAAAGGGGAGAAATCATGCATTCTTCATGTATTGGATCAGTCTAATGAATGTGCATGTGGTACCAATCAAACGAATAATAACTGCGATGGCCGAACCCTTCAGACACGCTTGAGTGCATGGTTGCACAATGACCACAGAACAACAATGACAATGACAGCAACTTGGGAAATTTCTAGGCACTGACTTACCCAGGAACTAGAAAATAAAGAACCCGTCCTTCCTTATCTGACCTGTCACTGTGTGCTAGTTATTAATGTGGGTATTCTGAACCGCCCCTTGGGGACCCTCCCAGCATCCTGACGTCATCTTATGTAAAGTCTCCTTTAAGAAAAAGCTTCTCCCTCTTTGTTCTCCCCACTCACCCACCCCACCCCACCCCCACCAGAGGTAACCTGCACCTCTTTTTTTCTCTCTTTCTATCTCTTTCTCTCTCTCTCTCCTCTCTCCCTTTAATAATAAACTTTCCATGTAGACATGTGTTCTGCATGGTGTGAGTGACTTTCCAGGGCTCCACACTGTAGCCCGCCGCATCTGCATGGCATGTCTCCCTCACCCACCAGGGAACCTTGGCGGAGCTGCCAAGGACTCTTGTGGGCCATCTCTTAACAATGCGCAGCCTGGGCCCCCCACTCCACTCATCTTGGTGACGCTGGTGCTGGACCCAGGGAACATTTGTCTCATATTGCCTTTGTAAGTTGAAGGTACTGGTGACCATGGTAGGACTTTCTTTTTCCTGCTCTGATGTGCTTTCCTCTTGGTTCTTGTGGTAGCCGGGGCCAACAGTGTGGAGGATGCCCTCAGTGATGTTCAGTGGCGTGGCTGCTAGCAGCTTCCAGTTGGGTTGTGTCAGTCTCCAAAGAGACAGCTATCCCCGGTCATCCCTGGCCAGAAGAATATCAGCGAACTTCTCCAGTGGCCTCTGGTCAGTCTCCCAAGCCTTTGGAGTGCAGAAGCCCTTCTCCAGGATCCATCTCGTTGAGCTCTGACTCAGCTGTAGAAGTCAGTGACTGTTTCCCACAGCTGATCTCTTGTTCCCATGGCCCTGTGGTTTGGGGCTCCTAGTTGGACACAGAATAACTGAATTAGTTCATTTTCTATTGCTTTGTTACTTTTAAATTGCTGTACAGAGATATCATAAACAAGGCAATTTATTAAAACAACACAAAACATTTAATGTGGGGGCTCATGGTTCCAGAGGGTGGGAGTCTATGCTTGCTTGTTTTACATCAACTTGACACAGGCTAGAATCATTTGAGAGATGAGAGCCTCAATTGAGAAAATGCCTCAGAAAGGCTGGGCTGCAGGCAAGCATTTTCTTAATTAGTGACTGATGGGGGAGGACCTAGCTTACTGTGGGTGATGGTCTTGAGTTCTATAAGAAAGCAGGCTGAGCAAGTCACAGAGAGCAAGCCATTAAGCAGCACACTTCCATAGTCTCAACATCAAGCTCTTCCCTCCAGCCCTGTTTGTGTTCCTGTCCTGGCTTCTTCTGGAAATAAACAGTGATGTGGAGGTGTAAGCCAAACAAACCCTTTCCTTCCCAAGGTGCTTTGGTCATGGTGTTTCATCACAGTGATAGTAACCCTGACTGGGACAGAGTCCATCACGGTCATGGCCAGGAGCATGGCTACAGGCATGAGCATGAGACAACAACTATGAGGCAGAGAGACAGCTAACTGGACAGGCCTGGGCTCTTAAACCTCAAAGCCCATGCCAGGGACTCGCCTTCTCTAATAGGCCATACACACCTTCTAATCCTTCCCAAACAGTTCTACCAACGGGGACCCAAGCTCTCAAATATCTGAGCCTATGGGGGCCGCTCTCATCCAAAGCACCACAGCTGCTGTAGTACAATACCCAAGCCATCATTTTGGAGGCGGAACATTCAGATCAGATGGCCCCAGCTGTTCGATTTCTGGTAAGGACTCTTACAGGCGTGTCCAGAAGTTTGTCTTTTAGGCAATTCTAGAGCCTGTCAATTGAAATCAAACATCACCAGTGCATCACTTGACAGCTTGACACCCAGATCCAGCACTTTTAAGCCGTCACATGCCACCCCCTGTCCCTCTTGCCTCAACATCTTCTTATAATGCAAATGTATTCGGTATAACTTCAAGTCACCACAACCTCAAATAGTTCCAACACTGTTCAAAAACGTAAGGGTAGAGTCTCTTCTGAGCCTCAGGCACTCTTAACAGAGAACCCCTCTAACATTAAGAAACAAATGCCACACTTCTACCACACGCAGTGGCACAGAGTAAACATTCACAGTCCAAAAGGGATGGGCGGGGGCACAGCAAGAAACAACCAGAAGAAAGACAGACTGCAGCCCAGCAGGACAAACACCAAATCCTGTGGCTCCGTGTATGGCATGTGGGACTCATCTGGACTCTGAAGGGCCTGGGGCTCTCCAGCCTCCTGCTGACTATAACATACACACACACACACACACACACACACACACACACACACACACACACACACACACGAAACCTCTCTCTTGGGCTAAACCCTCTCTGTAACTGCGGTTTTCCTCAGCAGTTGTTTCCGAGTTCTGGCAAAGCCAACACCCTGGAGTGACCCTTCCCACTTAGGAGTCTCTTCCCCAGCTTCATGCAATGGCCCTTCTTGGCTTCCTTACATGGACTCTGACCCTGCCACACATTGCTGGTCCTCAGTGACCTTCTGGAACCTTGTGATAAGCCTCTTGATACCCTCACTCTGGTTAATCTTTCATGCTTTGTGGACAACCATGCCAGCTCAGGATATCGCCTGGTCCCCTTGGACCATAGCTGCATCAGCACCTGTGTTTTCAAGAAGGAAATACTTCATTGAGAGTCTCCCATTTCAGAAATCTCCCATGATTTTCACCATATACAGCCATTCATGGGTGGGGTCTTGCCCTTAGGGCACCTTTTCAATTGTCTTCTTATTAACCTCTAACAACTACAGCTACTTTCTCAGCAACAGCCTCATCCCAACTTTAAATCTCTAAACTTTCCCTTCAAAATTCCTCATATCTTCCCCCCCTCCCCCATTTGTCCTCTCTCACTGCAGACCTAGATGAGAGCAATGAGCAATACCCATGGCAAGGCCTGACTGCCTTAAGATTGCCTCCTCCAAATAGATTAGTCTATTTCTTTTTAATTCAGCGTCATTCAAGTCTTCAGAGCATGGGCAGAATGAAGCTAGATTCTTTGCTGGAATAGCATGAACGAATGCTAGCCCATTCCCAATAGAGACCTTACCACCCTCTGAAACTTCAGGAGCCAGGCCTCCACTATCTGTATTTCTCTCTACATTCTGGTCTTCCAAACTTCCATCAAACTAACCTGTTAAATTCCACTCACAGTGACTTAGGGCTTTTGTAGCTCATAGTTGGAAATCCTTTCCTACAAACGAGTTCCAAACAGTTAAGAACACATAGTCAGGTCGATCAGAATAATGGGCCACTCCTGGGAGGCAGTTTTCTGTATTTTTATTTTGCTCGTGGCTGTAACCACACACCCGAAAAGAAGCAATCCAAGAGAGAAGGGCTTTATTCTAGCTCACAGTGTGAGGCGATATCTTCCATCATGGCAGAGAGGGTGGAACAGCAGGAGTGTGAGGCAGCTGATCACATCGCATCCATAGCAGAGAGAGATTAATGCTGGTATTCACCTCACCTTCTCCCTTCTGTTCAGTCTAAGACCTCAACCCATCCACAAACACTTAGGGTGTGTCTTTCCACCTCAGGTAAGCTAATTCAGACATGCCCAGAAGTTAATCTCCTATGAGATTCAAGATCCTGTCAAGTCGACAATCAGCATTGACCGTTGCCATGGTGAAGCCGAGTGATGGGCTTAAGGAGGTTCACTTGTATGGACATCCATTGTATTCATACACACTTCGCTGTATGTTTGAAATCGCCATAATAAAAGCCTAATGAAATAATGCATGCCATGTCAGTGTATCATCTACAAATTAATAATAACCAAATTATGTAGTACACTGCAGTTTACAAAGCACTTTTCATACATAATTTAATCCTAACCTCAGGCCTGCAGGGGGGAATCTTCATTTCATAGGGAATCATTTCAGAACGAATAAGTCAATGGCTCAGAGGCTGTGAGCTAGTAGGCTATAAAATGAGACTCAAATCCAAGTCTTTGATTTCTAAATCCTTCGTTCCAGCTGGTGAGGTAGAAGAAAAGCCAGATAAGAGTGGCTTGGCACTTAACTTCCGAGCTTTAGAAAAACGACAGCAATGATACTTATCTTGGCTTGGTGTTTGGGAACACGTACGTGGTCTGGGCATTTCTAGAAAGGGCATTGTAAGTTGTAAAGTGCCTTCTAAATTTAGGTCAGCCTAGATAGACTAGTTTGCCAGTAAGGGCTGCTACAAAAAAAAAAAAAAAAAAAAAAAGGGAAGGGGGCAGCTTGTCACTCTAGAGCAGTGCTTCTCAACCTGTGGGCCACGACCCCTGGGGGGGAGGGTCGAACGACCCCTTTACACGGGTCACATATCAGATGTACTGCACATCAGATATTTACATTATGATTCATAACAGTAGCAAAGTTACAGTTATGAAGTAGCAATGAAGATGATTTTATGCTTGGGGGGTCATCACAACACGAGGAACCGTGTTAAAAGGTCGCAGCCTTAGGAAGGTTGAGAACCACTGCTCTAGAGGCCGCTCTAGGGCAGAGCATGCCCTCAGAACCTCTGTATCCACTTGTGTGGACTTCTTCGCATCCCCAAGCCCATCCCCTGCATCAGTATTACCGACGAAGTTGAAGATGCTTTCCCTGTGGCACGTACCTGAGTACCAGCCAGTGTCACTGGCGCACAGCGCGGCTATGGAGCTTGTGGGAGCAGGGACTCCCTGACAGCTGTTATTAACGGGACGTTTTATGACTTTTTAGGCTGGTAAAAATGAGTTGGAAGCCACATGGTATTTCCTGCTGTTGTCTAGAATTCTCTATTAGATTATTACACTGCATCATTGGTAGTCATAAAACAAAAGAGACACTCCTGGCTCTCTGGGGGTGGAGGGTTGACTGGTATGGCTGAAATAAGAGGTACAAAACCACAACTATCACCAAAAGGAGACCTCTTTGGGAGCCGAGTGTAGATATCTAAATAGCCGTGTCAGTACGGCTGCAAGCAGACTCCCACGTCACATGCCACCTTGAAGTGAACACTCAAGGGTGGCAGCACAAACCTGTCAGTGCATATTTCAATACAAACAGGGGCACTAAATATAGCTACGTATTTTGATTTAAATATGCAAGTTAAGAGAGCTCATTTGTAATTATTTTACTTATGGTAATAGTCCTTGTCAGAAGCAGCCATGGCTTTACCCGGGCCTTAATTTTCTTAGCTCTGATAATATCTACTCCCCAGATGAGGAAATCAATAAACTGAGCATGGTGGCTCACTCCTATTGTCTTGCTCTTTGAGGATGCTGAGAGAAGATCAGGCCCAACATGGGGTATGCAGTAAATTCCAGGTCAATCTAGCACAAAACCAACAAGCAAACAAGCAAAAATAACTTAATATGGCCATATTTGTAAAGATCTTTTGTACTCGGCTCAGGGCCCAGCCTAAAGTACATATTCAGTTCTAGTGAGTTGGATTTTTTGTTGTTGTTGTTCGTTTGTGTGTGTGTGTGTGTGCGTGTCTGTGTATCTGTGTGAAATTGTCCTTTGGAATCCATAGCAGATTGATTACAGGACTTCTGCAGATACCCAGGTCTGTAGATGCCTAAGTCCCTTACATACTGATCTGGGATGCAGCTCATTGGTACAGGACTTGCCCAGCCAGGGTGAGGCCCTAGGTTTGATCCCCAGCACTCCAAAAGAAAAACAAATTATGGCACAGTACTAACATTTGGCATGTATAATACTCACCTCTAACTAAGTCATCTCTAACTTTCACTACTGAATACAATGTAGATACTGTGCAAACGGTTGTTACCCTGTATTGCTGGGGGATGACAGGAAGAAGGTCTGCACATGTTCAGCACAGATGTAAATATTTTCTGTTCAAATACCTCAGAGCTGCACTTGGTGGAATCCATGGATACAACCACGGTATCTGAAGGGCCAGACACCAATCTACTTATTAAACCATGCATCTAATTGAGTCTGTAACTGCCATAGGCACTCAGAGAGGAAGTGACGATTGGGCGCCAAGGAAGGAAGAAAAGTTATGTGCATACTGCAGGGCTAAGGTGTGGGTTCGAGGACCAAAGGGCCCAGAAAGAAGAAACTGAAATTCTAGCCTCTCAGTGGGTGATTGAACAGAACAGAAGGTCAAGTGGAAGCTTTGTGTGCGGGATGTGGCAATGTATATTCACTACACATTTTTTTAAACTTTTCTGATTGTTGATATTTGTTAGAATAAACTGTTATGAGATAACAGGAGAGATAAGGACCAGAGAGATAGCCCGGCTGGTAAAGTGTGCTGCCCAGGCATTTTCAGTCCCCAGCACCTACTTTAAAAACTGGACACAGTGGTGTGGGCTTGCACTGGGAACATGAACACAGGAGGATGCTGGGGACTTGCTGACTGGCCAGTCTAGCATAATCCATGAGCCATGAGTTCCCGTGAGGAACTCTGTCTCAAAAATAAGAGTGGCTTCCAGAACTGACGTGTAAGGTTAACCTGTATCTTCTACATGCATGTGCACACACATGCATATGTAACAGCACACACATGAACATACACCACACACACACAAACACACACACACACACACACACACACACACTATATATATATATATATATATATATATATGCAAATAAATGCGCTACAAATTTGGTAACTCTGCTGAGCTTCTCTGGCCATGGCTAGCCTCAGCACAATAATGAAATCAGGGAACCAGATCTATACATCTATTCAGTGGGCACTGGGGACAGAAGTGACGTCGAAACACCTCCTTTCTGATCTAGAAGACACAAGTGGAAACCTTCCTCACAGAGAGCTGGAAGTTGGTGTCACTCCGACCCTGTCCCAGCCTCTCTGAGGCATGAGGCCCCAGCCCTTTCTGGCTCTGCCTCCAGCCTGCCTGGGGGACAGCTTCAGGGACAGTGGCTCTGCTCTGACCTGCGAATCTTAACAGAAGTGTGTGGAGCTGGAGAAACATACCTCGCTTGCTCCTCCTGAGCAGAGCAGACAATTCAGAATTACTGTAAAAGCCGGCCTCCAATGTCCTGAAATGTGCATGTGTGCGTGCGTGCGTGCGTGCGTGCGTGCGTGCGTGCGTGCGTGCGTGTATGCATGTGAGAGGGATGACTGAGGGTCCTGGCTGGGAGTGACTCAGTCTGCTCTATTGTTTAGGCTTGTCAGGTCACGCAGGGCATGAGGGACTGAGTGTGGTGCTTATGTCCAGGGGTTAGAGCGCACGGCACTTATATCTAACAGGGCAGGCAGTACAGTGTTGTGTACAGTGGTAGGTCTCAGTTAACTGAAAAATCCCCTCCTACAAATTTAGTCAAGGGAGAGCACATGTGTATATCTGAACTAGAGACAAACATATATATCTTAAATCTCATAGTAGTTTTGAAGCCCGTATACATCTATTCTGCATCTATTATCTACCGTGTGATTACATGTGAAGTAACTGGTCTAGAGATGGGTAAGTAACTTTCACAGTGATGGGTAAATTATGTCATATTAAAACCTTTTGTCCCACGTTGTTCTTACTGTTTGACAGCTTTGTCCATGCATACAATGTATCTTGATCATATCCGACCCAAATCCCTGCTCCCATACTTCCGTCCCCTCCTTTTTACATACACCTATGAGTCCAATTTTTGCCTATTGTGTGGACATGGGTGTGAAGCCATCCATTAGAGCTTGCCAACCGACCAATGGCCACACTCCCCCTCCCCCAAAAACCCTCCCTACATTAGCAATCACCAATTGCCAATAGCTTTTCAGTCAGAGATGTAACCTTGTGAGGCCCTCTCCTGTTCATGACTGGGTTGATCTTATATGGGTCTTGTACAGGTCACCTGAACAATGGCCATACCATGCTCAGAAGACAGCATTCCACAGCACTGCTCCCCATTCTCTGGCTCTTACAGCCTTTACACCCTGACTTCAGTGATGTTCCCTGAGCTTTGGCATGCTGGCATGGATATAGATGTCCTTTTTAGGGCTGACCAACCAACAGCCATATATTCTTAGTACTTGGATGAGTTATGAGTCTGTGCATTAACCACTATCCCCTGTAAAAAAAGAAGTTTCTCTGATCAAGGTTGAGAACAGCACTAATCTATGGATCCAAACATAAATATTGAAAATGTGGTTTGACAAGATGTCCATTTAGCAAAGCAATAGTAGTAGGTTCCTTTTAGAGCCTATGATCTCCACAGCTGTAGGCTTTTGATAGATTTCCAGTGCTGGCCATGGATTCCCTCCAATAGAATAGACCTCAAATCCATTTAGTAAGTGGTTGATTACCCCCATGACAATCATACCACGTTTACACCAATAGGTACCTGTTGCCTGGAAGGTCAGCATTGCAGGGTCCATTCCTAGGCAAATCTATTGATTATCCCCTAATCCCCTCCCCAGGATCCCATAAAGCACCTTCCAGTTCTCTGAAAGATAGCCATCAAAGGGGACGTTTTCAGGCCAGGTACAGCTTGATCTCTCTATGTTCTACAATCAAAGTGCATTATGTCTTCATCAATAGGCTCTTACCATTTAGTTAGTTAACGATGAAGACCAAAGGCAAAGCCTGTGGTTTTTGTTGTTTGTTTTTTATTTTTTTGGTGATGATGGGTGGGGCATTCAGGGGTCTCTCTAACTAATAACTCCTAGGGAAGTGGATATGGAGATTTTCACTTAATAACCCATGCTTGGAGAAGCATTGCACACCCATGCAGGGCACCTCCACCCAAATTTCTTCTGTTTTTTGGTTTTATTTTTGTTTGTTGTTTTTAAGTTGCTTATAAAGCAGTGGGTTTTCATAATGCTTTTTAATATATCCTAAGTTTTGGTTAAACTGCCCCAGCCTCTCTTTACTCCACGCCTATCCTTGCTTAACCTTTAACCTCCAGTAGTCCTCTCTTCCTCTACTTTCTTATCACATGTATTCTGTTATCCCTTCTCTTAAAGGCCTCCTACACTCCACAGGCCCTTTCTAGCTTCCTGACCTCTAATGACACTCCAAATTAAGCACACCAATCGAAAAACTCAAAGCTAGGCTCCAGTGAGAGAGAACACAAATTGTCTTGCTGGGCTGGATTATTTCACTTAGTATAGTATTTTCAAGTTCCATTCATTTCCTTGCAAATGTCAAAGTCTTATTTTTCTTTA
This sequence comes from Peromyscus maniculatus bairdii, assembly GCF_049852395.1. Taxonomy (NCBI): domain Eukaryota; kingdom Metazoa; phylum Chordata; class Mammalia; order Rodentia; family Cricetidae; genus Peromyscus; species Peromyscus maniculatus. The sequence continues at coordinate 81,406,226 of NC_134857.1, read as the reverse complement.
CAGGTGAATAGTAATTCATTGTGCATAGGTTGCATATTTTTATTGTCCATTCATCAGTTGACATATATTTAGGCTGATTCCATTTCCTAGCTATTGTGAATAAAGCAGCCAGGAATATGGATGCACTGATACATCCTTCACTAAGATATGGCATCCTCTGGATATATGTTGAGGAATGGTATAGTTGGGTCATATGGCAGTCTTACCTTTAGTTTTTTTGAGAAACCTCCACACTGATTTCTATAGTCGTTGTACCAATTTACATTTCTGCTAACAGTGGATAACAATTCTCCTTTTCCACGTCCTCACCAGTATTCATTGTTACCTGTTTTCTTGCTGATAGCCATTCTCCCTGGAGTGAGATAGGATCTCTAAGTAGTTTTAGTGATGGCTAACAGTGTTGGGTACTTTGTAAATGTTCATTAACTATTTGTATTTCTTCTTTAGTAGTTCAGGTCTTCATTGCATCATTTATCTTCTTGATGTTGGTTTCTTAAGTTCTTTGGATAGTCTAGGTAGTGATCCTCTGTGTAGCTGGCAGATTTTCTTCATTTTGTAGGCCACCTCTTCATGGCCATTGACACTTTCTTGTTCTGTACAGAAGCATTTACTCTTATGAGGTCTTAGTTGAGGCTGTCCTTCTTTCCTGACATATTATCATCCTATCCAGAAAGTCCTTGTCTCTGCTTACCTCTTGAAGGGCTCTCCCTCCCTTTTTCTCTAGTTCAGAGTTTCAGGCTTTACACTGGGGTCCTTTATCCACTTGGAGCTGATGGTTTGCGCAGGATGAAAGGTAAAACTCTATTTTTATTCTTCTATAGGTAGACATCCAGTTTCCTGGAACTACTTGTTAAAGACTTTTTTTTTCCAATGTGTATTTTTGTATTTTTTATTTATTATTTTGTATTTTTCAATGTATATTTTGTATTCTTTGTCAAAGATCGGGTGACTGCAGTTGTGTGGCTTCGTAAGCTCTGTTCTATTCCATTGATCTAGGGTTTGTTTGTTTGTTAATGCAGTAGCATGCTGTTGTATTACCATGGCTCTGTAGGATAACTTGAAATCACATATGAGGGATAACTCCAGCAGTGTTCCTTTTGTCCAGGATTGCTTTGGCTGTCCGGTGTCTTTTGTGCTTGCTTTTTGTTTCTGTGAATGTCACTGAAATTTTGATTGGGATTGCTTTTGGTAGGAAGACCATTTCCACAATATCGATTCTTCTGATCTGTGACACTGAAGGTCTTTCCGTCTTCTAATGTCTTCCTCAATCTCTCTCTTTAGTGTTTTAGAATGTTCATTGAAGTCTTTGGTGAGTTTTATTCTAAAGGTTTTTTTTTTTGTTGTTGTTGTTTGGCTATTGTGAATAGTATTGTTTGCCCGGTTTCTTTCTCAGTGTGTTTGTCGTTAGCAAATAGGATGGCTTCTGTATGGTAACTTTGTATCCTGACACTTTGCTGAGTAAGAGTTTCCTTGCATAAAAAAAAGTCCGTTATGTATAGAATCATATGTGCAAATGCAGATACTTTGATTTTTGTCTTTCCCATTAATATATTTTGTATTTGCTTCTCTAATCTTATTGCTCTAAGAATTCCAGCACTATATTGAATCAGAGTAGAGAAGATGAACATCCTTGTCTTATTCCTCATTTTATTGGAAATGCTTTGTGTTTTTCCCAGTTTAACATGATGTTGGCTATGTTTGTTATATACAGTCTTTATTATGTTGAGATACATCCTTCCAATTCTGAGTTTCTTCAGGACTTCTAGCATGAAAAAGTGTTGGATTTTGTCAAAAGCATTTTCTGCATCTATTAAAAATGACCATGTGATTTCTGTCCTTAAGTCCATTTTTGCAATGTTTAATATTTATTGATTTATATTGAACCATCCATGCACCTCAGTAATAAATCCAATTCAGCCATGGTAAGTGATCTTTTTTATATGTCCTTGAATTTGGTTGGCAAATCTCTTGTTAAGAATTTTTTTGTGTTTGTGTTCATCTGGGGGATTGGTCTATAAGTACGTTGTTGTTGTTGTATCTTTATCTGCTTTGGGCATCAGGATAGAACTAGCTTCATGAGAATTTGGTGATGTCCTTTCCTTTCTGATTTTGGGTAACACTTTGAGAAGCATCAGTTTATTTCTTCTTTAAAGATTTGGTAAAATTCACCAGGGAGTCCATCTGGAGCTGTTCTTTTTTTAGTTGGAAGATTTATAATCACCACTTCAATCCCACTGCTTGCTACAGATCTGTTTAAATAGTATATCTTGTCCTGGTTTAATTTTGGCAGGCCATATGCATCTAGAAATTCACGTATTTCTTTAGATTTCCAATGTACTGCAATATATGTCTTAAGGTAACATGCAATGATTTTCTGAATTTCAAAGGCATTTGTTTTGATGGCTCCATTTTCATCTCTAATTTTATTAATTTGAGTTTTCTCTCTTGCTATTTTGGCTAAAGGTTTGTCAGTCTTGTTTATCTTCTTAAGAACCAACTCTGTCATTCATTCTTTGTATTATTTTTTTCTTATTTCTGTTTAATTAATTTTGATATGAATTTGCTTTCTTTTCATATACTGAATAGAGATTTGGCCTGTTCTTTTCTCAGGGCCCTGTGGTACATTATTATTTCTTTCAGACCGCTCTGATTTCTTGATGTAGGCATTTAGAGCTATTTACTCCCCTCTTTGGACTCCTTTAATTGTCCCAAATAGATTTTTATATGTTGTGTATTCGTTTGATTCTATTTTTTCCCTTATTCCCATCTTGATTTCTTCAAGGACCCATTCATTGCTCAATAGGTTATTATTTAACCTCCAAGAGGTTGTATACATGTGGAGGGTTCTCTTGGTATTGATTTGTAGTCTTACTCCATTGTAATCAGATAGAATACATGGCATTATTTCACTTGCCCTGTATTTGTTAAGACTTACTTTGTGTCCTATTATGTGATCTACTTTACGTAAAGTTCCATAGGTTGCTGAGAAGAATGTATATTCTTCAGTGTTTGGATTGAATATTCTTAGATGTCTGTTAAATCCATTTCATCTGTGATGTCATTTAATTGGTCATTTAAATGTCATTTAATTTCTCTGTTAATTTTATTTTTGCAAAATGACATGTCAATTGATCAGAATTAGTTATTTTAATTACCAGCTGTGGTGATTTGAATGAGAATGCTCCCAGAGACCCATATTTGAGTGTTTGGTCTACCATTGGTGAAAATGCAAAGGATTAGGAATATGTCCTTATTGGAGGGGGTGTGTCCTTGGTGGAGAAGGTATGTCACTAGGGGTGGGCTTTGAGATTTCAAAAGCCCACACCTGCTGGGCATGGTGATGCATGCCTTTAATTTAAGTACTTGAGAGGCAGAGACAGGTGGATCTCCGGATCTCTGTGAGTTCAAGGCCAGCCTGGTCTACATAGTGAGTTCCAGGATAGCCAAAGCTAGGTTGAGAGACCTTGTCCCAAAAAATGGATATGTGTGTGTGTGTGTGTGTGTGTGTGTGTGTGTGTGTGTGTGTGTAAAATACCATTCACAGTTAGCTCTCTGCCTCTTGCCTCCCATTTGTAGATAAGATGTAAGCTCTCAGCTGCTGCTCCAGCACCATGTGTGCCTGCCTACTCCCAAGCTTCCCATCATGATGATCAGGGACTCATCCTCTGAAACTGGAAGTCCTCAATTAAATGCTTTCTTTTGTACCATTGCGTTGGTCATGGTGTCTCTTCACGACAACAGAAAAGTGAGACACTAACTCCTATCATGGTAGTGCTAACTTGTATTTTGTCTCATGAATCTGGATACACCTATGTTTGTGATGGATCTGTTTAGCATTGGGACATGCTCTCGATGGATTGCTCCCTGACAGCATGAAGCACACTTCTTTATCTTTTCTCACCAGTTTTTGTTTAAGCTTACGTTGTCAGATACTAGAGTCTGCTTGCCTCCTAGTTCCATTTGCTCCGAGTTCCTTTTCCCCCCTTTCTCCCTAAGGTAGCATCCATCTTTTGTCATGAGGTGGGTTTCATGGAGGCAGCAGATAGATGATTGCTGCTTTTTTTTTTTTAATTATTCAATCTATTAGTCAGTGCCTTTGGTTGGGAGACTCAGACCATTAATATTCATAGTTATTATCCAAAGATATGTATTGCTTCCTGTCATTTGTTATTTTGTAGCATTTATTTTTTCTCTTCTCTTGCTTTTGTTTGTTTTTGTTTAGCATGGTTTACTTTTTCTTGTGGCTTCACGGATAGATTTGTTTTTGTCTTCAACCTGACGGACACCTTCAAGTATCATCTGTAGCGTTGCCTTGCCAGGTATAAATCCCTCTATTTTTATCATGGAAAGTTGGGGTTTTCCTCCAATTATGAGAGGTAGCTTTGCTGGGTATAGTAGTCTGGGCCGGCAGCTCTTTCCTTTCAGAAACCGAAACACATCATTTCGAGACCTTCTGGCTGTTAGGGTTTCCGTTGAGTAATCTCTGTTACTCTGACAGCCTGCTGTCTTTCTGTGCGAGTCAGCGTTCTCTCTTCCCCTCTCAATGCACTTTCTTTGATTTGCATATTTATTATTTTATTATAGTATGGTAGGGGAAGTTCTTTTCCAGTTTTTCTATTTGGAGTCCTAAAAGCCTCCTGTACCTGCACTGGCATCTTTTTCCTAATTCTGGGAATTTTTCTCTTTTGATTCTTTTAAAAAAACGTTTCCTAAGTCTTTAGAAAGAGGGCCAACAACCCGTATACTTGGTCTCTTCAGAGGGTCCCGCAGACTTTGATATTCACGTTGGGACCGTTGTATTACTCGTCTTCATCCATGTTTGATTGCCTCAGTTCCTCCACCTTGTCCTCGGGCTCACATGATCTGTCATCTCCTTGATCCTTCCTGCTGGAGAGACTTTTCACCCGTCTTTTTTATTGATGTTTTTCATTTCCAACATTTCAGATTGTTTTTCCCCCAGTATTTCTTTCTCTTTGTTGACTTCCTCTTACATATGTAACATCATCTTCCTTATTTTATTCAGTTGTTTGTATTCTCAATCAGGATCTTGTTTTCCTCTTTCATTTCTTACAAGACACTTATGATCATTCTTTTGAGTTCTCTGCCTAGGAGTCCTCTCACTCATTCTCTTTGGATGATATTACCATCAGGGTTGCCTTGGTTTTTCATGTTTCTTGTGTCACTGAATTGGGATTTATGCATCTAGGGTTAGTTCTCTGAGTTTTTTATGTCAGCTCTATTCTTTCAATTGAAGTATTTTCATGTTCATGTGGGACTTGGATGTGATGGAGTTGAAATCCATTATTCAGAAAACAGTTGCTTGGTCCTGGAGCTCAGGGTGTTGCTGATGCTGTTTTAACCCCTGGGTAGAATATTAACTCATCCTGAAACCTTTGGCAGGTCCAGTCTCTTCTTCTCTACCTTTATTTTTAGGACCATGATGGGTCTTCACAGTGATGCAGATGAAAATCTGGGGCAAGGCTGAGATGCTATTTTCAACGTGGTGCGGGGTCCTCACGGTTTTCAAGTGCATCATCTGAAGGATGAAATTTTTAAAAGTAATTTTAGAAGCAAAAATATGCATGAGTGTGTGAGCACATGCCTGTCATCCTGGCACATGGGAGGCAGAAGCAGGAGCATTACCCTCCCTGGGCTACACAGCAAGACCCCATCTTAATAAATCAATGAATAATAAAGCAAAGCAATAAAAAAATTAAAAGGCCAATAAAGCGTGAACTGAGAAGCTCAAGTCCACCTCTGTACAACACACTAAGCTCTCACTCTCCAGGGGTTACCCTGGTAACAGAGTTTTGCATACCCTTCAAGAAAATGCTTCTGCATACATAAGCATCTGCAACCCAGATGTTCCTCACCCGTCTCATCTGTTTGGCTGACTCTCTTTTGGCTCCAAGCTGCACTTGACACAGAACTCAGCCCTTTGACCAGCATTTACAAGAAATCCAATGACACCAAATATATCCCGATTTTTAAAGCATTATTAAAGATTGATGGGGCCGAGGGGAAAGGTTCACGTTGCACAGCATCGGCTCCTCTCCCTCTCCAACCCAAACAAAGCTGTGTTGAATTGTTGCCACGGTCTTGTCAGCCCACACTACAAACGGGGACTGCTCTCCCCTGGCCTCCACTTATCCAATTTGACACATACACCGTGTTCCAAGGCCCCTGTCTTTGCACCACAACCCTTTCCCTCCCAGTCCCTGCCACCCCGGTTGTAAGGACACCCCACACTCCATCTCAACAGCTCTTGTCTGGCTGGCAGTTGGCTTGCTTCTGTTTTTTTTGTTTCTTTAGCTCGTTAACCCTTGTCATAATTAGTATGGCAGAAGCTACATCGCTGTGTACTTGTGAGGTGGCTAGGGGGCAAATTCTTAGAAGTGTAAAATCTGAATCAAGCATGCAGGCTTGATTTGCAGCTTGATGTATTGTGATAACTGGTTCTGGCAAAGAAAAAAAAAGTAGTGTGAATATTGTAACTTATAGATCATGGGAGTGGCCCCATGTCTCAGTGTCTTGTCCAACACTGAACGTTACCCAACGGTGTCATCCTCACCAATATAAAGGTGGAAATATGTATTCTTTTAATGATGAGTGGTATTAGGCAACTTCCATCTGTGTATCTGACACACACACACACACACACACACAGACACACACACACACACACACACACACAAACACACACAAACACACAGTATGAGAATGAGCCCATGCTTCACATGTGTGAGATAAGCTCTGCCTCTGAGTTCCACTCCCTCAATAGCCATTCATATTTCTTTCTTATCTTTTTTTTTTCTCTCTGATCTGTATCCCAGGCTGGACTCAAACTTGAGTTCCTCCTGCCTCAGCCTCCCCAAGTGCTAGAATTCCAGCCTCCTGTTGCTACACCCAGCTGTTGCATTTCTTTTCTCTGAAAGTTTTCATCCTCCCCATCTCCTCCTCCATCTCCCCCTCCTCCTCCATCTCCCCCTCCTCCTCCGTCTCCCCCTCCTCCTCTCCCTCTTCTCCCCCTCCTCCTCTTCTTCCTCCTTCCAGCTCTTTATCTAGGTGTCAGTCACATTAGGAAATCTTTCTCCTCTCTCCTCCTTGGAGGGATCAACTCCCTTTGCTTCCAAGCCACATCTATCTTCTGATTCTCTGACGCCCTTTTGTGGTTTCTCTGCTGGTTTTTTGTTGATCTGTCTCAAGAAGTCACTGTCTCAAGTTCCCCGAGGCAGGTGTCAGCCACATCCTGTCTCTCCTGTCCACCATACTGTGATCTCAACTCCTGGATAAGAGGAGTTATCTATTACTTATGTCATAGCTTGCCACCAGGCGCTCTGAGTGCGTATTATTGTGCAATAATTCTATGAGGTCAGTTTATCAGCCCCAGTTCTCCAAATAGGGAAATGGGGGTTACAGGCTAACCTGCATGCTGTTCTCCACTAGTAGATGGGACTGGATACCTGCTGTGACTCTCCACTGTCCCCTCCTGTCATTCACCTCACCGTGCCCTCATTTACCTCCAGGGAGATGACCCTGACCTGTACTGTCACTCAAGACCTCTTCCCTACCTTCCAACCTGTCTATCCAAATCTTCCATAGAAATCTCTACCTGGATATCTGCCTGAAATCTATGGAGCATGCTCCCAAACCTGCCTGAACCTGCCCTTGCAAGGAGGTCCCTCAGGCTCTGGCAAGAGTCTCCAAGCCCTATAGAGACAGCCCTCTCCTCCTCCCCTGTCACTCCCTACTCACAGATGCCACATGCCTCCTACCCTGCCTCTGCATCACCAAGCTCTGCACTCTGCTTCACCCCAGCTCTGCAGCCAGACGTGCTTCTCCTTCAAGCCGAAGAATCCCGATGCTCTGCCTCAGACTCTGTCAGAACAGCTCTTGTTGGGGTCACAAAGGTCCTTGTGCCCACAGGTCACTAGGGAAACCAGGAATGTTAAACAAGCAGGGGCTCTTCTCAGTGGAGGAAATAAAATACTTGTTTCCCCACCCAGAAGGCTGGGAGTGGATTTTAATGACTTGGTGACCTTTTTGCTATCCGTGGAGGCAGACCTTACCCTAACTCCCCAGAATGGTTATTCCAGACTCTTCTCTCCCTAGACCATCATCCGTCCTTGGGGGAGATGTCACATGCACTGTATGACCTGCTGACCTCTATGCTATAGGTCAGAAATCACATTAGATTCTTGGCCTTTTAGCTCTAGAGGCCACCCTCATGGTCACCTGTACTTTGTAAAAGAGTTTTTATGTAGTCACACCTTAAGAGGTATTGTACAGCTGGAATTGGAAAGACTGTTGCCTGGAAACCTTTTCCCAAATCATACTGTGTTTTAAAGATGCTGATAACGAACTGCCTGGCATTAGACTCCCCAAAGTCTGGTCCAGGTTGAGGAAGTCAATCAATCTGCACTGGGTTTTCATTCTTGTCTCTTCTCCAATCACTGCCTGTGCTGATGCCTACAGGGTCCCCTTCACGCTCTTAAAGGAAAAAGTGAAACAATCTGTGTAAAATAGATGCTTTATGCTAATTTCACAATCAGCTAGACTTCTCTCAGCACCCAGGAGGCAGAGGCAGGGGGATTGCCACAAGTCCTTAGCCAGGCTGCTCTACCTAATGAGTTCCCAGCCAGCCAGGGCTCCATAAGAAACTCCGTTTCAAGACAAAACAAATCTAATTTCTCAATCAATACCAGACTCTGACTCGCCTGGTGGAGAGTCAGTCCCTGTGGTCTAGAGAGGAACGTGGCAAGCCCCAGTTTTCAAGGCTCTGGTAGACAACCCTGGCTTTGCTGCACATCCCCATATCTGGTCAACCGAAGTCCTCTGTGCCTTTGCGCACATCGTTCTCGAAGCTGGGAACTCCCTTCCCTCACAGTGCTGGGAACTAAGCTCAGGTTTGTGGGGCAAATTCTCTGTCACTGAGCTGTGTCCCCCAGCTCCCATATTTATTTATATTTTGAAACACCGTCTCACTAAACGGCCCAGGCAGGTCTTAGCTTTCCTTTGTTGCTGTTTATTTTTAGAGGGCATGTCTCACCCATCTCAAGCTGCCTCTACCTTGCTATGTAGCAGAGGCTGGCCTTGAACCCCTGGCCCTCCCTTCTCCGCCTCCCAAATGATGTGGCTATAGGTATATGCCAGCATGCACGGTAACCTTGAGCTCCGGATCCTCCTGCCTCAGCCTCCAAGTATGTGAGTTTACAGGCCTGAGTCACCCAGCCCTGCTTAGCGAGTGAGCATTCTCACATCTTTCAGAGCTAGCTTAACGGGCACTTTCCTCACGGTGCGGCCTGCATCCCTCCATTCAGGTTCCCAGGCATCTTCTCTGGCCTCCTTTTCCATTCTTCTGACATTGCATCATCGCTCTTCTGTGTTCGACTCTCTCCAAGCCAAGGCTGCCAGCAAAGGCTTCGTTATCCATCCCCAGCTCTGAGTGTGGCGCTCACGAGGTGCCTTGGGAATGTGTGTGGAATTAACGTGTTCCACGCGTGAGTAAGTCTCATCACCTGTGCCCCACCCCTCAAGAACTAGAACTGTGAAGAAAAGGACCAACGGTGTGGTGGTACAGTGACAGAACACAGGGACACACGGGAGGACAACATCCCTATTTCCGCATCCTAGCCTGAGGTGGGAGCTTAGCCCCATCACCCCGCAAAGTTGTTCCCCCAAATCTAGATAGTCAAGAAGATCCATCTATATATGTTAGCGTACTTGGAAAGTAAAGCAAGAGGTTAGTAGTTCCGGGATAGCATGGACTACAGTGAGACCCTACCCCACAACAAACAAACAAACAAACAAACAAAATCAAGAGACACTTGGGAGCAGCCAAAAAATGCAACCAAGACTCAAGTAGATATGAAGTTGTAGCTGTCGGAGCAGGAAGGTGGGAAGCCTTTTCCTCCTCTCACCCATCATAAGGAGCGTGGCTGAAGCCTCGACGACAAAGGACAGGTTGGCGAGGAAAAGCCGTGATGAGTTTGTCTAATCAAAGCTTTATATCATGGAAGAATCCACAAATGAAGATCCAAAGACCCCAGGAAATGTCTTTACACTTGTGATTGATGAAGAAGAGATAGCCATGAGCAAATGGATCCGCCCAAAAGGTGTGACTGATATAAAAGACAGAGGGGACCCAGCGAGGCCTCTCTGGGCAGCCTTCCTTCCTCCCTGAATGAGACTGGACCCACTGGAGTGAGGGCTTCAGAGGAGAAGGGAAAGAGTGGCCTTGTGAGGTGGCTTTGGGGGAGAGATGTTCTAGTCTCAGTGCTACACTCTGGGGAAGGGGAATTCTGGGACCTATGATTCACTTTAGGGCACAGAGACAGGGAGACGACAGATGGGCAGAAGAAGGCCAGACAGAGCTTGCTTCTCGGGCTGCCTTGGAGGTTTCCAGTCTCCTGGTTTCAAAGTGTCCAGCAGATCCAAGTACTGTACTTCAAGATGTTTTGTCGTGTTTTTTCCTTTGTGCCCTAACATAGCCAAGGCCAGAAGACAGATAATCATTTTCAGGAAACAGATTGATACTTAGAAAGAATGGAGGTGCTAGAGACAAATTTAAATTTAGTGTCATCCTGTCCTGACAAATTAACCCTGAAGCACCCTTGACCTGACAAAACAAGAGTCGCTTTCACGCCGGGGACATGTCCACTACGGGTGGTGTGGGCCCTGCTCTATACATTATTTAGGGACCCACTCTAATGAAGTGTGGCAGATTGAGATTTTCCTCAAGAGCAGATTTTAAAAGGTTCCCAACTGAGAACTTGTCAGAATACACAAAAACGAACACATAGCATGTTAGTTACAGAGGTCCCCTGGGGTACCTTGGGGATCAACCCCCCTGAGAAAAAGCCAAAGGGAAGGGCCGAGGACTCAGGCAAAGCAGTCCTTTCCCCACTCAGGGGACAAAGAAAAGGTGGGCTGCGTCACCAAAGCCACTCCCAGAAATGGCCACTCTCTGACATTTGTCACCGGCCTTGGCCGCTTACACCAAACATTACAGGTCACTGGAGAAGGAAGCCGCTGATGTGAAGGGGCGCGAGGTGAAAACCAGCAGTGTCTGCCAGGCCAGCGGAGTCTAAGCCACCTCCAAGAATGACTCCTCAGCCCAGAGGTGGACACGTTCAGATGTCCACAAGGAGAGTCCATCACATGGTCTGCCTCCTGGTGATGGGGGCGGGACAGGGGGCCAGCCTTGCTTCCCTCGAGACCAGAGAAAGGGTTTTGTTGAGAACTGATAAGGTACACCCTGACACATCTCCTCCCTCTTAGCTGCATGAAACTGAGAAGGGCTTGTTTTTCTATGCCTCGGTTTACCAATCTGTAAAGTGGGAAGGCCGGCACCTATCTGACCAGAGTGTGGGAAATTATGTGATGCGCACAGCATTCCCGCTGTCTCCTGGTTCTAATCTGAATCAAATGAATGTAACGAACCTGACATAGCTCCTCCGATGCGATTGTTTTACCTTATAACACAAACGCATTATGGACGTTTTTATGTCTCAAACATAACATTAAGTGGCGAGGTGTGTGCATTTGACGTTAGGTATGCTTGACATTCTAGGACTGATTTCAAATATGCAAATCTCCCAAAATACTAAATGAAGGAGCACCTGTGAGTGCTAACTCAGCAAACTGACTAGGGTGCAAGCAAGAGGACCCCAAGTTTGGATCCCTAGTCCTGATACCAGAGGGTCGAGTGAGAGCAGGATGGAGATACCTGGATCCCTGAAGCTCACTGGCCAGCTAGCCACCTGCTGAACTGAGCCTCAGGTTCAGTGAGAAATCCCATCCCCACCCACAGGAAGACACCACTGTCAGCTCCTGGCCTCTACACTCATGCCAGCACATGAGCACACTCCACCCACCCACCCATCCACACATAAACACATTTTTAAAGCTGTAATGGTCAACCACAGTGCTTAGCTCATCCAGGGCCTTCACTAGACAGTGACTCATCATGGCTTGGGAACTTTGGAGCATCAATCTCATAAGTCCAAATCAGACAGGAGTGTGAGTCGCCCAGATAAACAACCGACTCTCAGGTCTCCTGCGGGAAGTGGAGGGCTGACCCACGCCTGGACTCGCCATGTAAACAAAAGTCACAGCCATTTACTAACAGTGAAGATCTACTTCCCACTGAGCTCTTGCAGTCGGGGCTCCAGGGCAAGGGGTCAAACACGCTCACGTGGAACCTGCTTTTCCTTCCCACCGGGTTCTGAGCTGCAAAGGCTCCAATGTCATTTGAATGAGACACAGAAATTCCTCACCTGCCAGAAGCTGGACAGAGCTTTTGAGATGCAAACCATATCAGTCCTCTGAGATGAGAAGTGAAACCAGAGAGAGAGAGAAGTCACTTTCAAAGCACTGCCCACCTCTTTCTTATACACACACACGCTAAGCATACACCGCTTGCTCAATCTGCTACGAAAACAGAATTCTAAAATAAGCCATCATCTACCCTCTCGAGTTGGGAATCTGGAAGAAGATGGATTCGTGTATTTGGGTGAGCATCACCCTGATGAGTGCACTCTCTACCCTCACCTCCGTTCCCACAAAGGGCAGCACTGGTTGGCAGAACCAGTTAAGAACAGGAGAGAGACACCAATAATTACAAGGGCAGGCTGCAAGGGCCGTGAAAATAAAATGCACAGAAGCCAGCAGATGGCACTTAATCATAATTTTTCCTACAATTTCTATTAATTGTCGAAGATCCTTCATTCTGTCTCCCCATAAGATGAATGATAGGCTAATGTGGCGTAGTAAGTAATGTTTCCCCTTTGAGATATTAAATAAGCTTGTTACATAAAGGATCCCCTCCCACATAACCAGCCCCAGACCCGCTTTTCTCATGCATATATTTATCATATCATAGCATGTCATGCATATGCATGCCCATATATCTGTGCACTTCCCAGCACGCTGCGAGCTTGATCAATGTATAAAGTCAAAGCTAACGCCTGGGTTTATCTCCAGAAGCGAGACTGAATCAAGGAACTGTTGTTTCTAAAACAGTGCCGAGAAACCATTTAAACCACATTGTTGGACAGAAATAGCGATGCAGAAATACCTTAGGGAGGCCACTGGGGCAGTTTCCTCCAAGGCTCTTATTACAAGCATTAACAAGGTGTGTGACCCCTTCCAGGCTGCTCTGCCTCACCTGCCAATCCTTCCCCCTCCCTCTCCCTCCATTTCCACAACGCCTCTCCTTTCCGATGTCTCGTTCCCTTCACTCTGCTTCTCTTGTTTTCTTTTGCACTCGTGTGTGTGTGTGTGTGTGTGTGTGTGTGTGTGTGTGTGTGTGTGTGCGCGCGCACGTCTTGCAGGGACAGATGCTGTACCAGGCAGGGTTCTTGATTTCCAACACTACAAATCGACTCTTGGTAGAAAAAAAAAAAAATTATTGGACAGCGCTCAAGTAGTTCACAGAATCGATGGGAAGCCTGGGAAATTTGGCTCAGTACACAGGCAAGAACCAAAGGATCTGGCACCCAAGAGCAGAGCCAAGGTCACACTACTGAAAACTACCCGGTGTGGCTGCCACTGGCATCCAGGCCACCAGTCACTAATGACCACCGCTGCCAGTTGACTCTGCGGAAAGGTGGTCTACACCCACCTGAGGCAAGGCCTCGCCTCCTGCAGTCTGGGCTGGAGACCAATGCCAAGGTCTAGAGGGAGAGGCTTGCGCACAGCTTTCCAAGAGCTGGGCTGTGGTTCCGGCTCAGACCACAGCAGGGTCAGGGCACACAGCCCAGAGGCTGAGAGGCTAGCAGAGTGCAGGACACATTGGGTCTGGAGGGGCATTAGGTGTCACTGGCAGGGCCCAGGTTAAAGTCACCCCCACCCCACCCTCTCCCCGCCCCCCACACGTGGAAAGGTGTGGAGATCTGTACTTTCTAGCTGATAATAACTCTGGGGAGAGGTATTTGGCCAGACACATCAGGATTAGCGATGCCTCCTCTGGAAAGATGATGTCTGGTGAAATCCTGCTGAAGCTGAGGCCCTCCCAGCCCACTCGGTCTCTCCACACATACTCAGGCCCAGGCTGAGCAAGGCGCTGGGATGTGAACGCTCTTTGTTCTCAGGTTCGCTTAGCCACTTTCCAGTCCTGCTCTCAAGGACTGCTCTCCTGACCTCCCACATTTTAACCCTTAATGGAGACTAGTTTTTTTTCTAGGGAGCGAATTTGCAACCAGATTCCTGGCCCAGCCCAGGGCCTTGCTCTCTCCTGCCAGCTGTTTTCAATTAGGAGCTGGTTTAAGTAATTTGAGCGACAGAGGGTGTCAGTCAACAGGAGTATTTATTTGTTAGTACCTAGTTTCCCTTAGGATCCCAGCCCCACGACTAATAGATTCTCTAATATCCCGAATTACGAGGTGATTTTTGTTGGTTTTCCAAGGAAGGAGAATAAAACATATGATTAAAGTCTCTAAGCTGTGGGCCCGATGGTCCCCGCCACTGCAGGGTGAGTGATGGAGACAGTTCTCTGTGTTATTCTGACAAGGCTCTGACTTTGTCGACTACATTTCTTGGGCGGTTACCTCAATTCTCCTCCATGTTTTAACGGAGGGTCTCTGTGTTGCAAGAAGCTTCCTGGAAAAGGACACCCAGGCAGGGCTCTAGGGGGCTCCGGCATAGCGTGAAAAGGACTCCACACACACCCGTGTTCACTTGGTTTCAGCCTGGTGTTTGTTGAGCATCTACTACAGCTGAAATACCTGCATATTTTGGAATTCAGAATGACATGAAAGCCACCATTTGGTAATACGGACCCCTTCTGACCAGCGTCATTTTCAGAGGATAGAAGACCAGTCTTTGGCTATATTTGTCGCCAACTGTTTGCCATGGCCATGGCCATGGTGATGATATAAACCAGATGGCTTTTAGTTGGTTTTAGTATTATTTTTAAACTCTGCAGACTAATATGGCCCTTATTGCCTGCACCTGGTTGGCTCCTTCCCCTGACTGCCTTCCAGAACTCACTGCTCTCAATCACTCTTCCAACTGACAGGAGCAGAGAAATGGAGGGGGAGGAAATGTTGCCCGAAGGCAAAGGGCCCTGGCTAAGCGGACTGTGCTGCTTGGCTGGTTAAACCGCTTTCTGTTGCTCTGGATCTGCATTTGGGAAGCTATCTGAGGCCCTCCCTCCATCTCTGCAAGCTGCTCCTATTAAGTGCAGACGTAGGCTCTGGGGACAGTCTACTCTTCTGGCGACACTCACATGTCCTCGGGGCACATTGTGGGCGTTAACAAGTCAGCTCCTTTTGTCTCTTATTGTTTACTGTCTTTGGGCCTGCACTGGTCTCACTGGTGGAATGTGCCTAAGCACGGTCTCTCCTGGAAGGACTCTTGTCAGGAGTCAGCCAATGAGCAAACACTCGTGAGATGACCAAGTCACGGCAGGGGCTCCGTGAACAAAAGCTGTAGTTACATCAGCATTCTGTCAGAAGATGTGATGCTGTGCTTACAGTTAAGGAGCGGTTTAAGAAAGCTGTAGAACTCAATTCGAGGTCATAAAGACAGGGCTCGGGAGTGATGGAGACAGCCTGGGGGACACACGGGACTGTGGACCCAGGTCAGCTGTCCAGGCGACAAAGACACAGTTCTGAAGGATGGAGGCGGAGTGGGTGGATCAGGGTCCCAAGTCCTCCCCTACTGGCCTCAACCACAGGGTCCCATCGTCACTGTCTTCTATTAACGTTTCTGGCCTTTGGTACCACAATGACGCCCCTCAGAGGGGGGCTTTCTCCTGCCATCATCTGCTCTATATTTATTAATAGACCTTGTACTTTGAGAAATACTTTCTGCATGTATTTGTTCATTCATAGAATTGTATCTGGGTGAGCATATGTGTTTGCATTTTATCAATGGACCTTTACTGTTATTTTGACCCTCAGATTGTTTCAGATTTAGCCAGTAGAAGTCCCTTAAAGGCCAGGCAGTGGTGGCACACGTCTTTAATCCCAGCACCCGGGAGGCAGAGCCAGGCGGATCTCTATGTGTTTGAGGCCAGCCTGGTCTATAGAGCGAGATCCAGGACAGGCACCAAAACTACACAAAGAAAAAGTCCCTTAAAGCTGGTTTCAGTGCTCTTTTAATATTGTCATCATTTGGGGGAAAACCTACAACATACAATCATGTGGGTTTTTGTTGTTGTTTTCTAATTTGTAGCTGAGAGGTAGACTGTCTGTCTGTCTGTCTCCCTGTCTATCTCATTATTTGCACTAGTAGCTTCAACTTTAATCCAGTACTAGTTAAGTTTCTGTCAACTGGCTTTCCCCTTTCTACATCTGTGCCTCTCTTCTCCAGTCCTGGGAAAGCAGGCTCCCACCACGTCAGTCTGTTTGTCCGTAGCCAGTCTCCAGCACCATTGGGCATGCCCCGGGCCCTCGGTGGGTAGCATCCTCTGAACTGGTTATCTACTTCCTTCGGATTTGTTTTCATGAAGAAAGAGGCAAGGATTCTGGGAGTGGAAAGGTCTGTATGGGGGTAGTGCCAGGGAGATTGGGAAAAGGAGAGCGTGGGGGGAGGCTGACCAAAACTAAGGATATATGGAAAGCTTTATGGAAACCCACTACTTTGCAAGCTAATTTCACAAATATAAGTAAAAAGAAAAAAGTTTGAGTGTCGGTATCCTGACTGAATGCATACTGCTGCTCCTATACAAGCTGTAGGTCATTAGACAAAACCCTAATGCTGGGAGTGGATACCTCCCTATGGTCAGAGAGGTCCCAGAGGCTCCCCCAAACAACAGAGGCCATTGCTATTGTTTTGCTTTTGCTCACCAGAACGAGATGGGAAGACCCTATTGCTGGCCTGGACAATCCCTTGTTAGTGAGCTCTCGTAGAGCCAGAATGGGCCACGCAGGCCGCTGAAGAACAGTCACCGATGGGCTTACCACAGTGGTGGGGCCGTGCATGCTATAATACTGACCTGCTAGGCAAGATGGACCTACTGGTGAAACAGACAACGGTTGTGAGGCTAACCAGGCACATTCTGGGTAGATATGAGGCCTGCTTCCCAGGAGGGAATTCATGCCTGGTGCTGGAAACCTGCTCAAAAGCCCAGGGCTGGGAGATCACAGGCCCTAGTGAGGGACTGTGACTGTTGTTTTGTTAAATGGCCATGTTGTTAGCTGCCTTCTCCATGTCAATGTTTATGCTGATGTATTAGTACTACCCTCAGCCTTGGGCAGAGAAGCTTCCTAGTGGCTGAAATGCTGAGAGCAAGTGAGGATGGAGTGCTCAGTCCTACCAGAGCATCTACTTACTCCCTCTGCCCCTAAGACTCAAGGAACATCCGGCAAGAGGGGTGGAAAGGGTGTTAGAGCTGGAAGATGGTGAGTGGGACTATGACACGTCATCCTCTGGACATGACATGGGGCTGGCACACATGAACTCACAGTGCTGTGGATACCTGCACAAGCCCATTAATAGTCCAGCATGGATGAAGGAGGGTCATATGAAACCCCGCCCCCAGCTGAGTTAGTTAATAGTTTCCTGAGGAGGGGGAGTCGTTTTTTCTTCGGAGGTACAGCCACTGGTGAATTACCCATGATGTAGGAAAACAAACAAACAAACACCTCACGCCCATGCACATGCCAGCGACCTTACCTAGACTCTGACTTTGTTTGTTTATTTTAAAGACATGGACGTAGGAACAGGGAGGTTCTGGGAAGAAGGGCTCCAGAGGAAGCAGGTTCAAAGTCCGTTATATACACGTATCAAATCCTTAAATACTAAATAAGAAATTAATGGTCAAAAAATAAACAAGGAACCAGTAAATACTTTTTAAAGAGAAGAAAAGCAGGAGAAAAGTCTGAAGAGAATAGGAAGAAAAGAAAGTGAATGGCCTGAGCGGCAGGAGAGGGACGGGGTGAGGGGGGGGGAGGAAGAAGGGAGATCTAGGTTCCATTTGGCGTAGCATTTTTGAAGGGCATCCTGGCGGTTCTGAAGAGAAGGAATTGAAGGGTAAGTTCTCCTCATACTTATTTTCTCACTTTGTAGCCCGTTCTGTGGAAGGCACTGTCTGTCTGAGGATGGAAGGCAGAATCGCATGTCCATGGTGGAGAACTCACAAGACAAAACCGTACTCAGTGTGTGTCTTCTTTGTGCTATAAAGACCCTCTTAAGTGGCTTCCCGTGGTTTCTGGTGTAAGATTGGACCCATTGTCTGGGGAAGGGTACATCATTTTGGAGTAGATATTCTTTGCTTGGTGACAAAGCACTCATAGTCTGTTAGTTATATACATGTAGGTCAGATACAAGCTTTGTCCTGGGAGACATTTTGGCAGGTCGTTTGTTTTTTTCTCCCCTCAATCTATTTCTGTTCAAGACTTTTCTCTTTCTTTTCTACACAAAGCTCACATTCTAGACATGGAGACCTATTTCCTTGAGAGCCCAGAGATCCTGGAAGAGAGGGGATTAAAGTTCAGGGCCCTGCTCCCTGAGTTCAAAGCTGGTAGACAGCACAGGTGTGGCTCACGCTGAAGCTAGAGTGACTAGGAAGCTGTGAGTCTGTGCTATTTGGGAGCTGGCTGGCTGGGTCATGCGAACTGAAGTTCTCCGAGGAAGCCCTGTCTCTACTGAAGACCTTTCGGACTGATTTATCTTGTGTATCTCCTTCCAGGAGAGAGTTAGAAACATCTACCCCTCCTCCTAGGGTCCCAAGGGCAAACTAAGGCACCGATGAATTCACTGGGCTTACTTAACAGAGCAATGAGTGAGGGATTGTGGGCAGGAGCACGGGTGACCTTAGGGTAGTCACACTGGAAGGTCTGCACCCGTCACGGAGGACGACCTCCCCAGGACCAGGTAGACGGGACTCCCTTTTTTCATCTTCCCCCACCTATATTCTCTAGCCCCTCCCCCAAGACAGAATTCCATCCAACTGGTTGGGAAGGGTGGCTAGAGTCTCAGGTGAGATTTCCATGACCCTCCCCGGCCCCTCCTTCAATGAGGGACCCAGCAGACTCCTGAAGACAGTGGCAGTTTGCCCAGAGGACAGTCTTGTACAACACCTTGGCTGAACATCGTGACTGTAGAGAGATGGACTATTGTAAATGGAGAGCTGAAGTTATCTTGGGCCCTCTGAGCCATTTACTATCAACTTCTGTTTCTGACCTAACTCCATCCTGACCACTAGATAACATTCCTAGAATGTCCCACTAAGCCTGTTAGACCTCTAGGCTCCACCCGGCCCCAAAGTAAGAATGCATCGAGATAATATCTGACGTCCATAGAACACATCGCCTCACCTTGCTGTAGTTGGCCCAGCTGATATTCCCACTGCTGTAACTGATAAATGTATTGATTCCTGGCTTTCTTTTATTCTGTGACTACAAATATTACACATAACATCTTCCATGGTGGGAAATGTCACTCAAGATAAGTTGAACCTGTGTTCGTATATCACGATCTTACTTCCTTTAACACAGGGTACCCATTGACACTTATATGAACTCTTACATGTTCTTAAATTTAGAAAGCTCCTTGTTAAACGTATCCTTTAGTAATTGTTGAATTATGTAAACTTTCAACTAAATAACTATATTTCAAGCTGTGAGTGGATAAAGGTTCTGCTTGCTTACTACTTGGAAGCCAGTATTTAGTAGTTGAGAGCTAGTTAAAAGAACTGGAATTTTTAAAGGGACAGTAATATTGAGGAGATGGGGGTGGGTGCCCTCTTTGAAGTTCTTTCTATCTTGGGTGTCTTTAGGGACAGGTCATAAAGGGCTTTTCCAGGAAGGGAAAGGAGGAACAGGAAAGCCACACACTGAGTGGGTCTCCATCATCATCATCATCATCATCATCATCATCATCATCATCATCATCAAAGCCCGTGTCTCTTTTGTTCTTCACTGGAGGATTGCAAGAGACTAACTTCCTCAAGCAAGTCCCTATACTTTACAGACAGATATATGTATAGAAAAAGACTTAAGGAAGGGTGTGGAGAGAGAGC
This sequence comes from Peromyscus maniculatus bairdii, assembly GCF_049852395.1. NCBI lineage: Eukaryota > Metazoa > Chordata > Mammalia > Rodentia > Cricetidae > Peromyscus > Peromyscus maniculatus. The sequence goes on along the minus strand of NC_134857.1, from coordinate 81,386,257 downwards.
TCAGGTGGTACAGTGCTTGCTATGTGTGCTGGCTAGTTTTACGTCAACTGGACACAAGATAGAGTTATCTGAAAGGAGGAAACCTCAAGTGAGAAAATGCCTCCAAAGATTTGGTTGCAAGGCATCTTCTTAATTAGTGATTGCTAGTGGTGGGTGGTGATATCCCTGGGCTGGTGGTCCTGGGTTCTGTAAGAAAACAGGCTGAGCAAGCCAATAAGCAGTACCCCTCCATGGCCTCTGCATCAACTCCCGCCTCCAGGTTCCTGCCCTGTTCGAGTTTTTGCCCTCATTGCTTTTAATGACAAACTGCTATATGGAACTGTGAGTGAAACAAACCCTTTCCTCCCCAAATTGCTTCTGGCCATGGTGTTTCATCACAGCAATAGTAACCTTAACTAAGACCACCATACAAGCGTGAGGACCCACCTTAGTTTGGATACTCTTGCTGTGATAAACATCATGACCCAAAGCAACTTGGGGAGGAAGGGGTTAATTTCATCTTACACTTCACAGTCTATCATCAAGAGAAGTGGGGGCCAGAACTCAAGTCAGGAACCTGGAGGCTTAAACTGAAGCAGAGGCCATGGAAGATGCTGCTTACTGGCTTGCTTTTCATTGCTTGTTCAGTTTGCTTTCTTTTTTTTTTTTTTTTTTTTTTTTTTGGTTTTTCGAGACAGGGTTTCTCTGTGTAGCTTTGCGCCTTTCCTGGAACTCACTTGGTAGCCCAGGCTGGCCTCGAACTCACAGAGATCCGCCTGGCTCTGCCTCCCGAGTGCTGGGATTAAAGGCGTGCGCCACCACCGCCCGGCTTCAGTTTGCTTTCTTACACACCTCGGGACCAGCAGCCCAGGGGTGGCACCACCCACCACAGTGGGCTGGGTCCTCCCATACCAGGAAAACTCCCCACAGACTTGCCTACAGGCCATCTGATGGAGGCATTTTCTCAGCTGAGTTCCTTCTTCCCAGATGAGTATAGTTATTGTTAATTACCATTATCCAGGTCTACAGTGAATCAAAGCCGAGTGGAGAAGAAAGATGTGGGAAATGTGCAGTTAGGAGTGCGAGCCAGTTAAAGCTGCAGACAAGGGTGCAAAACAGGCAGAATTGTTCAGGATGTTAGCACCGCGAAAGAGAAGCCTTGTGTTCTGCGCTGGGAAAATAGCAGAGCTGGTCTGAGGACAAAACCCCACCCAGGGATGGGTCCAACTTGTGAAAATAGAGATGAATTTAAAAGGAGAAAAATCTATACTGAGCATGCCACCACGGGGTTTGGGGTGGGGGTAGGGGTGGAGGGGGTCTATTCTCAAAACACATGTGTAGAAGTGTTTCCCCAGGATCAGACTCAGAGGCATGCAGAAGCCACTGCAAGCTAGGTTGTATCTTATCTGGCAGCAGAACTCGGCAGCATTACCCACATGGTACCCAACTGATTTTTGCAGGCATGAAAGCTACAGTGGTTTACAGGGGGTGGGGACTTGCAGCAATATTCTAGAAAGCCCCTGAGCCAGAGCCAGATTTCCTGAGGGAAGCTCCCCGGCCCTCCCCCGCCCCCCCATAGACCATTGCATGAACTTGGGAAGGTGAAACCCAAGTTTCAGTGAAGATCCTGGGATGTTAGAGATGCCTGGGATTTGTGAGATGTGTGTCCAGGAAGGTGACAGGCAGGAAGGGCAGCTGGTGGCCTATGGGAGAGTTTGCATGTGTGGTAGGTGGCAGAACGGGAGGGCCAGGCATGTCCAAGCCGTTGGAGTCCAGATGATTCCACCACAAGTATAGATATGGAACCTAAGGGTTTGGTGTGTACCTTGCTGGATATGGCTCTATCTTTGAGTCAATATTTTCTTGGTGTGCCTCTATTCCTCCATTTTGGAATAAGAATATTTATTCTGAGCCATTGTATACCAGAGTATGCAAGCTATCTTTTTTAAACTTTATAGGAGCTTATAATTAAGAAGTTGTCTTGAGTCTCAGAAGAATCTACTTTTGAACAGTGATTGAAACCATTAAAGACTGTGAACCAATTGCTTTCTGTGTTCCGAGCTGAAACTGAGTCCTTTGGGTCTTGGGATGGAATGTAAGATTATAAGTGTTGTGTTTGGTGTCAAGTGGACAGTGGGTAAGGATGTGGTGGCCGTTCTTCATTGTCGAATTGGCTGGATTTAGAACCATGGAAACACACTTCTGGGTGTGTCTTTATGGGGGTATTTCCAGAAAAGTCTGACTGAGGAGGGAAGACCCCTCTGTCGAGAGTCAGCCACCCCTTCCCATGGTCTGGGGCCCTGGACTAAATAGAAAGGAGAAAGTTTGCTGAGGACCAGCATTCATCTCTCTCTGCTTCCTGACTCAATGTGACCAGCTGTTTCACATCCCTGCCATGGCCATCACGATGGCCTGTAACTGTGAGCCAAAGCCCAGCTTTCCTTCCTTTAGTTGTTTCTTTTCGGGCATTTGGTCACAACAGGGAGAAAAGTAACCAATGCATTGTTCCTTCACTACACAAGAGAAGCTGTCGCTTCAGAGTCTGTGTGGTCAATGTCTGTTCCCTAAGACAATCTTCCCCTGGACAGCCACATTCCTAGCCCCCAACTTCTCTCTGCCCTTAATTCAAAAAGTCTGCTCTCAAGGGCTTGAGAGATGCTCAGCAGCTAAGAGCGCTTGTTGCTCTTGCAGAGGACCCAGGTTAGGTTCCCAGCACCCATATGGCAGCTTACAGCCATCTGTAACTCCAGTTCCAGGAGGTCCAAAGCCTCTTCTGACCTCCAAGGGCATGAATGTGGTGCATAGATATACATGCAAGCAAAAACACTTACACACATATAAAAAATTCAACCTTCTCAGGGAGCCCTACCCTAGCTACTCACTCTTCATATTCAACTTTGCCTCCCTATTTTTTTATTACACTGTCGGGGGGGGCACACACATTAATTGGCTCTCTCTCTCTCACTAGCATGTGACTTCATAGGGCACATTTGTTTATTATCTGGGTTCTAAAACATTGCCTCGTTCATGGGAAGCACACATTTCAACTGTCTACTGCTACATCATCAACTATCCCACGACACATTGACTTAAGACAACAGTTTATCATCATCTCACTCCCATGGGTTGAGAAGGATCAACTGGGACTTCTTCCTTGGGGATGCTATGTAGTTAGGGTCAGATGGTCACCTGAAACACATGGCTGTCACAGAATGCTAGCTGTTGACTAAAGTTGACTGAAGTCTGGAGTGGCTGCAGGTAGTGCTGCTGCTAAGTCCATCAGAGGAACCATGCCTAAGGGTTGGTCACAAAACATCAGTGAGCATTTGGGGGAGGAAGGAAGGCAGGACAGAAGAAGGGATCTCAAAGATTGGAAACAAAGAAATAAGGAAGGGGGTGGGGAGGAAGAGAAGGGGCAGAGAGGGGTTTCTGAGCCAACGGTAGCCTGGTAGCCCTGGAATACAAGCCCTGATTGCCTGGCTCTATTTCCCACCTCCCTCAAGTTACACAACGAGCTGGCTCAGAGGCAGAAATTCATCTCATACGGCCGATCAGAACTGGAGTGCTCTTGGCAGAATCTTTTACAATTTATGCCCCACGTTGAAAATCAAGCCAAGGCATAACTCCAGGGGAAGAACAACAGAGCACTTCATCTTGAGGTTGCTCCTTCCCCTTGATAAATTCAAGGCAGTTTTATAAACAAGTGTTATCATTGTCCGGGGAGGAAATGGAAAGGAACTGGCAATATTTAGGTAACGAATAACAAAATGCTTGAATCAACATACTGACATGATTAAGTAATTATGTGGAATCAGAGGCAGGCTACCAACTGCAGCAAATTAATAAAATATAATTTGGAGGAAAGAAAATGTTGGAAATTACACACACACACACACACACACACACACACACATACACACACACACACGTGAGTGGGGGAGGGAAGCAGGACAGCAGAAGTAGACTTAAACACAACCAGGTAGAGAGAAATGTAAACGGCGGAATGTTTAAAATGGACTAACTTTTAAAACAGCTTGGAAAGAGTCCGTCATTTTCCAGAGCCTCAGAGGGTCTCTGCCAGCTGGAGGCCTCTTCCTAAGCCAGCCTGGCAAGCCGTCGTCTAATAAGAGGCTTCACAGACAAGCTTCTGGCTAACACTCAGAGACCGTGGGCCTGTAGATCTCAGGTTTCACGGTCAACGATGGCGGATGTTCTCGGAACTGCAGCCCTCCTCTGCCCTGGACGTACCCAGGATGCAGTGTTGCTGTGCATACGGTAACCTTTGCTCCTACAGCTCAAATAGGCTCATTGTGGGGAAACCGGAGCAATTTAAAAAAAAATCAAATGACCATTCACCCCATCCATCTCTGCAAGAACAAGACAAAACACCACAAGCAAACAAACAAACAAACAAAAACAGCAGTGGAATAAGTAATTTACAAAGACTCTTCCCTTTCATACAAGCCTGGATATGGGACACAGACTATATTTTTCTTTTCTATCGAATCTGCATTGTCTAATCATCTATGGCCCAGCGTGACTGTGTTAGCCCGAGCTCTCACGTCCTCCTTCTATTCAGGAGAGAGAAGACACAGGTAAGGAGAAGGGACCACCTCCTCCTTTTAAAAACGGTTGCTGTGAGCTACTCACGTCACTGCCCCAGGCAGCCCTGTGCCCACACCTCCATCACCTCACCTCACCTGACTGGCAGGGAGTCTGGGAGCCCAGGAAGTAGGGTCTTTGTGGTATCATGCACCTGGCAAAGCATGAAGGATTATCATATTACTGAAGAGAGTAAAATGAAACAAATATTTGCTTGGGAGATGGAGACAGGGAGATCAAGAGTTCAAGGCCAGTCTCAGCCATGTATCGAGTTTGAAGGCCAGTCTGCTTTTTATAAGAACCCATCTCAAAAAAAAAAAAAAAAAAAAAAAACCTGAGGAAAGGTTGGGGGAGGGGCACAGATCAAACAGCCTCTGCCACAGTTCTACCCCTTTGTCATCTTAAAAATTCTTCTCTTACATAGGGCACGCCCCCTCCCCAAGAGAAGAAATCACAAAATCCTATCAAGAGTAAGATGATGATGATGATGGCGAAGAGCAAACTTTTAGGTACCGTTTCATCTCCCTCCTTGAGTCCAGACCACACTGTTATGCAAACCATCTTAGTCTTTTCAAGCTGCTTTAATAAAATGCCCTAGACGAGGTGCCCTCTTATACACACTAGAACTTTATTTCTCACAGTTCTGAAGACTGACAAATCCAAGATCAAAATGGCAGCAGATTTGGAGTTTGGTGAGGTCTTCAAAGACAATGGCCCCACGGAGCCTTTAGTCAACAGCTGGCATCCTGTGACAACCATGTGCTCGGGTGCTCAGGTGACTCCAGTCCTAGCTGCTATTTGGTCCCAACTACATAGAGATTCCTAAGGAAAAACTCTCAGCTGATCCTGCTAAACCCATGGGATTGTGAGATTATGATAAACTGTTATCTTGTCATTGTATAGTGGGATAGTTTATGGTGTGGCATTAGATCGCTGAAAAGTGGCCAAACAGACCTCCTTATGCCCTCTATAATAAGGGTGGTCCTATTCACAAGGACTAAGCTTTCACAGGTGTGTTCTATCTTTTGACATTGCAACATGCAACTAACACCTCCCCAAAAATTTATAATATATTAAGTGAGACTACAATTTTGGATTAGGCCACATCTATAGCTATCCCTGGACACATGTGGCCCCAGGACTGCAGGTTAAACACAGCTGAAAGTCTCCTTCTTATACTGTTGAATTGAGGATTAAGTTCTATGTGGACTTGGGAGAGAAAACATATAAACCATAACATAAACCATGAACCAAAAGACCAGTAATTTGCCCTCTGGTCCACTCCATATACTGTAAGACAGGAAAACTATAGTTAAAATTACCCTTCAGAAAATGCAAACCCCCAGAATGATCAGATCCCTGGGGAATCTTATAAGAATGATCAAACTCTGCTGGTAAAGAACAAAGGGAGTCCTTCTAACAGCTGACTTCCCTGGGGGAAGTGCTCAGAGTCCAGCATCCTCTACTGCCATGTTTGAAGCAGGAAGTAGAAAGTTTGCTCTCTTGGGACTTCATAGCTCCCAGAGCCCACTTTCTGCTGATAGAGATTTCTTGGCATGGGGGCTGCCTGAGGTATAGAACCATCTTGGGCTCCAGTAGGTTGGACTTATGGATTTGGGTTCATTTGGCTCTCCTAAATTTCAAGAGGCACCTCTTCCTTTTGCCTCCCATTATTTCCTTGCATGATTAACAACATCTAAAGACCTTGTATAAAAATATTTTCTAAGCTTAAAGACTCAAGTCTTTTATCTATAGTGGTGTGCCCTCTGATCACCTTCCCCCAAGTGTGATGCTAGTAAGTTGAGACTATCTTTAGCAACAGAATTTGGAAGGGAAGCAACGGCTTTAATTGGATAGTAGCCACGAAGCTGTCACCCATCACCTCACAGAGAGATTTTCATGCCACTTGGATGGAATTTAGCTTTGGAGCTGCTACCTACGAATGTATCTTTTCAGGGTCAGCACATCTGTCTTTTTTACTTTGAAGTTCTCAGATCACTGAATTGCTAGTCAGTTTAGGTGACAGTTAAGACAGAGGGCATAACCTGTGTCACCTCCCTAACATAAAAATTGGGAGGTTTAGCTTTTGTTTCTTACTCTCCTGCTGCTCACAGATTTTAGGGTTTCATAATGATATTTCTCCATTTATTTTAGGATTTTCTGATGATACTTTACCATCCTACTCCTGGTACCAATTTATGTTTTGATTGGAGTAAACTAAATTGCTCCAGCAATAGACCTAAGGGTTTAATTGCTCTTCTACAAAATGAAAGTATCTCCCTTTCATGTAACTGTCCAGGATAGGTACTTTAGAGATTCAGCAACTCTGACTGCTAGAGTCAGTGTCTTCATGCTGTGGATGACTGATTGATAAATAAAATTCTGATTGGCCAGTAGCCAGGCAGGAAGTATAGGCTGGACAAAGAGAGAGGAGAATTCTGGGAACAGGAGGGCTGACACAGAGAGACCCTGCCAGCCACCACCATGACAAGTGAGATGTAAGGTACCGGTAAGCCACGAGCCACATGGCAACTTATAGACTAATAAATATGGGTTAATTTGAGATATAGGAACTAGATAGCAAGAAGCCTGAGCCATTAGGCCAAACAGTTTAAATAATATAAGCGTCTGTGTGTTTATTTTATAAGTGGGCTGTGGAACTGCTGGGGCTTGGCGGGAGCTGGAGAGAAACTCTCCAACTACATCTTCACAAGCAAATCACCTCATATAACGTCTGATGAAGGCCTCCTGTCAGACTTACGATTTATCTAGATTTAAGAAATCTAGATCTGTGATCTACACAGCAGGAAAATAGATTTCACTAGGTAGAGAGTAAATAGAGTTTCATGCATTGACAATGGAGTGTCTGTATTTAAAAAAAAATGCCCATCTAACACTTCTCTCAGTCTCCTAATCTGAACCCCCAGCCTCATGGTGCTTTGAATAGACCTGCATTCAAATATCCACCCTATTACTTACTAGCTGTGTCTTTGGGCAAATTAGTTAATTCTTTTGAACTTCCGTTCTTAAATGTGGAATGCCATTTAAGAAACCTACTCTCTCTGCAGATTTGACATCATACCCCTCAAATACACACATACTTTTTAATATTTCATAAATGTTGAATAAGTGATTCTGACCCATCAGAGGAACACATGCTTAAGATGATAGAACTAGGGTTTGGATTTTTACAGACATGGGATGGATTTTCATCCCTCCCTCCCTTGTTTTATGGCCCTGGGAAAACTCTCCTCTTGTCTTCTTCTTGTCTATAAAATAGCAACCATGATATCCATTTTTGGGGTCCATTCTTGTTTTTATCTTTTGTTTTCTAATTAATAGGGCAATGTTTAGAAAACATAAATGTTATGGAGACGTAGGCTCCTACTGAACACCGACTGCTTGGATGGAACTGGCACTATTATAGCTTTGTGATTTCATTTCCATCATCCTTGGCTCGCAGGCTGTTACTTTTTACAGCTGAAGACCATGAGATGCCCTTTGGTTCTATCCACTGTGAGTTCCTTACTCTGTGCTATGAAAGAGGAGCCAGAAGTCCCTGCCAGTGTGGAAAGAACTACCTAAAGGCTCCAGTTAATATACGTGGGGGCTCCCAGTGAAAAGAGCTTCAGTTTGTCTAGACGGCCAGCCATCTTGGAAAGAGAAACTGGACCGTATGGGAATAGGAGATCCAGGGTGAGTGTGAGTCTGTAACTCCTGAGACCAGACATTTGCCCAATTCACAGCCTCGCCTTGGGCTAGTTCTGCTAAGGGAACAGTTAGTGCTTATTCCACTCAATGGGGGTATTCTCATCACAGAGGGATTGTGAGATTTGGCAAAGATCACAAAGGGGGAAAAATATCGACGGAAATACTCAAGAATTGCAACTCGGGATGGGACAGAAATAAAGCCCTGATTTTGATTCACATATTCTGTCATAGCCAGTTGATCTGGAACAAAGATCAAAAATTTAAATTGGACACTTCCCAGCCAGGACTTATTTCCTTCCCAATGGGCTGTGTAGTATTAACAACCAAGGAATCTCTTTTATAATCACCATTGATAAGCTGATAATGGAAAAGCAGACACATTTGTCATTTGTAATTTCTATACCTCCCCTTTTTATTATCAGAACCTCGACATTTTGCACCCATCTTTAAAATGTAAATTTACCTACAGCTATTCATCCCGCCTGTCCTAATGCCTGTCAAACTGAGATGAAAGAAAGCTGTACCAAGGCAAGGCTGAGATCCTCCTCTCAATCAGTAAAATCTTCCAGGGAACCTTGCATTACTCAAGCAAGACAGATCTGAGCTCTTGATACAGTCAGAAGAGGTGACCTACTTAAAAAGCCAGCAGCGTGTGTGTGTGTGTGTGTGTGTGTGTGTGTGTGTGTGTGTGATGAAACGAAAGTGAATTGTTTTGCTGAAATCTGACACTAAAAATAGGGCACTGGATCCTTCCCCTGCTGGAAAAAAAAAAAAAAAAGCATTAAAATGAGTGTGTCTGTATGTCTGGGAATATGTTTCCATAGCAACCATTGTCCCACCTCCCCTATCAGCAGCATTACCCTTCTCTACGAAAAGAGGGCATATGCACGCCTTTCCCAGCACCCCTCCCAATCCCTTACTCCATGAAATCTAATTAAAGAGTGAAATGAATTTTAGCGATGGTCCTAGAGGCTGGGAGAAGTCCAAGGCTGGGGAGGGAGGCACTTGGGAGGAGGCACAGGGAGACCTGCCCTTCCACGCTGGAGGAGCGGCATGCAACTCCTTCCTCATTTTTAAAAAGAGCCCCAGCTTCCAGGCTGAGGGGCTGCAAGGGAGCGATAAAGCCGCCATGCAATGATGTTATTACTTTAATGGATGCAGGACTGGGTGAGCACTTTATTTCCACCAGGGCTTCTTAGTTTGCAGCTTCTTCTCTTTATGCAGCGTCTAGTTTTCCTCAGACCCTCCTTCTGTTATTAATGAACGTTGTCCCCATTTCTTATGACACTTGGGCGAGGAAAGAGGAGGCGTCATTGGAGCAAAAACATCTGTCTCTAGAGTGAGGTGAGTCCATCACCATTAGGAACCTCCCCCACCTCCAACCTTAACCACTCTTCATTTAGATTGTGCCTAGAGGGGCACATCGGGCAGATACCCTAGGAGGCAGAAGCTGCTTCAGGCAAAAGCTGCAAGGTAGATTTTAGCATCTGCTAGGGACATTCCTTCAAGTCCTTCTAGGAACTGCTTTGCCTCCTTCCTTCTTCCTCCATCACCCACCTCAGTGTCTAGTCACCAGCAACCCAGCACCCCACAACCCCTCTGAATATCCCCGCCCTTGGCTCTGTGGTCACATGGTTCTGATCCTTACATTCAAATGTTTTCTCCAACTTGGCTGCTGGTCTGACTTTTGTTGTCTAGGTCCCCTCAGAAGCAAAATTGCCCTCACACAAGCATTTGGTCAGGTCTGGACTTGTCCCCCTAACATGCAGAAGTCTGTGGGGTCTTCTGGGGTGGAGGGGAGAGTTAGTTACTCATAGCACACAAGCTGGCATGTTTCGGAGCTGAGAGGAGCCACAGTCAGGAGAGCAGCTAGGCCCTGTCCTCCTTCCTGGTGGAATGGGCCCAGCCAGCTGTGTGCACAGGAAAAGTCAAAAGCTGTGAACTCACGCGGGATGGAGTGGCTGGCACAGGGCAGCCGGCATGTGACTCCGAGCTCTGGGCAGAGCCAGCTGTGGCATCTGCGGTAGCGTCCACCTCAGCTGCCAGCACTGCAGCTGCAGCAGCGGGCATCTCCCGTCCTTGGATGGGATAACCAGCCTCCCTGCTGGGGCCACTGGAGCCCCCCTTCTTGCTAGCCAGCTGAGGCAGCAAGAGCCCCTTGATTGCCAAATACCTGGGAAGCCTCCTGGAAAAAAAAAAAAAAAATTATGAAAGACCCAGAAGAACAGGTCCCGGTCAGGGGCCTCAATGCTGTCAATGACCTCAGTGCTTTTACCCAGGCTGACGTGGCTTAGAGCTCACTGCTTCCTTGCAGTAGAATCATGAGAACTAACATCTAACTGAGCACTCACTCTGGGCCAGGAGTTTCTCTGAGCACGTCTAAGGGTGATTTACGAAGAGGGAAACAGTTATCATTCTTATCTGTGTTTGACAGACACGGTAAGATGAAGGCTAAGTTCCCAGCCCAGACAGTTTGAAGCCAGAGCACACAAGCAGTCCGAGAAGGCTGGTGAGGGAGAGAGACCGCAAGAGAATGCTGCCCATCCACTGGCAATATCTTCAGTTTTCGGACCATCTTCATTTTTTTTCCTCCCCCAAAGTGCTGAGGGATTTTTTGACATCCCCAAAAATCTATCATATAATCGTTATGTAAAAAACATCATTAAATATTAGTGTTTAGATGAGAAGAAGAAGTCACCGTTAAGCTAACCATCCTGAAGCATCCACTGCCACCCCCACCACTTGCTTGTGAGTTCATGTTTCACACAGTGAAATAAAATTCTCTACTCTATTCCCACTGGTTTTATAACAGATGCTATAAGCGCATTTTCACAGGGTTGTATTTTAATTGCTGTATCATACTCATTCCTTCAAGTTCATGTACCGAAACTGACTCTGCCAGTCTCTCATTTTGGACTTTTAGATGACTTCCAGCTTGTCACCATTTAAAACTAACGAAAGCAAATCCTTTGCTCCTTTTTTTTCTTTGTTCTTTTTATAGATTCTTTACAGATTGGGGAGGGCTATTCACTCTGTGCATTCCGGTGACTTTGATAACCTTTGACCTACAGTCAAGGTTAACTCGAAGGTTAGAAGTACTCAGGCTGGAAGGATTTCACTCAGTGCTGCCCATTGCCAAAGGACTTGGAAGGAGTGAAGGTGTGAACAGAATTACCCTCAGCACCCCAGCACTACTGCCAACATGCTAGAAACGGCATACACACCAGTCCCAGGTTGAGCATCCATCCTGCAGAGGACATGCTGAACTTAGTAATAGATAGCCTGAGCTCAAAAGGCCAGCAGGACACAAGTATGTGATTCAAATATTCTCTGTAACCAGAGGGACGGATATTGTCCACTTGCCAAGGGCTGTTGTGGCTAGCAGTGATGCTAGGGAAGCAAACACATGGCAGTGTGTGTGTGTGTGTGTGTGTGTGTGTGTGTGTGAGAGAGAGAGAGAGAGAGAGAGAGAGAGAGAGAGAGAGAGAGAGAGAGAGAGAGAGAGAGAGAGAGAGAGAACGCTTTGGGATGTTCAGCTTAGCAGTGACTTCTCTTTCTACAGCTCTTTCCTATCCTAGGTTGGGGCTCTTCAAAGTAAAGGACCATGAACGGGGTCCTAGCCCCAGCTGGGCTCAGTCCTTATGAGAAACCTCAAGATCCAGTATATACCTGGGTTAGATGAGACTCAGCTTAAACCTCAGCAGAGACAATCCATTTCCCCCTGTTTTCAAGCTCAGTTCTGGGCAGTACATCAGTCTAAAGAGGCAGAGGGTCAAACTGAGTCAAAATGAGGCACATACAGGTGTGTCTAGTGCTCAAATCTTACTTTAAAAGTGTGCTTATTTTTATTTTCTGTGTGTGTGTGTATTTTACTGCATGTATGTCTATGTACCATATGCATATAATACCTGTAGAGGTCAGAAGAGGGAGGTGGATTCCCTAGGACTGGAATTAGACAGTTGCTAGCCACCAAGTAAGTGCTAAGAATTGAACCCAGGTCCTCTGCAAGAGCAAGTGCTCTTAACCTCTGATCCATCTCTCCAGCCCGACAGTATTCAGTTTTTAAAGATGCCTCCTTTGCAGGTACTGACCCTATACCCGTGTGACCCTGAGTGTGAAAGTCACTTAAACTTTGTGTCTTAGGCACAACCTCACTTGCCTCAGCCCTGTCCTGGCCTTGCCCTAAGTCACAGCAAGGTTCTGGCTTGTGCATTGCTGCATTTACCAAGTTCCTGCCCTGTTGGGCTCTGAATAGCTCAGTAAATCTGGCTTCCTGGCATCGGCAGGTTAAAAAAAATAAAATAAAATAAAGAAAGAAAGAAATAGGTGGCCACATCTATAACAGTAAGACAAAGGACTAGGCTGACCTCCTTTGCATGGTCAGCTGGAAAATGAAAACCCATGGATTTCAAGTGGCAGCCCAGGCCAATTGACAAAAGGACCAGACAACCCAAACCGTGAGTTCAGTATGGACTGGCGCTTGTGCTCTTAATCCTGCTGAGGGAATTAGCATTGAGCAGCTGTGCGTATTCACACTGCTGAATGAGTATTGCACAATATTATCAGATGTCCTCCTACGCAGAGCGGCAGTATTGGCCTGTTGGGTGATTCACCAGGATCCCACACAAGCTGCCAGAGAAAGGGAACCATCCAGACTTGGGTGAGGAGAGAAACCAGAACACATGGTCGCAGAGAAAGGCAGGCCGGGTAGCTTTCCAGGCTGGAGCAAGAAAAAGCTTTGACAGGATGGCATAACTTTCCTTTATCTAAATTCCTTCAGCTCCACAGATCCATAGTCCAGTGTTTGGACCAATTCGAGGAGTTACTCAATCCTCAACAGCTGAGAAAGGAGAAGGCTGTGAAAACCGAGGAGGCAGACAGTGAACTCGGGTTTGAATAATAGATAGCCTGCTTATATAAGTGCAGAGAAAGCCAGGGCTGACCCAGTCTTAGTCTCCCCCAGTTTACACTCCTAAATAGGCCACAGAGAGCAAGGCTACTCTAAGACAAGACCCTTCAGATCTCCCCTGTCGCCTGAGTCAGTGACCCACGGTGTGGGCAGTGTGCACCTGAATCTTCTAGGGCGGGAGGATATCAGAGTTATCTTTAACTCACTGCCTCAAGTTCTATTCTTGAATATTTTACACCTTTCCTTCATACAGGAGGAATGAGAGTCATCTGGACAGAAGGTAGTAATGAGATTCATTTTGACAGAAGTACTCCAAAAACTTCATGCTAATGGATTTCAGGATCAAACATGTTTGGAAATCCCTCATCTGATAAGAAGATGAAACTTCTTAGCCTAATGTTCAGAGTCCTCTGGATTTTACCCATTCAAACTCCTCTCTGGTTGATTCACTTCTTGGACCATCTAGTGCCATAAAAGGAATCTGGTTCTAGACCTATCTTCTTCAACGACAACAAACCAGTTTCTTGTTCTTTTTCTTTAAGATTGATTTATTCTTATTTTACATGTGTGAGTGCTTGTCTGTCTGTCTGTATGTATGTGTGCTCTGTGTGCACCCGTGCCTGCAGAGTCAGCCGAGGGTGTCAGATCCTTTGGAACAAGAGTTACAGATGGTTGTGAGTCACCCTGTGGGGGCTGTGAGTCAACTCTGGGTCTTCTGCAAGTGTCCTTAGCTGCCGAGCCATCTCTCCAGCCCCCACTTGCCTGTTCTAACTCTTGGCCAATGGAACAGCAACAGATGAGGTCACACTGCATTGAGCTCCCATCCATTTTACTTAGAGGAGTACCACTCTTGTCAGAGGACACTCCTTCACGGATGAGCTGTCCAGGGGAAAGGACCACTATTGCTCAATGAAACACAGCCCGCTATTGTCTGCTCAGGGGGCCCAGGTGTAAGAACTTGCATACATAAACTTAACTTCTGCCTCCTCCATTGGCAGCTGTCCTACTTCTGATAGGCCAGAATCATTAGATTAATATCAATCATGTACCACCACCACCACCACCACCACCCACCAGCATTGCTGCTAGGACTTGGGCAATGCCAAGCAAGAATGGTTCCAGATGGCATGGTATGGGGATCCAGAGAGCAGTTCCCCTACCTCTGCAGTTCACATCAGCGGATCTCCCAAATCAAAACTGCTGAGGGTGTCAGTGGTCCCTGCTCTGCAGACTTCTCATTACATAACGGTTCCAGGCAGACAACAGATGAACTCCGCCATCTACTGCTGTTTCCCCAAGGAACCTGGAAGCAAGTTGCTTCTTCCCAAGATGGCAGCCTCAATGGACCTCTCTTTCAAGATCTCTGACAGTGTGACATTGACACTCTTCTTAGGGAGTGCTGAGGTCAAGTGCCACCTCTCTTTCTACTTGAGGATCTTACAATGTTTGGCGGAGATGAGGATGTGACTTTCAAGGCTGGCCATTAAAATGCCACGGCCTCTACAAAGCGCCCCCTCCCTCCCCCCGCCGTAACCACTGTCTGTGGCCTTTAGTGCTGTCTGTTCCAGAGGAGCTGTGTGACTGTGGGTCCACCACCTATGTTAGCGGGCCTTCACTATCTCCATAAACTGGGGATAATATTGATCTCTATTTCCTGAGGATTGAATAGTTAACCCATGCAAGCCTGAAGTATAATGTCTAGCATTCCATAGCTACACACTTCTAGCAATCGATATCACTTCTTGACATTTGGGAGGGGACCAGTTGTTATCTGTTCATTGTTTGGTCAAAATTCACAGTGTATTCATGGGGAAAAAAAGGGGGGGTGAAGATCCAATCTGGAGACAGTGGCATAGAATTTGCTTGTGTCCAGGTTCCATCAGTGTCTCTAGTCTCAAGCCATGTACCAAGTGCCTTATACTAGCCACCGAAGGATGTCTCTCATCCTAACCCTTTCTACTTTTCTCTGGATTTCCCTCCAAACTCTGTTTTGCCAGAGTATTGCTTTGTGGTTCTCTCCTCCCAGAAGGTTCCCTTCAAGCCCCCGTCCCCCCTTCTGCTGATGCTCACTGGTGCTTCAGCCCACACACGGCCTTGGAATCCCTTCCAGACCTTAGGAGTAAATAAAGTGTCTATGTTAGTAACTTTTCTCATGCCGTGCGTGACCCGAAAGGAAACTTCAGGGAGGAAGAGCTCATTTTGGCTTGCAATTTAAGAAGGAATGCAGCCCATCACGGTGGTGGTGGGGTGGTGGGGTGGTGGGGTGGTGGGGTGGTGGGGTGGTGGGGTGGTGGGGTGGTGGGGTGGTGGCAGGTGTGATAGCAGGAGTGGGGAGCAGCTGGCCACACCGCCTCTGTATTCGGGAGCGAAGAGCAAGTGGAGAGTGGAGCCACACTATCAAGCCTCAAGACCCCAGTGACTCATTTCTTCCAGCTAGACTCCACTTCTTAGAGGTTCCACGGCCCCTCCCAAACAGCGTTTGGGCCTTGGGGAGACACTTCACATCCAAACCTCAGTGGTGTCCTCCACCAGCAGCAGAGCAGCTGTGGCTCCTGTCTATCTCCACCTTCTCCAGTTTCTGGATGGACGTGGAGGACAGGGTTGACAGATTGCCTTTGGCACTGCTCTCTGAGAACTTAGGAATGTACAGTCAGTAGAAGTCACTCAGCAAACCCTTGACTAAATGGTTGCAAATGAACAGCTATCCTAAAACATGAAAGAATGTTTAAAGAAAACCAGCAGGGTCTGGTATCATCACCATGGTAGCTCTGTTTTTCATTTTTTGAGAGATCTCCACACTGATTTCCATAATGGCTTTATTAATCTGTATCCTCACCAATAGTGACTAAGGTTTCTTCCTCTCTACTCCCTCTCCAACATTTGTTGATGATAGCCATTCTGAGGTGGGGAGACGTATCATATCAACGGAGTTTTAATTTGCATTATCCCAATGGCTTGGGATAGTGAACACTTTTAAAAATAATTTTTCACCATTTGGGCTTATTTGTTTGCAAACTTTCTATTCAGTTCATTTGCCCATTCGTTGACTGGCAGTTTGATTTCCTTGGTAGTTCATTTCTGGTGTTCCTTGTAAATTCTGTATATTAGCCCTTGTCTGAAGTGTACCTGCTAAAGACTCTCTCCCATCCTGTGGGCTCTGTTAACTCCGCTGATGGTTTCCTTGATGAACAGAACTGTTTATTTTCATGTAGTTTCGTCTGCTGATACTCAGGGTTAGTTCCTGTGCTGTTGGTGCTCTGTCTCACCAGCGCTTGCCTACCCCCAAAAGCTTGCGTTTTCTTTGCAAAGTTTCGGTGTGTCAGATTTTAAATTGTACAAGGCGAAAGAAAGATACAAATCTAATGCCTTCTTCTGCAGGTGGAAACCCAGTTTTGCCAGCACCATTTGTAGGAAATCTCTTTTCCAAAGCAGTTTTTGCCTTCTTTGTCAACATTTTTGTGAGCACAGCTCTACCATCTTATTTTCGGGTTCTCTTTTCCATGCCGTTGCTCTGCCAGGACCAGCCTGTGTTTATCACTGTAGCTCCATGGTATAATTTGAGGTAGGGCATTGTAGTACCTCCAGCAGTGTTCTTACTCTTTGGGATTGCTTGCTGTTCGTGGTCATTTGTGGTTCCTGATGAATTCTTATATTGTGTTTTCTAAACCTATGAAATATGACTTGGGAATTCTGACAGGTATTGCATTAATTCTGCAAATTGATTTTGACAGTATCGACATTTTCCCAATATTAATTATGCCTATCTAGGAACATAGAATATTTTTGCATTATCTGGTATCTTCTGGGATTTTTTTTCAATACCTCGATTTTTCATTATAGAGATCTTCCACTTCTTTGGTTAGATATCCTAAATACTTAAATTTGGAGGTTTTACTTTGAATGGAGTATTTTTTTTATTAATTTCTTTCTCAGGGAGTAGAATATTACTATAAAAGAAGGCTACTGGTTATGAGTATATAAATTTATGTATAATATATTCTTACATATAATGTATTTATATGTATCTATATAAGATAAATATATAGATAAATATAAATGTATAAGTATATATTTATATATTATCTATCACTAAATATAATATATTTATTTATATATAACAGTAGCCTTCTTTTATAGTATAGTATTATATATAAATTTATATATATCTTATATTATATAAATATATGATTTATTATATATACATTTCTCATATAAAAATATGTGTAAAAATAAAATATAAGTAGATATTTATACATGTGCTATATAATATATATGTTATATATAAAACAGTAGCCTTCTTTTTATAGTAACATTCTACTCTCTGAGAAAGAAATTATTCATATTTTTTTGGGATCCTGCCTAATTTACCATTATCACTTTTAAGGTGATGGGTAACATATTTTTAAAAGATTTGCATCAAAACAGACTCAAATATAACCTTGGCACATAGTAGAGTAAGCTTTGGCTGTGGAGAAGGCACTCACCTGCAGGGCTTCCGCAGAAAATGGGAGGTGAAGGAGGATGCTATTCTCTGTTTCTCACTGGTGCATCAGGTCGGCCTTGGAGGACAGGGCTGGGAGGAGTCCCTGCTGCCTGAGTGGTGCCCCAGGTCAGGTCTTAAATGCTGCCTTGCCCTGTGAATATCTGATGACTGAAACCTAAGTTTGAAGCTGAAATGAACCTTGATGACCGGCTGAAGATTGATTGAGAACTGAACCATTACAACCCTGGGGGATGGACCACAGAGCTGTCCCTGCCTCATAGGGGAAAGGAACACGTCCCTCTGAGCCAGTGATCTGACCCCAGGTGTCTGCACTGAGTGGCTTTCCAGGAACCAAGACACCCTGCCAAGTCTGTGTTCTCCGCTTTGACACTAAGGCTCTTCGCATGGAACAAGGGACTCTGCAGTGGTTTTTGTTGAAGTGTGTTTAGCACAGCATTCTGCGACATTCCTTTCCAAGGAAAGCATATCACACTTCACCTGCGAGAACACCCAGAATTTCCACTGTGAGAGAGAGATCCACCAGGGCAGAGCAAACAGCATGTGCTGACACCCCACAGAAGGTTCTGCCTGGGTTTCTCTGACCAGAACCAGCTGGAGTACTGCATGTCAGGACCCGAGCTCCTCGATCTGCTGCTTGTTCTATTCACAAAATCCCAAGACTATGACATAGTGACAATGACCTTTAGAATGAACAGTGGAGTTTCCTCCTAGCCTGGGAAAGTCTTCTGCTACACAGGCTAGCACGTGCCAGTCAGGGCTCATTTTATCTGCTTCTGCCCATGGAGACTGTGGAGGCAGGTGTGTCCACTTACGACTCCACCTGTCAGTTCTAAACCTTCCTCTTTTCCAACAGTGCACACCTCCGGGGACAGTTCCACCCAATGCAGTCTCGGGCAGGTGATTCAACACAAAGTCAAGCGTCACTAAGTACACCATGAAGAGATGCCTGACATCCCAAGGGACGAGCGCGGCTGTTGGACAACTCAGGGTCCCCCTTCACACAGGCCATCCCGCCAGTGCCCTGGCTTTGGGTGTTTTCCGTTGTTGCTCAGTTCTCTTGGTACAACCATAAAGTCTCAAATGTTTGATCCCTGGCTGCTTCTTACCATAGTCCATATCTCCTTCTTCAAGGCTCTGAACTTGACATTCCTGCTGGCGTAAAACGAGAGCATCTGACTTTCTCTTGTGCATTTTATAACACGTGCATACAGCAGTCTCCTGAGAGATGGGCAGTTATGACTACCCTGTTTTTTACTTTTTATTTTATTTTTAATTATGTGTGTGTGTGTTTGTGTGTAGACTTGCACATATGAGCACGGTGTCCACAGAGGTCAGAAGAGGGCGTCAGATTCCCTGGAGCTGCAGTTAAAAAACAATTGTGAGTTGCCCAGTCTTGGTCCTGGGAATGGATTACCAGTGGGTGCTGGAAATTGGGTCCTCTGCAAGAGCAGTACACATCCTTAACCTCTGAGCCATCTCTCCAGTCTTAATATAATCCTGTTTTACAAAGTGAGAGAGGTCAGGGTAAAAGATGTCATAACTGGCCGGCGGTCCCCCAACTAAGCGAGAGCAGAGGTCTTGACTTCTTGTGTGTAATTTATTCAATTTGAACTATAAAAAGGAATTATCCCAATAGCGCTGTGGCTGGGTTTCCAGTCGCCCTGTCTTTCCTGCTTATTTTTAAGATCCTAGGGGAACCGATGCATAGATGTGAACAAGAGCCGTCAGTGGTCACGTGACCCCTGCCATCCCGTTTGTACCTCTGGTCCTCTGTCAGTGTTGCCCATTGCTGGTGCCCACAGCAAGGAAGACTGAGCCGCTGCTGGGTCAGTCCTCCCCCACAGGGAGCAGGAGAAGGGAGGGCACCAGGAAACGTCCCCAAGGCCTTCCTGCTGTTGTAGGCACGTAGAGAATGCCAGGGACCCTGACAAGCCTATGTCTGACTCATCCGAAAGTCTCTCCTTCCAGAACCTTTCTCGACCCTTCTTGTCAAAAGCCTACTGGTGGCCACCTCCATCGGGATTGCAACCAGAGCAGGAAGAAGAGGCCCTGGAGTGACCGCCGGGATACCGAAACTGGTGCCGGAGGTACCGGTGTGACCTGGGAGCCACAGCCACTTGACTCACGTTCCCTCCCAGTGGTGTGAATACCGGTTCTTCCCCAGTAGTGCACGGCACCCTTGACAGGAAACGTACAACACTGCTGTGTTTCCTATCTCTGTGGACTACATGCTAGTGTCCGTGGAAACGGCTTAGTGCAACACTGCTGAAGTCATAACCCACACTTGGGTACATTGTGAACCGGAACAGGGGCAGCAGTACCACCCTCCGTGAGACCGGATCATCCCATGCTTCCTTCTCATGTGTATTTAGACCCTTTCGTATTCATGTTGTGAATCTTGCTTGGGAAACTGTGAAAGAAAGCTGCATTGAGAGCAACATTTAAAAAAAGGGTTGTATCTTGCCAAGTGTACCCAGTCAGTACCCAGACTCTGTTTGGGCCAGTGGAAATGGATCCATAGGAAAATCTCCTATGAAGAGCTTTTATTGATAGAAAAGTAATGTATTCTTGGAGTCACAAGCTAAATGTTGAACAAATATTTCAAGCATATAAACAAAATCAAGCTGGGCATGATGGCACACACCTTTGATCCCAGCACTCAGGCAGAGGCAGGTGGATCTCTGTGAGTCTGAGGCCAGCCTGGTCTGCATAGCAAGTTCCAGCTAGCCAGACCTGCATAGACAAGACTGTCTTTTCCTTTATTCCTTCCCTTCCCTTCCCTTCCCTTCCCTTCCCTTCCCTTCCCTTCCCTTCCCTTCCCTTCCCTTCCCTTCCCTTCCCTTCCCTTCCCTTCCCTTCCCTTCCCTTCCCTTCCCTTCCCTTCCCTTCCTTCCCTTCCCCTCCCTCCCTCCCTCCCTCCCTCCCTCCCTCCCTCCCTCCCTCCCTTCTTTCTTTCCTTCCTTCCTTCCTTCCTTCCTTCCTTCCTTCCTTCCTTCCTTCCTTCCTTCCTTTTTCTTTCTTTCCTTCCTTCTCTCTTTCTTTCTTTCCCTCTTTTGTAGTTCCATTTGTTTGATCCAGCCCCAGACAAGGGAGTGTGTCAGAGAACCTGCCTCCAGACTCACCTGGCCCTCACTTGCTCTGGCATGACAAGACAGAATGAAGATGGAGCTTAATCAGCACCTGGTAATGGAGTAGAACCTTTAGAACCACAGGCATCACTGAAGTCCTTCCAGAAAGAAGCCCTCAGCTGGAGTCCAGGAACATCTTGCATGAGGGATTTCCATGGCAGTGTTGCTGTGGTAATGAGATCTGAGTGAAAGCAGCAGCCACGTTCCACCACCCCACCAGGTGGGCTGGATTCCTCGACTTATGAAAAAACAAAAACCCAAACAACAACAATAACCGGCCTGGAGATGAAGCCCGGTTGTAGTAGAGCAAGTGCCGGCTGCTGGGTTACATGTTTGGTCTCCAACACTAAAAGACAAAGACCTGAAACTCGGTTTCCATTTGTGCCTTTATGGGTTCTCTGGACAAGGATGGGAAGGAGGGTAGTTGAATGTTATGATTGGAATGTGGGATCCTACAAACGCTTGTTTGAACACTTGGTCCCCGGCTGGTGGCACTGTTGGGGGAGAGTGTGGGGCCTTTGGGAAGTGGAGGAGGCAGGTTGGTGGTAGCAGGCCATGAGGTTTCTAGCCTGACCCTGCTCCTTGATGCGGCTCTGGTCCTGGCCTGCCCAGATGTGAGCAAGCAGCCTCATCTCCATGTCTTCCCCACTGTGACAGACAGCACTTTCAACCTATATGCCCTAGTAATCCCTTCCTCCACTACCAAGTGTGGTGGTGCATTCCAATAATCCCAGATCCTGAGGGTGCCCACCACCCCCTTCAGGGACATGATCCCAATGACCTATACACCTCTCATGAAGTCCAGCCTCTTGGAGGTTCTACTTCCTCCCAAAACTGCCACCCCAGAGACTTTGGGCCCATACATGGGTCTTTGGGGACATTCACCATCTACACTACAGAAAGTGGCAGCATCTCTGGGAGACACAAATGTCCTTTACTTACTCTGTGTCCTCTGCCTAGTTCGATGTTGGCATTTAAGGTCTCCACAGGAGCTTGCTGACAAAATGAATCAACCAATTTTGACATCCCACTGCCCCCCCCCCCCCCCCCCGCCCTCTGCAGTAGAATAAATGTAGCATAGATTTACCCTTTAAAGCACTTCAAGTGGAGAATTCCGTGGAGGTAAGAACAGTGGACAGCCAGCACTGTGTCTGTCTCCGGAAGTTTTCATCGCCCCAAACTGGCACTATTCCTGTCAAACAGTACAACCTGTTCCCGACTGCCCCTGCGCCCGGTAACCAGTCTTCCGTCTCCCGTCCCTGTGCCTGGCTCTTCCAACTCCACCAAACAAGCTGGATTATCCACTACCCATCCTTTCAGCATTGGCCCAGTTCAATTAGCTTGTCTTCAGCGTTCATCCATGTTGTGCGTGGTAGAGGTCGATGCTGGGTAATCTCAGTACTTGGGAGGCTCGGACCGGAGGATGACTTCACATTCCATTTCAGCTTGGGTTACATGGTGAGTTCCGGGTCAGCCGGGCCTGCATAACCAGACCCCGTTTTAAGACACTTAGGCTGAATACTACTCGGCGGCAAGCCCATGATACACCTAGTTGGCCACTCAGCCATCCGGGGGTCCTCTGGCCACTTGCACCTTTGAACTGTTGGGAGGGATGCCGCGTCCCTGCCTTCACATCTTTTCAGTATAGTCCTGGGAGTGGGTTATGGGCTCATACGTTCATTTTCTATTTAGTGTTTTCAGGAACTTCCTCATTATTTCAGTTTTGTTTTGGTGGTGTTCTGAGGCAGGGTCTTTCTACGTACTTCACCATGGACCATCCTCTTTTCTGCCTCCCAAGTGCTAGGATCATCAACCTGCCTTGCTCTCTCTTGTTGGTTTAGGACAGGTTTCATTCACTGTGTAGCCCAACCTGGCCTGGAACTCCTAATTCTTTCCACTCGGCCTCTAGTGTGCTGGAACGACGGATGTGGGCCACCATTCCCAGCTCTCAATTTTAAATTTTAAAAATATCAGTCTTTGCATAGTCCAGGAGTTGGGAATGTCAGTGGATTCTCTTTGCCTGGGGAGGCCTTCGACTGTGCTGACTGGTCGGAAGGTTCCCTCTTTTGGACCCTCCCCTGAGAGGCAGTGGTAACGCTGGTAGGTTGGCGGTGGTGGTGAGACCGTGGGTCACAAGGTTTTCTCCACACTGGACAGGCCAATCCTCACAGTGTCAGGTGGGCCCGCCAAGTTAGGCTTTCAGCAGCCAACTCTGAGAGTCCCCCACCCCGGGGAGGAACAGGATGGATTTCTCTCACAGAACACCTGAAGAGCAGAGCCAGCCTGGATCTTGTTTTCTACAAGCCGCAGCCCTGGCGGGAACATTTTCCAGGCAGGCATTGTACTCGCAGACAGCCAAGACAGGCGCACAGCTGCCCAGAAGCTTGGGGAGGGCGTGGCTGAGGCTCCTGCAGGCCGGAAAGGCTGATCCACAGCTGGAGGCCCTTAAAATGTGGCATGGGCTCTCTTCTTTGTTCTCAGGGTAAGTGTAAAGTGCTACCAGCCTGTAGGGCAGGGAGTGAGATTCTAGGAACAAATGGGGAGACTGAGGAATATCCTGACAAAATCCTGACTTTGAAACACAGTATGCCATTCTTCTAAAAGCTATTTATTGAAACAACAGACGTTTTAGAAAGCATCCAAGATACCAACCTTAGGTTTTGGGTGGTGGTGGCGGCGGCGGCGGCGGCGGCGGCGGCGGCGGCGGCGGCGGTGGCGGTGGTGTGTGTGTGTGTGCGTGTGCGTGTGCGTGTGTGGTGTGTGTGTGTGTGTGTGTGTGTGTGTGTGTGTGTGTGTGTGTGTGAGTGTGGGGGGGGTGGGAGGGTAGGTGAGTGTGTGTGACAGTGTTTTCATACATCCTGCTGCTGCCTCAAACTTGGCTGTGTAGCTGAGAATGACCTTGAACTCACGGCTCTCCTGCTTCCATCTTCCCTGATCTGGGCCTTCTACAAGCTACCTTTCCTGTCTCCCCTTATGTCTGAGGTGGTTTTATTTAAATTCTCATCATCTTTGGCTTTCTGGGATTGAAGGGGGAGGAAGGTAAGACCCTTCGCTGCTGTTTCCAGTTGCGTGGGTCCTTTGTCCAAGATCTGTGGGAAAGGTACCAGGAAGGGAGGAAATATGCCAGTTCAGCTTTATGATAGGTCTCCAGTCTGCCTGGAGTGATCATTACCAAAGCCATGAGGGGTCGTGGAGATGCCTCAGTGGGTAACGTGCCTGCCTCAGACCCCTGACACATATAGGAAAAAGCTGGCCAAGGTGAACGCTCTGGAACCTTGTGTGGGTAGAGACAGGCAGATACCTGAAGCTTGCTGGCCAGAGCACCTGTTGGCAATCCTGATGACCCAGTTCCATCTCCAGGTCCCACATGTTGAAAGGAGCAAACCAATTCCCACAAGCTGGGCTCAGACCTCCACCATGGCATGCATGCACCCACATACATGCACTAATAAATCAGTGGAATTTAAATTGTTTAATAAGGTAAAGAGCAGTAGAGGAAAGCCCCAATGCCAACCACTGATCTACACACACACACACACACACACACACACACACACACTCGAGACATGGGGACGCCCTCTTGCAGCTCAGTGCCAACCATTCCACACTGTATCAGAAGAACCGTTTTACTGATCCTGCTTGTGGATTTTTTTTCTTCTCGTCTTTTTTCCCCCTTGAGACAGGGTTTCTTTGTGGAGTCCTGGCTGTCCCGGGACTCACTCTGTAGACCAGGCTGGCCGCGAACTCACAGAGATCTGTCTGCCTCTGCCTCCCGAGTGCTGGGATTAAAGGCGTGTGCCACCCTCCCACCCCAGTGGTCCTGAGTTTTTTGAGTGACAGCTCAGGACAGAAACAGAAGATGAAGATGCTCCTGACACCAGACGGGACTAAGAGCAGAGGTGAGCAGTAGGAGCGTCCAGCAAATCCCTGGGAGCCCTCAGCCTCCACCAATCAGAAGCAGGGATCAAAAAAAATCTGCAAGGATGAGATAAGCTTTTGAAGGGCCATAAAAAATGCAGGCCCCGGCAGCTCAGCACACTGGTCCCCAACATTCCTCAACACACAGGGGCCACTTGTCCTAGCAACAGGGGACCCTTCCCAATCTTTGCCTCTGGCCTGGCTCTGGCTTTGGTGTCCAGCACCGTGGCTGACCTGACTGAGTACAACTGAGGCCATGACGACCAGCAATCCTCCATTGCTCTCATCTGCTGCAGAGCCCGCATCCATTCACTGTCCTTCCCATCAGTGGATGTGGATGTGGTGGCATCGGACAATTGGACTTGTGGCCCACTGGTGCCCCCTCTGCCTGCTGTCCCTGAGTGAACTCTGTTTCTAGCTATCAGTGGCATCCCTTGGAGCTGGATTTCTAGGCGGTCAGAGTCGTTTGCTCTGTGCACCGTTTCTCTTTTCCTAATGTGTGAACGATGAACCGTGGGTTTGAAAGAGATAACTATCAGCCTCTGTGATGTGTAAGTCACGTTCAGGGAGGGTTTCTCTGTGACACAGCTCTCAGAAGCTCCTCTTGCACTGAGTGGCTGAGCCTTTGCAAGAAGAATTACAGTGTTTGCACACGGCCATAACATAGTTCGTTTTTCACGTCTCCCAACGTCTTAAAACTGTGACTTTGGCGGCATTCCGAGCAGAGACCAGGAAAGATTTAGGGGCCATAGGCTCTTTCTAGCACCTCCAAGCTGGCATCACCCAGGTCTTGTGCAGAGCAGAGTCAGCACACAGGGCCTGGGGCATCCCCCTGTGGCTTTTGCCGTCCGTGTATCTGACCCTGACCGAGAACCGTTCTTCAGTAGCACCCACAGGCCCTGGCTACTTTATTTCATCCTCCATGCAAGGATTGGGGCCTGTCAACCCAGGAAGACACAGTTCTTACCTCAAAGGAAATAAGAGATGGTTTATTCTTAAGGCAAACATGAGAGGTCACGGCCCAGGAATCCAGATTCATATTGCTGGATCGATACGTTCCAATGTAGACAAATTTTCATGAAGTTTTTATACTGACTGAACAAAACAAAGTCATGAATCAGGTTATTTTCCAAATGCATTTGTGGCACACCCAGTAGAGGAGTTTTAGCAAAGCAGGGGAGGGTGTCCTTCGAGAGTTCCAGGTGTTAGTTTATGAGGCTTGGGTCTTGGGTCGGCAGAAGTAGTGATCTGCTAAGGACACAGTCTAAAGGTTTTACCCAATAAATGAAAGCATGTTAAGTCAGACACAGAGGTGGTCAATGAATGGCTACTAAAGAGACTAAAAATAATTCGGCTCTGGATTTGCAGAATTCCAACTCTCCACAATTATGACGTTCTTGTAAATCATCCCTGTACAACCTTCAACATGGATTTCACTTTTTTCTTTCTTAAAGTTTACAAGACCTAATATTAGCTCCTCATTGCTTATTCCTTCTGCGTCGGCTCAATTCACAAATCTCTTTCCTCAGAAGTGCCCAGGCAGGGTTAAGTTAGGAGCCCTGGCCCAGGCTAGAACTTTCTCTATGTAGTTGACTCATTTGTAAAGTTCCCCTTTCTTGATCAATTTTTCTTCGAAGTGAAAAGAACTATGTTTCTGAGATTCAGAAAAAGTAAAAGTTCATCTGGGTCGGAGCCTGACTGTGCCATGGATTAAACTTTGTAAGCTTGGAAATGTGCAGTTTCCTCAACCTTAATGTGTGTGCACTGGGGTTAACACTGCTACCGCCATGCTAGGCCCTCTAGGCATCGGGAAGCAAAGGTGTGTGGCCCTCAGTATACTGTCTGTTCGGTGTTGTGTCATCGTATCCAGAATTAGTTGCTAATGATGATCAAGTGCTGACTCTTGCTACTGTGTTAACACACTAATTTGTACTAAGTGGTGTGGTGATATTGTGTTCCCCAAAATATTGTACACTCGAATAAACTTATCTGAGGTCAGAGAACAGAACAGCCACCATATTAAACATAGCACAGGCCTTTAATCCTAGCATTCCAGAAGAAATCTGCCTGGATCTCTGTGAGTTCAAGGCCACACTGGAAACAGCCAAGCATGGTGACTCACGCCTTTAATCCCAGGAAGTGATGGCAGGAGGCAGAAAGGTATTTAAGGCTTGAGGACGAGGAACTATAGGCTGGTTAAGCTTTTAGGCTTTGGAGCAGCATAGTTCAGCTGAGAGGAATCCAGTCTGAGGAAACAGGATCAGCTGAGGAACTGGCGAGGTGAGGAAGCTGTGGCTTGTTCTGCTTCTCTGATCTTCTAGCATTCACCCTAATACTAGGCCCTGGGTTTGATTTTACTAATAAGACCTGTTAAGATTCATGCTACAAAGTGGGGTATGTTTTATTGCAAATAAAACCCAGTTCAATTGGCTGAAAACTTAAGAAGTGTTTTCTTACTCTGCCATGATTTTCCATGGCTGGATGGCTCAGTGTATACTTGTCTTTAAAAACATAGGTAATGTCAGGCATGGCCACACGTGCCTTAGTCCAACCTGATACCTGGAGTTTAGGGCAAGAGGATTGTGGAGAGTTTGAGGTTAGTCTGGGCTACATAGCAATATCCTCTCAAAAATAGACACACAATGCCTGATGGTGGTGGCGCATGCCTTTAGCAACCCTTGGGAGGCAGAGGCAGGCAGATCTCTATGAGTTTGAGAACAGCCTGGTCTACAGAGCTGGTTCTAAGATAGCCAAGGCTACACAGAGAAACCCTGTCAAGAAGAAAAGAAAAAAAAGGAAAGAAAAGAAAAGAAAGAAAGGAAGGAATGAAGAAAGAAAGACAGACAGATAGAAAAGGACATGCTTCTGTCTTTGAGCATGAAGAGTCATACATGCCCTCCTGACAAAAGGAACTTGGAAACCAGACAGAGCAAGCGAACCCTGGGTAGGGGCTCTCAGGGTCACCCCAACAGAAGGGCACCATAGCAGTGGCCTTCTACCACCTGGTTTTCTTCATGAAGTCATTTCCTAGACTACAGAGAGGTGCAAAGTCCCCTGGGGAGCACTGTAGCTCTAAATTTGGGGTGAAAAACCAGGGTTTGGAGAGGTTTTAAAATACACAGTTCTGCCATTTTTCAGTTTCTGGGCTTGTAGGAGGGGAGTCCCTTCTTGCTCTGTTTGTAACGTGTTTTTACCTATCTCTCTGTGGGGATGGAGGCTGGAGAGGAAGTTTCACAGGAAGAGAAAATCCAAGGACCATGCATAAAGGGAAGCTTGGAGTGTTTGGCTTAATATGAAGTTGGACCAATTCCAGCTGAAACCGCATAGGATAGGGAATCAAAATGTCTCTTGGAGGTCAGTACCCTGAACCATCTCTCTGTTCATACAGGAAAGAGAATTATTTGTATTTCATCTAGGTAAAAAGGAGAGCTGAGCATTCTCTAAGGGCCAGAAGGGTCACATCTTCAAAGAGAGCTTCAGTTAACCCTACAGTGGAGGCTATCTTCCTCAACAAAGCTCAGCAACGGTCCTAAAGAGAATCTAGACGCCGACCTGCAGGCCACTCGACTGTCCACCCAACAAAGCCTTTACCCTTTAAAGGAAGACAACCAAGTTCAGATAATCTGCAGTAACAGTTGCGATGCTTAGCAACCAAGAGTTGCCACATACACAAAGAAGCAGGAAAATAGGACCAGTACCAGGAGAGGAGGCCAACAGGAACAAACTTGGTTTTGAGAATTCCCTCCCTAGGGAGATTTATACACTGTCTACCCCTCCTCCTAAACTCCCAATGACCCACTGATGTGACACTCCACCAAAGGTCACTCTGGGAATCAATGAGTCTATTGGATTTACTTACAGAGCATGGGAGAAGGGTTATCTACAGGAGGAGGAGCATGGGTGACCCCCAAACAACACGCTAGGAGTCTTCACCTAGTGTGGGTGATGGCTTCCCTCCAAGCCACACACACACACACACACACACACACACACACACACACACACACACACACCCTTCCCCAAGCCACACACACATACACACACACACACACACACACACACACACACACCCTTCCCCAGTCTGAGCACTCTGCTCCTCCAGAGTCTCTGAGGTCACCTGCAGTGAGGAATTGCATACAAATGCCTGGGATGAAAGGCTGGAGTCCTGTGAAGGGTTCAGTGACGTTCCTTATGTCAAGCATAGTCTATGAAGGGATGTCAGCAGCCAACAAGACAGTTTGTGATGGAATCGTGAAAGCAGCGCAACTGACTTGACAAAATGGTGAGTGATCTCAGAGGGTCCTGTCCTACAACAGACTTAAGGTGACCCATAGAGTTCTCCAAAGAGCACAGAGACACAGCACAGAGACAGGAATGACCACAAACTTCCTGTCATAAGTCCCCAAAACTAGACAACATTGAAACTATATCTTCAAAAAGCTGAAAGGAAAAGAACCCCCCCCACACACACACACACGGTTTGTACATGTATTATATATACCACATATATACTATTACAAACTATAATTCTACATTCAGGGGAAATAGATTTAAAAAGTGAAGACAAAGGCATCTTCAGGCAAACAAAAGCCGAAGGGAATTCTTCAAGCAGAAGGAGAATAAGCAGATGGAATTTG
This sequence comes from Peromyscus maniculatus bairdii, assembly GCF_049852395.1. Taxonomy (NCBI): domain Eukaryota; kingdom Metazoa; phylum Chordata; class Mammalia; order Rodentia; family Cricetidae; genus Peromyscus; species Peromyscus maniculatus. The sequence continues at coordinate 81,356,869 of NC_134857.1, read as the reverse complement.
GGAATCACACAAAGAAACAAAGAGCTCTGCAAAGGGAAACATTTTAATGACTACAAAAGATTTTTCAATGTGCTCGAGTTTCTGACTTTTTGACTGCTTAAAACAAAAACATCATTAACATAGTCTGAGATCGACGGTCTATGTAGAAGGAATGTAAAGGAGGACAGCCCTAGAAGGAAAGACACAGGTCGGGGTGCAGCCTCCCATCTGACCTGAGATGGAGACTGGGGACTGTGGAGAGATGAAACTGCAGCTTGTAGACACAGAGGCCAGGTTATAAAAGCAGAGGGACAGTAAAGCCCGAGTGAGAACCCAGTGTACTACAAAACAGAACAAAGCCGCATCCAAGGAGAGGCAGAGAAAGAACAGATGGGGCACACGGAAAAAGTCACAGACCCAGAGATGTAAACGTTCATCAGCAACTACGTTAAAGGGGAGTGTTTTAAATACTCCACTTACAAAAGAAAGCAAAATCCAACTGCACAGTATTTACTAGACTCAAATTTTTATATCCATCTATTTATTTGTGTACATACCCCCATACTCCTTGTGTGTGTGTGTGTGTGTGTGTGTGTGTGTGTGTGTGTGTGTGTGTGTGTGTGTGTGTACCCTGTACATGCAGATGTGAATACTATGCATGCAAAAGTCAGAGGACAACTTGCAGGAATCAGTGCTCTCCGCTCTCCCTCTATCATGCGGGTCCTGGGGATTGAACTCAGGCTGCCAGGCTTGGCAGCAAGCTCCTTTACCTGCTGAGCCAAGAAAACACCTGCAAAATGTATCTGATTTTTTTTTTTCCAGTAGTGAGGATTGAACGCATGCTAGGCACATACTCAATCACTGGGCTACACTCCAACCCCCTGACAAATGGTTTATATTCAAAATATATAATGAACTCATAACTTATTAATAATAAACCAATTAAAAGTGGGAAATATTTTAACAGACATTTCCCCAAGGAAAATATCTAGATGGCAAAAAGCACACAAAAGGATGCTACATATAATTAGTCACAAGGGGAATGCAAATCAAAGCCACAATGAGATCCCATGCTGTACCACGGAGTCCTTTAAAACTATCTGACAATACCAAGTGTTGACAAGGGGCAGAGGAGCTAAAATGTTCATGCATTTCCACTGATAATGCTCAATAAGTTATTCCAAAATGTTACTTGGGGGAAATGTGCTATAAATCTAAATGTAAACCTACTACGTGGTCCTATAATTCCACTCCCAAGGTTTTTCCTAGGAGAGCGTGTGTTCACACACAAACTTGCTTACAAGCATTCATAATATCCTGGTTCCTAGAAGCAGAAGGCATCTAAATCTGCATCAGCCAGTGAATGGATGAGCCAAGTGTGTTGCAGCTGCAGATGGGAATAACTCCCAGCACTAATAAGGAACGGTACGTAGAACAACGTTGGTAAACCTCCAGGCAGGTACGGGGACGATGGCCAGGTTCTAGGCCAGTGTGAGCTACACAGTAAATTCCAGGTAGCCCAGGAGACCATGTGAGACCCTGACTCAAACAAAAATAAGTATATCTACATGAGTTGATTTATATAAAATGTTAGAAAAAGAAAAACAAACAAACAAACAAAAAACCCATGGTGATAGCCAACAAACAGTGTTTTCAGGGGCTGGGTGTGGAGGCAGGGTGTTGACTATAATCAGGTGCAGTGAACTTCAGGGAGGATTGGAGACTCCTTATAATTGCAGCAGTAAGACTACATTTATCAAAATTCATCAAACATTTAAACTGATAGATTTTATCTTGTATCACGCTTAACAGTGAAAAAGAAACCAAAGAACAACCTCCCCTCCTTGAAAAAAATAAAACAAACTCCAACAGTCATAGGGAAACTAAAGAACCATACAACAGAAGGCAAAGGCCTCTCTAAGAATCCTTCCTAGGAGACATCTCAAATCTCAATGCCTGCATTCCCTCCCACATCCACGCTTAAGCCGATCACCGGCAAGGAATGAGGATTAACCTTTCCGTGTACAGTGCTCAGGTATACAAAAGTCAAAAATCACACCCTGGGCTGGGAATGGAGCCAACCTCCCTTAAATAGAGATGAGCAGATCTGTGAAGAACATTGAGGCCCCGTTAGGAAAGAAGGAGGTTTGTTCCTGAGGTGACCATAACCATTGTAACAAGGGAGCCCCAGGTTTTGGTTGCTTACCACCATCAAAACTTTTCAGGCCCCATGTGACAGAATAGTCCCTGCATTCTTGACAGGGCCAGCTTTCTTCTGTGTGGACTCTCAGGGGGGCGCTGAGGAGTCGTCATCCTAGGCCTCTGGTTCCACCTAATAGACAAAGGGTGTGAAGAAGCCAAAGAACTCTTTCTTAGCATGGCCATCTTGAAGTTAATGCATACAACTTCTGCTCGACGCTGTGGCAAGAAGAACCATATCCGGTCGCATCAAGGGGGTGGTAACTACTGCTTCTGGCAAGAAAGCTGGTTCCCAGTGGGGACTGTACATACTAAATGTCCGAATTACTGACAAAGCACCAGCTCCTACTGTAGACTTTATCCTTCCTCAGTCATCCCCTAAGCCTTTATTACATGCTCACTTTACACATGTGTGGCCTGAGGCCCAGGGGAGCTAAATAAGGTATCCAAGGTTGGATAGCTTACCCAACTGGCTGAGCTAGGGCATGCTTCCCAGGGTTCTGAGACCCAATGCTTTGTTCTATTAACCTTTTTTTTTTTTTTTTTTTTTTTTTTTTTTTTTTTTTTTTTGTGTGTGTGTGTGTGTGTGCACTTTGGGAGTGGGGTAGAGCTTTACCATTTCTCTTCATCATTTGACATCATGGTTCCACTCAGGTCAGTGTCAGAAGGAAATCTTTTGGGGCTGAGCCACACAGACAGGGCTGGGTATGTGCCTCCCACTCCCTAACTGCTTTTGTATCAGCTACTCTTTACCAGAGTAATGTTGACCCTTGTCTGTGCAAATAAAACAAGCTTAGTATGAGTGTGTCTGTTCAAATAAATCCTACTTCTCTCATTTGGCAGGGACAACTAGTCCTCAGGACTCTCAGGGAAACCCCCACCATCACTGTTTATTCCCCTGGCTTTCTATGCTAGCATACAGGGAGAAATGGTATACCTTTGATTTTGGTAGGTTTGTGTGTAGAGTGTGTGTGTGTGTGTGTGTGTGTGTGTGTGTATACATGTTTCTGCATGTAGTGCGTGTATGAGTGTGCATCTAGAGGTCAGAAATTGACATTAAGTGTCTTCCTCAGTTATTCTCTTTTGAAACATATATATTTATTTTTAATTATGTGTATGTGTGTGTGTATCTATGTGTGAGTGTGTGCATGTATGAGTGCAGGTGCTCTTAGAGTCCAGAAGAGGGCGCCAGAGCCCCTGAAGTTGGAGTTACAGGCAGTTGTGAGCTGCCCAGTGTGGGTGCTGGGAACCAAACTTGGGTCCTCTACAAATAAAGTATAACATGCACTACTCTAAACCACTAAGCCCTCTCTCCATCCCCCACCTTAGTTTTTAAAAGAGGGCCTCTTACTGAACCTGGAGCTCACCGATTTGGCCAAACCAGCTAGCCATCAAGCTCCCCAGGTCTACCTCTCTACCACTCCTGCCGTGAGATTTTTTTTTTTTTTAAAGATTTTATTTATTTATTATGTATACAGAGGAGGGTGCCAGATCTCATTACAGATGGTTGTGAGCCACCATGTGGTTGCTGGGAATTGAACTCAGGACCTCTGGAAGAGCAGTCGGTGCTCTTAACCTCTGAGCCATCTCTCCAGCCCAGCCGTGAGATTTTGGTATGTGCTGCACATGGTTTTTTCCTAACCCTCTGAATTTTTGGTTTCCCTGTAATCTTTGAAAGTCCCTGGCATTGTGTGCCTTACAAATGTGTTAAAGGTAGCAGGGGAAGCACACAGAGGTAGGGAAGGGTCAGCACACTGAGGAGGTGGGAGACTCTGGAGGGCTCTTATAATTTATTGAGTTAGTGGAACATTCTAGAACTTCAATTTGACTTTAAACAAAGCCACCACCGTCTCCATGCTGCCATTGTTGCTAAACAAGTTGGAGGAAGAGAACTCTCAGAGAGTTTGCACTCCTTCAAAACCCATGCTACCTTACCTAGCATACTGTCCTGGTCACTGTTCCACTGCTGTGAAGAGACACCGTGACCAAGGCAACTCTTATAAAAGAGAGCATTTAAGTGAGGCTTGCTTACAGTTTCAGAGGTTGCGTTTACTATCGTGGCAGAAAACGTGGTGGCACGCAGGAAGACATGGTGTTGGAGAAGCAGCTGAGAGCTTTACAACCTAGAGAGCCACTGGGCCTGGTTTGGGCTTTTGAAACCTCAAAGCCCATCCCCAGTAATACAATTCCACCAACAAGGCCACACCCACTCCAGTAAAACCACACCTCCTAGTCCTTCTCAAATAGTGCCACTCCCAGATGACTGAACATTCAAATATATGAGCCTATGGGGGCCATATTTATTCAAACCACCACACTTATAGAGGGTCAATGTCTTTTTCTTGGATGGAAAGCCTCACTCATATTGCTCATCTTCTTAATCAGAGCTCAGGAACTTTCCAAGTTCATTTATTTCAAGCAATTTCCTATTGGAAATTCAGCAGAGAGGTGGTCAAAGCGTCCATCTCAAGTGTTAACAGCGCACACTGCAGCTCCAATTGGCTCCCTGATCTGCCTTTGGCTTGCTTTGTGGACTCGTTTTAATATTCCACAATTACTTTAATGTGCTGAGTAATCTCAGATAAGTTGCTTAGGTTCTCTGAGCCTCACTTGGGCAAATTTAGTGGTTTCAGATGATTTCTTCCCACCCACCCCCCTTCAAACGAACATCCATGTAGCACTCAGGTCTATAATAATGATAAAAGCAGAACTCATAGCCAGACCTGAAGCATTTACTGAGCAGACCTACTGTGTGTTGGGCATGGTGCCAGAAGTGCAGGACACAGCCTCTTGTATCATCCCAGTGGAGGAGGGCGTCAGACAACATCTGGGTGCTGGGCTCAGGAGGATGCTGACCAGAGGAAGGAGAGTCAGTGCCACTGTGAGCTAACCTCAGAAGCAGAGAGTGGGGACCAAAGAGTCAAAGCCTGCGAAGGACGCTGCCAGGGCCCCTTTACAGGGTGGGGGCCCAGCAGGGCACACTTCCACAGCACACCTCATTGGTTCTTCAGCTTCCCTGCTGTCTCCTTGCTGATTTCTGAGATCGTTTCTTAAGGGAAGGACACAACCACAGGGGCATCTGGACCTTTCCTGGGCCAGGTGAAGAGCGGGAGAGGCACTGTCAAGGCAGGAGACAACGAGAGACAGCAGGGAGCAGGAGGGAGGTCTGGGCAGCTCCACAATGGCCAGACCGTCCTGATTCTGGGCAGTTAGCATTGTGGCATTGGACTAGCTTGCCACCCATTGGCCTGGACACTCAGGCCACTCCAACCCCTCCATGACTGTGTGCTTAGAGAAAGCAAACCACTCCTAACATTTACTCACCCCTTGCAGATGGATAACTGCGCCCGCTCCTAGATTAGAAGAGGCACAGCCCCTGTTGGCTGCTCCTGGAAACGAGGCTCTTTGTCCAGAGCTTGGTGGCCCTCTGTGGGTCCCAGTGCCCTCCTCACCACACAGGCCTCATCTCACTCTCAAGGCAGCCCTTCCCAGCCAAGCAGAGCTCATTGAGATGATTACCTCATTGCATGTCGTCTGCAAACGGGGAGTTCTGATTTAAAATGTCTTTTGAAGGGCAGGAGCTGCGGACTGGATTTTACAACAAGGAACAGAGCAAGACAGCACCTATCCAAGGAAATGGGAGTAAAATGGGGGGAGGGGACCCAAGGGCGGGGAGGTGAGGAGGAGCTGGGAGGGAGGACCTGCAGGGGGTCCTGTCTGTGTGGTAGTGGGGAGTTACAGCTCTCACCACAAGCATTCTAGCCACCGTGTACTGTGGAAAGGAAAACACCAACAGTTCCATATTTACAGAGTCCAGGAGGCGAACAGAAGCCGGTCCCTACCAAAAGAGCATCCGAGCAGCTGAGACCAGAATGCCATTTCTGCGTCGTTGTAGGCAAAGAGACTGCTGCCTGGCGTGACAGAGGGCATCTGTAAACCTGTCCTGTGCACAACACAATGACAAAGTGCTCGGGGCTCTTTCTGAGGACATCCTTCATAAGGGCTGATGGCATCTTGACAAAGAGCAATCTGTAAAGACAACTTTATGGGGGTGCCGATGTGATGTATCCGAGTATTAAGCTCACTGACAGTCTCTTTAATTCATAACTCAGGGGAAGATCTTAGGGACTCTAGAATGTACAGGCTGCATCTTCTTCAAGTAATCTTCCATAAATATTGCCTTTCTTAGCTGAGCTTTTAAAAAAAATATTGAGAGACAGTAAGTTTGAAATCATCTTCTGGATGTTGGCTGTTCTCTGTTGTGGGTTAAGCATAAAATCATTTGTTTTGCTGATCAATCCTCCCAACCAGGGCAAACCTGCCATCACCTGGTGAAGGGCAGCTGGCTATGGCTCGGAAGTAGACCTCAGTGTTCCAATGGGCAGGGTACCCCAGAAAGTCACTGCATTCTACCTCAGGCCTCACAAGCTCTGTGGAATAAGGTATGGATGTAGCCACCGTTGGGATGAGAAGTCATTCCCTAAGTACCCATAAAATCACTGACAGCAAAATACCCACTCCTGTAGACCCTCCAAGACAGACAAAGTAGCAAATTGTACCCTGCAAGGCAGGGGCTGGCTGACCTGGAGGGGACAATGAGTTACCAAGAAGTCAAAAATGTGGAGATCAGGGCCATGGAGATGGTTCAGGGGGTAGAGACTCTTGGCCTCAAACCTGACAACCAGAGCACCACCCCTGGGACCCATATGATGGAAGCAGAGGACCAGACTGTTCCTACACGTTGTCCTCTGGCTTCCATATGCACCATGTTCCATACGCACACATGTGCATGCTAATCATAAATGATATTTTTAAAAAAGAGGACTAAAGAGAAATGATTCCATGGTTAAGAGTGAGTACTGCTCTGGCCTAGGATCTGAGTTTGGTTCCCAGCTCACGTCAGGCAGATCACACCTGCCTGTAACTCCAGCTCAAAGGAGATTTTGACTCCTCCAAACTCCATGGGCACTTGCAACTCACATGGACATAACCCCTGTCCCTCCAACTCCATACACATAATTGAAAAAAAAAAAACCCTTCTTTCTTTTCAGAGATGTGTACTGAAAATGTAGCTTGGGTTTCCAACAGTAATAGATGGGTTCTCTTATGTAGACGGCAGGTAGGTAGCAAGAAGAGTAGACCTATGTCTTCCCAGTAAAACAGTCACAGGTGAGCCTCTCTGTAACTAAAGCTGCAGGATGAACGCAGCTCAGCCCTTGTTTTTGTTAGCTCAAAGAATGAATAATTAGAACAAAGGCTGAACTTTTAGAGTAAGCTGGGCGTGGATGAACTGCCCATTTTAAGGAAAGGACATCCTTCAAGTTAGCTGGTCCGTGGTTCCTCCTCCTAATGCAGCAAAGTGTGTAATGGCTCCCTTCTCGGGAAGGCACTTAACTTAAGGATGAATGTGTTTTAGAGACGAAGGGATGCCACCACACAGGGTAGCTCCAAGCAGCTTTGAGCTAACTCTGGCCTTTATAAACTAGGCAGGTTCTCTAGGCATTTTCTATCTACCAGAGACCCCATGGAATAACCCCAAACAAATAGGATTCCTTTCCTAAAACACAAAACTTCAAAACAATCTGAAGATGGCTTACTCAGAGAAGCCATATTGTCTTCTACAATCCTTCAGTAGGATTCATTTCCATATAAGGCAACTCCTCTGTGGAAGAGGGTTGACAGATAAAAACATGGGATGCTGAGCTGCACTGGAGTTTCAGATAAACAAGGGATGACTTTTTAGTATAAGTGTTCTTTGTATAATATTTAGGCATATTTGCCTGGTGGCGGTGGTGGCGCACGCCTTTAATCCCAGCACTCGGGAGGCAGAACTAGGTGGAGCTCTGTGAGTTCAAGGCCAGCCTGGTCTACAGAGCAAGATCCAGGATAGGCATCAAAACTACACAGAGAAACCCTGTCTCAAAACTCCGAGATATATATATATATATATATATATATATATATATATATACAAGTTATTGTTTGATTATTTGAAAGTCAGATTTTAGTGGACATCCTGTCTCTTGGCCGATGACCCTACAGCCGGTGTAGTCTAGTTTGAAAATATCATTTTAAAGACTTAGTACTTGGGACTCAGGTCCCACTCGGACCCTCAGTGTAGATGGGGAGGGGGGCATGGGAACGGTGAAGGAAAGGGAAGAGCACACCCCGTTCTTCCCAGCCCTGTACCCCTTAGAGCTTATAGGCATAAGCAGGGTAAAGACTGTCCTGAGAGATGGGAAGCTTTCTCCCTGGCCTCAGCTGGATGTGAGGGCAAGAGGTGGGCCAGAAGGGGTAGCCTCGGGTACAAACCAGCTATTCCTTCCTCTCTCCCTCCACGTTTCCTTCTGCCCTCCCCTCCCTTCCTCCTGCTCCCTTTCCTTCCCACCCCCACCTTCTCACTGCTGGAGAATGAACCCAAAGGCAGGTGTCCTACCTCTGAGCCATGCTCCAACCTTTACATTTCTCTTAAATGAGTAATCCCTTCATTTCCATGGGGAAGTTACCTGCAGACACAGAGGGCAGTCTTGAGTGAAAGTGACTAATGGGATAAAATGTTGCAATAGAACACACTCCTTTTCCTAGGGCCCACCGCCCTGGTGGTCAGTTTGGATACATACCATGCGTGGGCTGTGGGCAGTAACAGGGTAAACTTACCACATCTGGATGAATCTTTAGAAAAATGATCAAATTCACCTATTTGGAACCTTTTAACATTTCATGGTGAAATTTAAATGATACAGTGTTTTTGTTGTTGTTGTTATTTTTGTTTGTTTTGACAGATTTCAATAGGAAAACCGTTTGAGAGGAGAGAATGTGAGGACTTTTGTAGGATATTCAAGGGCCACAGCTGCAGGCTGATATTCATTATCAAGAGCTAATAAAGGGTGGTTGGTGCCCTTGATGGTCACTGAATCACAGTGACACCCGGGCTGGGATTCATCCTCCTTGGGCGTGGGGGAGGGCTAATCAGGATTACTAGAAATGAGTCTTGTTGCTTCAGGCAAGCCTGTGCATGAACTGAACAGAACCACTGGCTGGGGCAAGAGGCTTACCTGTGTAGAAAGTTACTCACACTGGCAAATAAATGTCTATCAGAATCGAAGCCTCATCAGATCCCACAGAGATGAATGGAGCTACTATGGGCCTCCGCAGCAGGTGCCGGGCTTCTGAGTTGGAAACATTGTATCTGTTGGTAGTCAGCCCGAAGGGTGGTAATAGGATCAAGTGTCTGGTGTTATTAATTTGTGCTTGTTTTCTGCTACATCAATGGCTCATCGGTGGATTCTCACGACACAGTTGACTGGCTGCCAATCAGTCAGTCAGGTGACAGCCATCCACTTAGTCTCCTTTGCACTCGCCTTACCAGGATAGTCTCATTCATTCCTACCAGTCCAGTTGTTCACCACAGTTATTACTGCGATTATAAAGTGTACATTTGTTTAATAACACGTGGGGGCCGGGATGGGAGGAGAGAAGGCTCTTCCATAGCATATGTGTACCCTTATTGTTAACCTCGTGTACCGCACATCTAGCAAGCTCCTGGTCTGTAGGGCTCACTGCACAATCATCCTTCTGTGAACTCTGTAAACCTCCTCTAGCGCTGACCACTCCTTAGGTGTGTCGGGACTGGACTTTGCACCTGCTATCACACTAAGTCACGGGGCCCACTATAAACACCGCAAGGGCAGGAACTGACTCATGGCTGCAGTTCCGGGGTCTAGCTCAGAGACTCTGCACTCAGCGGGCTTTCCAAGTTCCAGACTTTTTGTTTGTTTCTTAAACAAAGAACACAGGAGTCCCCCCCAGCAATGTGAGGACGCACGATGACAATGTGCCAGCCTCTTTGGACCCCGAGTTATGAGACAGAGGGGGAAGCAGTATCCACCCTGTGCTGAGCTCACTGTGATCAAGTGACAAAATGTGCAGCCCAGACCTTAAGCATTCTGGGTGGTAAGAAAGCAGAAAGATTGATGAGCTGAAATCCGAGCTTCTGGAGGAGCCAGGCCTTACGTTTCTCCATACTTCCAGCAGATTTCATGACTTCACATCAGGCTTGTATTCAAGACGGGTAGAATGGAGAGAAACAAAAGCAAAGGAAACTTCCCTCAGAAATACTAGGAACAGGGGGTGGGGAGGGAAAAGGGATGATGGGGGCAGGGGTGTGGGTGGGGAAGCCCTGGGAAAGGCTTGGTGGCAAGACTGAAATTAAAAGAAAAAAAATTATTGAGGTAAACTATACTTAACACCAAAGTTACCATTTTTAATTCTGCTTAACTGTTGCCGCTGTGGCAGTGAGTAAATTCCCCTTGTTGAACCACCAGGGCTTTATTTATTTAGGTCTCATGACCAACCGGGGTCTCATGAAGTGCATGCTTAGTCCTGAGCTCTGTTTGAAGCCAAGGATGACCTTGAACTGGTCCTACCTCTACCTCCAAAGTGCAGTGGAGGCCACCATGCCTGGCTGGAAATAAATTTTTAAGAGTCTCTTTTGGAAGGCTTCACACCTGGCTAGTCACATGTCAGTTAACAGAAATGAGAAACACTTGTGGAAATCAGAACAAGAGCGATGTTCTGCACCAAGGAGGGCAGTTTCCCCAGGAACATCTGTGATTTGTTTTGCATGTATTAATGAAAGGCCGGGGCGAGGGGGGTCACTGGATACCAGTGAGCCTTTTTGAGTGTCTGAATCATCCTTGTGAAGTTTTAAACAAGGAGCACTGATTTTTTTTTCCCCCAGCACTGTGGAGCCTTTTGTATTCAAATCCAAAGCACAAAACTCTATTGTGGGAGGAAAAAGAGTCTTTAATAGAAACCCAGACGTGTCCACTTAAAGCAATGAATATAGTCTCACGTGGCAGACATACCATTTGAGCACTACAGCTAATAATAGGATGCTGTGGGCTTTCTTTTTCTTTTTTTTATGGGTACCTTTGTTGGAAGTTGTTCTAATTAGTACCACAGGGACAGACCCTGGAGAGGAGGGAGGTGGGCCAGGAGGAAGGCAGGCCCACCCAACTACATGGTGGTGGACACTCAGGCCAGAGCCTTGGAGGATCTGATGCGTGGCTGAGAGTCCCTGGCCAACTCTTCCCCAGCACATCAGGTCTCTGGACCATGAGGGGGTGGGAATTCACAGCCTTTGAAGCCCTTTCAATCCTATCTGAGTAATTATTTTTAGCAAGGGCTAAGCAGGTGGCGGGTGGCATGCTCAGCTGGGGACCGGAAGGTGTACGTGTGGGTTGCTGGCTGCTAGACACTCGTGGGGATTCCACAGCGAAGGAATGCCGGACGTCCCGGGATGGGGCCCAGGCGATGAGGTTTCCAGACAAGTCTTCCAGGCCAACTTTTAAAGGTCGGAGGAAAGTTTCTCGAGGAGTGGGGACCCGAGGGGAAGGCAGGGTGGGCTCGGGCATCTCCTCCCCTTTAAGCGGGTGGCCCCGACGCCTCCTCCGTTACCTGGAGCGGGGAGGGGCTTGGGAAAGTTTGTGTTTGTTGCTGGCAAAGCGCCGAGTGGGAGGCGCGGGCGGGCGGACGCCACGGCTCTTCCTTTTTGCTTTCGGGAGGCGGTCGGGCTGTGCCCTGGGATCGGCGGGGCCGGCTCCGGGGCCCGGCGACTGGCGGAGGGCGGGAGGGGAGGAGGCGGAGGGCCGCGCCGAGCCAGGTGCGCACGTCCGCGCCGGCGCTGGGTTTGCTCGGCCCGCAGGGAGAGCGGAGCAGGCGCGCGGCCCGGCGGAGCAGCCGACTCTGGAGCAGCCGGAGCTGGAGGAGGAGGAGGAGGAGCGGCGGCGGGGAAGGAGGAGGAGGCGGAGAGTCGCTCCCGCCGGCCGAGCATGGGGCGCCCGGCGCCGAGGCCCCTGCTGCTGGCGCTCCTGTCGCTGGGTGAGTGCGCGTGGGGTGCGGCGGGGCGCGGGGTCCTGGGGGTGGGGGCGCGGCTGCAGCACGGGGCCTGGGGCGCCCGGGGTGCCCGGGGCGGCTCCCGGGAGACCCGGCTCCGGAGTGCGGGGTCGCCGGCCCGGTGGGGAACGGTGTGCGGCCGCCGGGAGCCCGGTGCACATCCTCCTGGGCCCGCGCGCGGAGTACCCGGAGCCGCCCGGCCTGGCGGAGCCGGGTCCTCACGTGTGCCGGGGGAGTGGCCCGTGGCCGGTTCCCCGACAGCGCTCTCTACCTGTTGGCCGCCGGGAACCGGGCTCACCTTGAACTCCCGGCCCCGGAAGATGCGGGCGGCCCCGGCCCGCGTGCACGGCTGGGCGGAAATATGAGCCTTTGCTGTGCCCCGCCATAGCCGCGGCTGGTCCGGATCGCTCTGCACTCCTTAGCCCATGCTGAGTTGCTTTTCTAGGGGAGCAAGAGAATCCAACTTCCTTCCACGAAGGTCACTGGGTGGCCCAGAGCGTTACAGTGACAATCGTGTACCGTCCCCGTCATTTTAGTTGTGGCTAGATCTGCCTCAGTGTTTCCTTCCAGCTTTTCCTGAAGCCGACTAGGCTCTGATTTATACACAAAGACCCGAGAGCCCTGCTTCCCCAACTTTTCTACCTGTTACTTCCCTTGTTACTGCCCCTTTCTCTTCTACCCTCCGGAAACCCTTGGTGCCTTCCCGATGTCCTCCCCCCACCCTAGGAATCTTTCCTGGGCTTCCCCACCTCTCTCCATTTTCCATTCACTCCTTACACAGACACCATCTTCACGTAGATACACACAGGGTGATCTTAACCAGCCACGAGATGTATTTATTTAGTGCCTGCCGTGGTACAGGAAGGCAGATCCCCAAGTGCGGTTATATGGTTGGATCCTTGTGATCAGTGTCATCTAGGACAAGCGGAATTCCAGACTCAGCCCTAGGTTCCCTTCCAAGCCTCTGCAGAAGACAGAGCTCAGTCCTTAGCAGGGCACGTGTTGTGTGTTGTCTATCCCAGCCAGGCCTCAGCTGCATATAGGCTAAATTACTGCACTTCTGGTGGCCTGAGGGTCCCAGTGGAGGCCTCCCTCCACCACCCCCTTCCTGCTGGCATTAGGACTTCACTGTCCCAGCCCCCATGAGTCCTGGCTGCCTGCAAACTAGTCTTTCTTAGCTGCTAGTGTGATGCTTTACCTCTGAGGGCTTTTCTGGAAATGACTCCCTCCAAGACCTCATCTAGCCACAATTCTTCAGCCACAGCCCATATACAGAAGGCATCCCGTGGTCCTCTGGTTTCTGATTCACACTTTTTAAATTTTCCCCTGCTAGGCGCCTGCCCTTGGAAGTTCTGTGTTTGTTGCAAATTGCTGGGGATGGTCCACACCATGTAATTGGCTTTCGTGTCCGGGTCAAGCAGGGCCACGGCCCTATGGCTGCACAGATTGTGCAGGGCACCACTCCCATCTGCTACTCACTTTGTGGTTTATGTGAATGACTTTTCCTAGAGTGGTCAGTTTGCAGTCTGTGTATGGACCAGTTAGGAGGGTAGCATGGGGTAGAAGTTTAAAAAGAATGCCCTGGAGCGCGTTGGGGTTGTAGCTCTGTGGAAGAGGGCTTGTGTAGCTTTGCTAGGCTCTGGATTCCGTCTCTCATTCCAAACAAATACACAAACAAACCACAGCCAACAACACAGGGAAAAAAAGCACAGCTTGGGGAAATTGTGGTAGTATACTCATGCATCCAACCTTGATGAGACGTAAGGAGTTTTGGGAGTCACTGGCTAGTGCAGATTCACCAACAATTCTCTGAACTATTGATGTGCTGCCTGCAAACTGCCCCTTGGCACCTCACTGGGTGCAGCTTCCGTCTGAACCCAGAGGCAGCCTCCCAGTCTTCCATCATTCTCCAGACACATTGAATCCGGAAATGGAGTGTGTTGGTAAGCACGATCATCTTCCCTCAGGTCTTGCTCCCAGGATAGAATCTTGATGTCACTGCTACTTGCTTGGCAATCGTCTGTTCTGTGACCTCCACCTGTACCCGGGCCCTTTGTTTTGTAGCTTTTCCCAAGCCACAGGTTCAAGCTGTGTCCACCTTCTGAGGGAGCCCCACACCCCACTCATTCCACAACCCCGTCTTAGCCAAGGTCCTGGAGGTGCCCCACCAAGCCAGCTTCTGACCCCTCATGTTGACCTTTTTTCCTCCAGCTCCCTTCTAAGGTGACCATTTTTCCGGTGGATGATTTTGGGGCTCTCTCCTGTGTGCACTGAGCTCTTGTGATTTTCCTACCAGAGACGCCTCTTGTGCTCACTCCCTACTCTTTCTGCTTTAGCTCTTTCATTCTAAGCACCTGTTTGCTAACATTCATGGCCTCCCTTGGGCCTTCTAGCCCTCCTCCTGGCTTCTTCCCTGTGTATCTCCCTTTGCCCCGGAAGCTCACATCCCCCTTGAAGCTCTCTAAGCCCACCGACCAGGATCAGGCCAGAACTGCTCAGTCTCAGCTCCTTGTCTGTGTCGCTCCTTCATCCCTTATTCGACATGCCATTTCTTAAGTGCCTGCTCTCTGTGACAGTGTGTTGAGTATTGGGAGTCCCCCAGCAAATGACCAGGGTATAGCGCCGCCTCATTGAGTGTTTGATGAAGCTGAGTGGTCAGGTGATAAAAATAATACCACCCCTGACACCAGCCCGGCACTGGGGGAGAAGCAGGGAGGAGGGGGGGGCGATTCATTTTGTCTTGGGTTGGGGTTGCTTTTGCTGAAGAGGTGACATTTGAGCTGAGCCTTGAGGATAATTAGAATTTTGAAAGGAAGGCTAGAAGAGCGTCGCGGGCTCTGGGGAAAAGCAGAAAGTGTGGGTGAGTGAAGTGTGTGGCTCCTTCAGAAATGGCACCCGAGTTCCGTGTAATGGGATGGGAAGAGGATGAGATGATTGGGCTTGGGGGTGGGGTGGCTTAGGGGGAGGTGCCGGAGACTCTGTGCGCTGTGTGGACTAGTCTGGCCTGTGAATTGTTGGCTCCCTGGGGGTGGCCAGGCAGCCTGTGTTTTATGTCATGGCTTCAGTTCATGACACTGATTGTCATTGTCTGTCCCTGGGTCTTACGTCTCCACCTGATTTATCTCCCAGGGCCAGGGACCCCATTGGTCTTGCTCTCTTTCTATTCTCTTAATAATAGGTGGTCTAACACATAGGGAGTGTTTGACCACCTGGACACCTGTAAGTAGGTAGCCATGAAGAGCTTGCTGGGTGAGACTAACACGACACGGGCCGGCTAAGTCCTCAACTGGTGTGCAGCGTCAGACCTAGAGATTGTGGAGGGTGATTGATATATTCTCTATAGCTTAAAAGAAGTTGCAAATCCACTGAAATAGCTTTTAAGTGACACAAGCATCACATCCATATTTTCAAATTCAATTTCTGTAAAAGAGTATTATGCTAATTAGGCAGGTTAAACTGCCTTAACAGATACACTCCCGCTCCTACCTAGCACGGTGGCTCAAACAATAGGACTTTATTTTTTTCTGTAACAGTGGCCAGGGAGTGCTCCTGAGGGAAAGCTTGGGTGGGCTCTTGTTTCCTCGACACTCTTCTGGTCCCAGGTTGGTGACCCCTTTAGCTCCCGGTTTTTAAGATCACTATATTTTTTCATGCTTACTTTTCCAGCCCCTCCAAGGATATCCTTTTCCAGCTTGGATATCGTAATGGACACTTCATAGGCCAAGCTTGGGAGTGATGCCATTTTTGTGCATATTCCGTGGGAGACAGAGTGTATCTGTTAAGTTCCATGTCACACTAGCTGCAAGGGAAGCTGAAAAACACAGAGGAACCTAGCAGCCATCTGCCAGCCACTGCAGAAAACGGAAGGATGGATTTGGGATTTGGAGGGGCACCAAGCAGTCCTTGTCAATTTTAGAGGATGCATGGTACAAGATAAACTAAGTCCTTTTTTGGGTGGTATTAGAGAATGAAACCAGGACCTGTACACTCTGCTGTTGATCATCCTCCCCAGCCTTGTTCTTTTCCGGTGGCCTTCTGTGAGGGTTTTACAACCTGAAAGGCACGGAGCACCAGTAGCTGTCACTTGAGTGTCAGGCTTTTGGATACGCTCTGGCTCTGTCAGTCATCAAATCTTGGGAAAGGTTCAGTTATTGTCATCTTCTAGATGAGGGACTAGGTGCCCAGAATAGTGGAAGAACATGTTCAATCATGGCCAAACTCCATCTTGTCTATGCTAAGGATCACCTGACCATGGTTCACCATGCCCATTATGCTGCAGACTGTTTGAGATTCATTTAGATGAAGAAAAGATGATCATGGGTAGACAACAAAGCAGTCATTAAAAATAGGATCCGGGGCGTGCAGGGCCCAGGTGCCATCCAGAAGGGAGTAGTGGTGTCAGCATGCACCTCTCAGATGTGACAGTCTGCAGCCCGTGCAGGTCCTCATGCCTGCTCAGAGGAATGGGGCTGATGTGAAGCTGGCTGCTCCACAGGGCACTGGATAAGGAGGAAAGCTCGCAGGAGAACCATGCGTGAATCCCTCTAGCTTAAACAGCCTTTGAAGTGCTGTGGTCTTCAGAGATTCCTTGGCACTTATTTCAGCCTTGTTAACAGAATTCCTGTATCTGCCAAGCTGATGAATGCTTGCCCTGGCTATAATTATTCTTATTAGCTTGCTGGATAGGAGCTGTAGCTGTCGGTGATATTCCTTACAAGGCAGTTGGGCTAGGCGGCTTTTATATGGCTATTTGGTTGTAGTGATGAGCTGCTGAGCTGATTTCTCTCCCTATAGCTGAATCTATACTTACGTATTGGTGCAGCGTCTGGCAGTGAATAAAGTGTGGGCTTGTCTGTCGGAGTGTGTCTGCGTCTGCGTCTCACTTTATCAAATGAAGTTGGTGGAAGCTGTCAGGACCAGTTCATAGCTGTTTGGTTTAATTGCATTGGTTTCTTTAAGGCAGGGCTGCTGCTAGGCCATTTGACTCGGCTTTGGGAAAATAACTCGAACTGGCAAAAAATTCTAAATAATTTATCTTCTGGAAAAGGCGAAGTGCTGGAGTTGGCACATTCGGTGTTTTTTTGTGTTTTGTTTTTTGTTTTTTAGGTTTTTTTAGATCTTGGACTACCCCCCACCAACACATCCACACATCAGTTGTAGTCTTTGGGAAGCAGCAGGCTCAGACCCAGTGGCAAATGCTGTCCCATCCCAACAGTGTGATTTCCAGGAGACAAAAAGACAATGGAAGGGTGTATTTCTGTTCTTTGAATGCTGATGTCTCCCAGTGCTCCCGGAGTGTGTGTGCTGGATCACGGAGTCGCTAAGTGGCACGATTCAAGTTTAAGCACGACATTCCGATGCTGTACCTGCAGTCTGTTTTACACCTCTGTAAGCAGGAACGTGGAAGTGTTGGCATCGCTTGGAAGGTTTCGGGGGATCGAGGGACCGGGCATCATCAGGTGCTCTGCTCTATCTTGGGTGAAGCTGGCTGAGAACGTTAAAGAGCGTCCGTGCTCACAGGTTCAAGGTTCGTTGCAGAGTGTGTGCTGCCGTGGAATCTAAATGATACAGAAGCACTTTGCGGACAGAGAGGTTACGTCTCAGACCTTAAAAGCAGCCATGAGCCAAGAATGTCTTGGAAATGGTTCTTCCTTAAAGCTGGAGTAGGCCAGCACTTCGCAGCCTGTGGGCTGGGTGAGGGATCCCCGTCCGTTTCATGTGGGTTGCAGGTGTATCTGTATTCTGGTGGCCGGCCCTGGGAGCCCATGATCAAAGGTGGTCTCTAAGCCCTTGAACCTTGGAGACAGTATCATTGCTGAATGCGATGATGAAGGCTAGTGGATATCGCTTTCACTTAGGGAACCTCAGCACTCCCACCCCTGCCTCAGGATGAGCTATTTGAAGATGGAAATGGAGTCAGGTTTGATGGTCTCTGCTGCTAATCCCAGCTTTATAGAGGCAGAAGCAGAAGGTTCAGGGCTAGCCTGGGTTGTATAGGGAGACTTTGGGGGCCGGCGGGGGGCGGGGAGAGAAGAGAAGCAGCAGCAGAAGAAAGTAGGAAGGGAAGGAAGAAGCTAAGCAGCTTGGTGGCAGATCCTGAGCCCGGGTCGGTTTACACAGGTCGGCATCTTGAGTGCTGGGGGACTCAGAAGTGACCGGAGCAGGGCAAACTCAGGTCTCCCTTACGTGGTGACACAGCGTACTAGCTGTGAGGTTAGGACCTTCACGGAAAGTGGGTCCAAGAGTTGGTTTGACAGCAGATCAGGAGGGAAAGTTCTAGAAGTAGTCATCCGAGGCTTGGGAAAAGAGCGATGAGCGCACCCCCTTGGAAGTGAGGCAGAGATGAGTGGGAGCGTGCTAAAGGAGGGAGTGGGGGCGGAGAGCGCTGCTGCAAACCAGGATAAAGAGAGAAAAGCGTGGGCCCGGCGTGGAGGTTCTCGTCTGTGGATGCAGGCCCCGAAAGGCTGTCCTTGGGTTGGGACCCTGAAGTTTGACTACGCAGTCAAGGTGGGGTTGAAAACAAATGCTGAGGAGTCAGTGGGTCAGGGAGGACATTCTTGACACCGGGGGGCCCACTCACGGAGGGGCAGGTGGAAGACTGCTGTGGAGGTGGCATCTGTTCAGTGTGGTCCAGGGGACACGGGCGTGTGGAAGAGGCACCTGGGAAACCAACCCGAGAGAGGAATAAGCATGGCTGAGTCCTAGGTGGACTCTAGAGAACAGGGACACGAAGTTGGAGCCCAACGCAAGTTCTTGGCTTTGCACGGTCCAGGGAGAGTTGGGGGGAGGAACAGGCAGAATTTGTGAGCAGTGGTTTAGTGTGGAACATGGTTCCTGAAGTCCTCTCAGCCTCCGAAGCCCTAGAATGTCCCCACAGTCCCCAGACATTGTAGGGAGAAGTTTTCTGTATGGTTTTTTCTTTCTTCTCTGCCTGTCTAAAGTTTTTGGGTATTATCTAACGTCTGAATCAGTAGAATTAACTTACTCCCTGGCATTTATTTTTGTGTCTTGTGGGGGTGCATGCGTGCATGCATGCATGTATGTATGTGTGTGCGCACGCATGCGTGCGTGCATGGCTTGCTGGCCCGAGAGCCCCAGGGATTCACCTATCTCCCCCGCACTAGTGCTGGCCTTACTAATGTGCGTCACACCTGGCTTTTTACCTGCGTGCTAGGAATCAGACTCAGGTCTTTGTGGATGTGTGGCAAGTCCTCAGCTTACTGAGACATCTCATTTAGCTCCTCCCTTGGGTGAGTTTTGGAAAAATTATTTTAAAACAGAGAAAGAAAAGTACTTGTGGTCCTGGGCTTTGTGCATGCTCTGCCACTGAGCCACACGTCCAGCCCATCAGTGCCATTGTGTCACCCATCTCTTTCCGTCCGTATTACCGAAGAAGGCTTCAGGAATTTGTTACAGACAAATGATTACATGTATGATCTACAAACTCTGTACTCAGTACCCTTCCCACCCCACCCCAACTCCCAGTTGAAAAGAACTTACGTGGAGAAAAAACAATTGGGTCTAGGTTTTCAACCAGCCTTCCCTTGAACCCTGCCTCCTGGACTGTGTGTGGACCGTAGGCAAGTTGCTTTACTACTTTGAACCCCACTTTCCATCTCTGGGAAATGGGAAGAGTGCCTCTCTTGTAGGATTATCATCAGTATAAAAATTATCTTTAAAACGCAAGCATTCCAGTTAATACATACACATTTCTAGTGTTGTCTGGGACCACAGCAGCTCCCCGGGGGGACTTTCTAGACCCAGTCTAATCTGCTGAATCTGAGTCTGCCTTTGAACATATTCCTAGGAGGCTCGGCTGCACACTAATGAGTGGGAAGTTCTGGTCTGTGAGGGTGCTTAGCACACAGAATATATGGCAGCCCGGCTTTCTCAGTGAGCACTGGGGCAGAGGTCACGGCGGTGGAGCGGGTCAGCGCTGGGCTTTGTGGACGTGGGAGGTACTCAGTCAGCAAGGAAGGACGGGGATAGTGTGGGCACGCAGCGGAAACGGCCAGCTTGGTTTTGTGTTTAATCCACCAAATTTGGCACCTAGGAGGGATGACATCATGCCTTTCCATGGAATGAGGTTAGAAGGAAGGGGGGACCAAGGACTCGAGGGAGCCGCTGAGAACATCACAGGGAAGGTTGGCCAAGGAGAGCAAGCAGGACAGACAGGTGACTGAGACTTCAAGGCTTGGTGACTCGGCATGGGATTTGAGGGTCCAGAATCTAGAAGCTCCAATATTAGAAGTCTGTGGGGCGATAGATGGGACAGCCAGTCGCCAAGGAAGCATCTCATCAGTCTTCCTGCGGTTTTGGTCAGTTTAGCTCCAATAGCGGACTAGGGTGGGCCTCAGCAAGAGCCATGCAACTTTTTAGAAGCCTCAGTTCCGGGTGTGGTGGGGAAAATGGTGAAAACTGGTGAATGCGATAAGCCAGGGCTGGGGAGCAACCGATAGAAGAATTCTCTAGGAAATTCCTTCTCTCCTCTATGTAGTGTTTGGCGTGGACCAGGCTTTACACTTTCCGTGTATTGACTTGTTGAATAGGCTTTGTAACCACACCATTATTAACCTCACTCGGTAGGTGAGGGAACCAAGGCACAGTGAAGTAAATTGCCCAGGGTCACACTGGAAGTGACAGCTGTTGAAACAAACGCACACGTCAGTCAAATGGATCTCTACACACGAGGAGGAGCTGATACAAGCAGCTAGCGTGTGCTAACAATCGTCTCACTGTCTTTTAAGACCCGAGGCTTGGATCCTGGCCTCCTTCCTTCTCCTCACTAGTTTCTTGACCTTGAACAAATTGCTGAGTAGCTCTTAGCCCCTGTGAAAAGGATTAGTTTAGCTGGTCCTGAAGGGCTCCCCTTCCATCTCCAGACTCCTTGGAGCGTGTGGACTCCCACGGTCGGCCATATGGGCCTCTTGGTTGGTCCTGGCTTTGCTGGCTGCTTGCCATCTTCCCCAGACCTGTTCAAGTCTGCAGCTCATGCCTGGGTGTTGTGTCCCGCTTGGCTGGCCTGGGGCTGGGCACCGGTTGGTGCCACCAAGGGCTTTTCTGTCTGTAGTGTAGAAGGAGCCACTGGCCCTCCTCCCAGCTCATTTCCTGTGCTGTGAGATGAGATCTCTTTCTAGGCTCTCTGGGGTTCAGGGGTCCTCATCCCCAGGTTAGCCAGGCTTCCGGACTGATGTCTAGGGGAAAAGAAAACCATCCCAGAAATGGTAAAACCCATACAGCATTTGAAAGTGGCTGACTGTTAATTATATTACTGCCCATTTACGTGTTGGCGCTGTAAAGTTTTGATTGAGGATATTCAGGGTTAGTAGGTGGGGATTATGTGATTAAGTCCCGACCTTCCGAAATGTAACTTGTGTTTTCTTCTACCTTTATCCTTTGGGTCTCCTACAGAGCCTGATGGATGGCTCTGCCCTACAGGAATGTGCTTGCGCCTGTGCGCTTACCCAGCTGGTGCCCTCTCCTTGTTTATCTCCCTCTCCCCTCCCTCCCTTACTGCTCTCTGTTTCCCTGCCTGCTCCTGCCCATGCTGGCTTCAAATGCATGGTGTCCCTGCTTCCGCCTCCCAAGGGTTGCAAGCATGTGTCACCCTGTCCATACAGCAAGAAGGGATACAGGTATTTAGATGCATCTCACCACTGACACAGTTCTGGATTTGACACCCTTCCTGGAGGGGTAGGAGCGTTCAAATTCTGACACCCTCTCCCTCCTCCCACACGAGCCCTGGGGTTCCTGAGCGTTTTCCTTCTCCCTTGGTCTGAAAGGGGAGGGTTCAAGATTGTTGCTAGGCGCCAACCCACTGAGGGAGGCGTCCTAGAAAGCTTGTGAGATACTGGGAGGAGCCTGTGCTTCTGGCCTATGACTTGATGCGTCTTGGCTGTTGCCCAGCCCTCCCTGGCTGCTTTGAGGTGCAGCTAAGTCCAGCAATGCTGTCTCACTTGTTTTGTGTGCTGATATTGACAAAAGAGCCCCCTTTAGGAGTGAATTCTGTGTGCTAATAGCTTGCTACTTTGCCTTGATCTAGAGGTGATGGGGTCAGCCCTGCTTTCTAAATGCATTGTCTCTCAGGATGACCAGGGGTGACGTTGGACTTGGTGTTGATCCAGGGTGTTGCCTCTTAGCTTATATTGCAGTGAGGAGCTTTAAAAAAAAAAAAAAAAAAAAAAAAGCACTTGGCACAGCTATTCATTTTTCCATTTTTCTGAAAGCTGGCACATCCAAATGTTTTTTATTTATTAGAAGACATTACAGTCTGTCATCCTTGATTGAGAAATCCATACTGTAAATCCAAGTTAAGACGATGATGCCTGACCCAGGGCCGGGTACATGGCGGACACTTTGTCATGTTAGTCAGTGGGCACAGCTGTGGCTCTAGGAACAAATGATTTGTGCCTGACTGCTGGTCTCCTCTGCAATCCAAGGCATTCCTGCTTCCCCTCAGCAGCACCGGGGAATATTTACCACGTTCCCGACACCATGACACATTACAAAGGAATTAAACGCAGCTCCAAGAAGAAATGGAGCCAGTTGTAACTGAGCAGAGGGGTGGATCCTAGGTGATTCTAAGGGTCTGAGCGAATCAGTTATTTGATGGCTGTGCACATGGCCATCAGAATTCAAGGGGTGTAACTGGGGCCAGGGGCTGTTAGGGGACAGTGTCACAGAGCAGGTGGGCCAGAGAGTGGAGAGGTGTTCAGATAGGAAAATGACCACTGGGAGGAGATGAATGTGTCCAGCTTGGCATCCCATTTAGGGATTAGCTGACTTAAGCTGAGAAAGTAAGAGACCTCAGGGGCTGTGGATATTAAATTCCGGGAAGGGGAGTGGGTGGAGCGGAAGACTGTGTGTGCAAAGTCACCCTGAAAGGTGTTGGCAGCGTCGTCAGCGCCCACAGAGCATCCTGAGCCGCACGCGCGCGCGCACACACGGCACGTGAAGTCTTCTGGGGCTTCCAGGAAGCCAGCCTGTTAAATGAAGGTGATAAGTCAAGCCATAAGCCTATTTTTGGTTGTTTCTTACAAGGAAAACAGCTCACCAAACAATTACTGATGTTCCCCTTAGGTCGTTTAACACAGCGTTTCTTCAGAGGACTATCACCCGAGGAGAGGAAGGCTGGGGCGTTAGTTAGTTTTCTACGGAAACAAGGTTTATGGAGTCGAGTAGCTTATTTGTTGGAGTCCCACTTTAATAACCATTTATCCCACAAACAGGTTTATCTGAAACATCGGTATGAGTCCCAGGAAGTGCAGTGTGGTGCCTGGTGCATAAGTAAATGGGGAAGTTCCTCTCTTTGGGCATCCCTGGAGGGTCACAGAGGCAGAGAGGCTTCTTGCTCATCTAAGTGTGTAGTGTAGAGTCTTTGTATGCTTGGATGTACCTATATGCTTTGAAAGTACCTCAGGTTTATGTGAATATTACATAGTATTCATATGGTACACACACACCCACACATCACATATGTTTTTGTATTGGAAACTGAACCTCGGACTTCACCCATGCTAAGAAAGCACTCTACCACTGAGCTATCCCTAGCCACCACGTCCCCGCCTTTTGATTTTGAGACAGGGTGCCCTTACGTTACTGAGGCTGGTCTCTCACTCACACTGTAACCTAGGCGGACCTTGAACTTGGGATCTTCCTGTCTCAGCCTTTTGAGTAGCTGAGGTCATAGACACAGCTAGTTTTGCTGTCTCGTGTGTGTGTGTGTGTGTGTGTGTGTGTGTGTGTGTGTGTGTGTGTGTGAGAGAGCACGCATGCGCGTGTGATCTGTTTTTGTTATTACTACAGTATTTAGGAAGAATTGCTTGTGACTTGATCTCTAAAACAAAAACTTGTAGAAGAGGAAAAATAGAGTCCACACAAGCACGCGCGCGCGCGCACACACACACACACACACACACACACACACACACACACACACACACACACGCACAGTGAGAAAGTCTCCGTCCTTCCCGTGGATCGCCTCTGTTCTCTTGGCAGCTTGTGTGGAAGACACGCCACTCTTAGATTCTCAGTATTGTCCCCTCACTGTCCCCACCCCTTCCTCCCTTTGTGGGGTTGGTGTAGCCTCTCCCGCCCCAACAACAGCACCCCCCCCCCCCGAACCTCCCCAAGCCTCATCCTGATGTCCACAGTGAGGAGAAGAGACTTCCTTCTCCCCAGTGCTTGCTTCCAGCATCTTGTGGCTTGGTTGGTCCCAGCCACAGCCCGTCTGCTTGTCATCGCTGTTGTAGCAAGCAGCCAGCTCCGAGCCACGTCTCAGGGTAGGGCAGTGAGGCCGCTGCCTGCCGCCTGCAGCCTGCGCCACGTCTCACTGTCTGCCTCATTCAGACCCGCTATTTATTATCTACCCTGTGCCAGTCATTATTCTAGAACCTGGGGCACATAAGGACATAGACACGGTCCCCTGACTCCTTAACTGACAGGTTTGACATCCATGGGAGGAGAGGTGGCATTGGAGAAATGGCCGAGGGTCATTAAAGACTGGAAGTTTGGAAACAGTCAAGGAAGTTGCGGAGCGTTCTGCTACTTCAGGTAGCGGTGCTTTTGCAGAAAGGCTAAGAAAGCAGGTGTGTAGGTGGATTTTTCTTTGGGCCCGCAGTTCACAAAAAACAAAAACAAAAACAAAAAACCAAACCAAAAAAAACCCCCACAACAACACAGAGACATTTATTAATTATGAAAGCTCAGCTTTAGCTTAGGCTTGTTTCTAACTAGGTCTTATAACTTAAAATAATCAATTTCTATCAACCTACATGCTGCCACACAGCTCATGGCTTTTACCTCTCCTCCTGCGTGCTCTGCAGGTATCCCCCACCTAGATTCATCTCCTTGTCTTTCCTCTCTGTCTGCAAGTCCTGCCTAACCTCTTCTTGCCTAGCTATTGGCCATTCAGCTCTTTATTAAACCAATTGTTGTTGTTTGTTTTCTGCTCTTTTAGGGGGCTGCCACCCAGCTCCCAAATAAATCACACATGGAAGCTTAGTCTTAATTATGAATGTCTGGCCTTAGCTTGGCTTGTTTCTTGCCAGCTTTCTTTAAATTATCCCATATACCTTTGCCTCTGGCCTTTTCCTGTTCTCTTACTTCTGTAAATCTTAGTCTTACTCCGTGACTTGCTGTGTAGCTGGATGGCTGGTCCCTGGGTCCTCCTCCTTCTCTGGCTACTACTACTTCTTCCCAGATTTCTCCTTCTATATATTCTCTCTGCCTGCCAGCCCTGCCTATCCTTTCTCCTGCCTTGCTATTGGCTATTCAGTTCTTTGTTAGGCCATCAGGTGTTTTAGACAGGCACAGTAACACAGCTTCACAGAGTTAAACAAATGCAACATAAACAAAAGTAGCACACCTTAAAATAATATTCTACAACAACCAATCACAGTGACACATCTTCACCCCATGTAAAGGAACAGTCCACAACACAGGTGTGCTTCTTTGCCCATTTGTGTCACTGCTCGGGTTACCTCTGCATCTGTCCATGCATTCTAAAGGCTTTAGTGGCATGCCCATGGAGAGAACCTTTCATTAAGGCTCTAAGCACCCAGGCATTGGCTGTTACTATCCCAAAGACGAGTGCTCTGGCATGGTGGGGAGTTGGTGTTGAGAACATTGAGATTGACAGGATATCACTTGCTGTGGTGCTTGTAGCCCATCTCATTGACTCTGCCATGTGTCATCCTTGCTCCAGACATGTGCCCTTCACTTCCTGTGATGAGCTCAGCCAAGAGCTTGGTTGAAAATGTCTCAGTGAGGGACTCTTTCTAAAATTAATGAGGTTAAATACTCCTATTAACCCACCTGGATGAGGAACCAAAGGTCCAATATTCCTTTCAAATTCCAGGAACTCGTGGAGATCAGAGTGACCACAGTTACTACGTCATCAAGCTGGGCTGGGGATGTGGTGTGCCATCTGTCCCTGTAGGTCTCACACCCAGCGAGGATGGGAGACAGACTGCTTTAAGTCTGGAATGCTGATGGGCGGGCGGCTCTCTGCAGCCACTTTGTGAATTCTCCCTGGGTGGGTGCTGGGGCTTCAGCAATGTGGACTCCTTTGCGCTCATGAAGTCATGCTATTCAGTAGGTTTTGTCTGGCTGGGAAGAGATGGGTTTTCTAAGCAGATGGAAGAATGTGGGGAGAGAAATACCTGATTTATAAATGCTTCTTAGCTTTTTTGTTTTGTGTGTGGGTTTTTTGTTTGTTTGTTTTGGTTTTGTTGTTTTGTTTTGTTTGGACAAGGTTTCCTATTTAGCACAGGCTGGTCCTAAACACATTATATATCTCAGACTGGCCTTGAACTTATGCTCTTTCTGTCTTAATCTCCCACGTGTTGGAATTACAGGTGTGTCCCATTCCACCCAATCCAAAGCTTGCAGCTGAAATAAAGAATGACTTGTAGGCAGGGTGTGTGTTGTATGCAGCCAAGAAGAGCTGTGCATGTGGCCCAACACAAAATCATAGACTAACTGAAAACATAATAGATTTTTATTTTAAATTTACTTATTTACTTACTTATTTTTTTGGTAACTTGATCTCATGGTTTCTGAGTTGGGCTTTATGGAGGTCATTGTTCTCTGTCGAAAGGGAAAGGCTGAGGCTGGAGAAAATGTCATATGATTGAGAAGAGTCCCACGCATCACCTGAAAGGCTTTAGGTCCCTCTGTTCCTTTAACTACTTGATACTTATTGCAGGATTCCTCTGCCTCAAGCTGTGCTGTACCACTGACCTGTTCATCAACCAACAGGGATCCTATCAATTCACATGGCTCTATACACAAGAGGTGTGCAGTGAAGAGTTTGTGAAGGCAAGGCATTTTCATTCCTATCTCACTGATGTAATCTTTTCTTTAAAAGCCATGCAGACTAACCCAGAATCTTTCCATTTAATTCCTTGCATGATAAACAGTCACACTCAGCCCTTTACTGCGCCTCATCAGGGAAGCTGGCATAGACCCCATGCCACCCACGGTACCTGGCAAAGTCTTTGAACCTCAAGAACAGGTTCTAGGTCTTGCAGGCTTGCTGGGGAGGAGGGACACACCAGTCAGGAAGAGGAGAGACTGGTTTAAGAAATAGGAAGACAAAAAAGCTAACCAAGTAGTGAGTGGGGGAGCGTTGCCCTAGAATCAGCTCAGGTGTCTTTCATGCCTGTCTGCAGGTTGAAGCTCGGCGCTCTCCCGTTCTCTTTAAGCACA
Organism: Peromyscus maniculatus bairdii; assembly: GCF_049852395.1. Taxonomy (NCBI): domain Eukaryota; kingdom Metazoa; phylum Chordata; class Mammalia; order Rodentia; family Cricetidae; genus Peromyscus; species Peromyscus maniculatus. The sequence goes on along the minus strand of NC_134857.1, from coordinate 81,329,581 downwards.
CAGCTCAGAGGAGGACCAGGTGTTCACACGGAACTTGGCAGGCAAAGCCGGCCAGTGTGTACGTGGAGAGGATGGAGAATGGCTGAGTAGCAAGGGATGCTAGGCAGTGCCCGGGCCCCTGGCAGCTGTTAATTTTGTAGAATGTGCTGAACTAATCCTTGTGGGTAGGTGGTGCTTCAGCCTTTTCCGTCTGTGGTCCACGGACAGAGAATCAGTTTAAATCATTGTGTGTTTATTGGGTTATTCTGTTTAGTCAACGGTACAGATTGCCTCAAAGTGGTATTTTTACATCTCTTTCTCTCTCTCTTGCTCTTGCTCTCTCTCTTTTGTGAAACTTATCATTTGGTCATATGACTTTTTGGAACCTCAGTTGCCTTATTTAATCCTCTCCAGGGTGAATATTAAATCCTGTGAGCACAGTGTGCAAACTGTAGGGAGCAGCGTTCTGTCAGGCGGTTCTGCTAGGTTCTGAGTCCTTAGGGTGTAGATGTCTACTCAACACTTGGGTAAGTTCCAGCAGGGAAGTGGAGCCATGATGAATATTATGGGATAGGAGTTAGAGTTCACACAACTACAACGGGAAGAGCTAGAGTCTCAAAGCGGGGTTGGAAGCCAGTCACTGATTGGCCCTCCTGTGCTTGGGTGAGTGGACAAGTTGAGGACTGTGGAGGAATCTGGAACCCAGCAGTGTGGAGTCTCCAGGGGAACTGTTGTAGGGATCTGAAGGGGCTGTGGGATGTTCTGTATGGCAAATGTGTTGCTCTGATTGGTCAGTAAATAAAACATTGATTGGCCAGTGGCTAGGCAGGAAGTATAGGCGGGACTAACAGAGAGGAGAAAAGAAAGAACAGGAAGGCAGAAGGAGTCACTGCCAGCCGCCGCCAGGACAAGCATGTGAAAACGCCGGTAAGCCACGAGCCACATGGCAAGGTATAGATTTATGGAAATGGATTAATTTAAGCTATAAGAACAGTTAGCAAGAAGCCTGCCACAGCCATACAGTTTGTAAGCAATATAAGTCTCTGTGTTTACTTGGTTGGGTCTGAGCGGCTGTGGGACTGGTGGGTGACAGAGATTTGTCCTGACTGTGGGCCAGGCAGGAAAACTCTAGCTACATGAAGGGTCTCTACCTCACTGTTTACTTCTGAGCTTGCATCCAAGTACCCAGTGTTTTGGGGAGTCATGGGGTTCATAAGAGCAACATCTGGGAAGAAGCAGGAGAGAAAGAGAAAGGGTCTGCTCTGTCCCCCTGCCTGTCACGTGAGGACCGCCAGAGCGGAAGGCCTGCAGCTTCTCCCCTACTGCCCCACTCCCACACAGAGCCTGTCTCGGCCAACTCAAACCTGGAGTTACAGAGAGAAGAGGATTCTGGAAAATGTCATTTGAGCTTAGCCGAGGTGACACAATCCAAACCCCACTGTTCCGGAATGTAACATTAAAGATTTATGTGGCTTCAGCCTGCCACAGTTTCTCCAAGGCCCCAGAACTGGAAGCATGGCCAGGTTGAGTTCAGTAATCCAGGCTGTGAAATGTGGCCCGAGAGTTTGTTCCTCGGCTGCGGTGGTTCCCCCATCTCTGACAGTCTTCCTGCGGTGGTCCTCTGTCTCCGAAAGTCTTCCTACGATGGTCCCCCATCTCAGACAGTCTTCCTGCGGTGGTCCCCCGTCTCCGACAGTCTTCCTGCGGTGGTCCTCCATCTCCGACAGTCTTCTTACGGTGGTCCCCCGTCTCCGACAGCCTTCCTGCGGTGGTCCCCCATCTCCAACAGTCTTCCTACGGTGGTCCCCCGTCTCCGACAGCCTTCCTGCGGTGGTCCCCCGTCTCCGACAGTCTTCCTTACCGTGATGCCGAAGGTCATGGCCACCTAGGCAGTGGAAGAAGCAGTGACTGAAGAGCCCATTAGTTCTAGTTCAGGTGGTTACAGTCTCCTGATAGCCACGCCCTTTTCCTCTGAAGGACCCAGGGAATGTCGTCTGAAGGCTGAGAGACTTGTGGACTTGTGGATGTCAAGGACAGCAGAGGTCTGCAGACCTGGGAACTATTGTTGAGAGAATCAGGTTTTACTCTCTGGACCACCTCACTTCATCACTGTGGCCTGCTAGTCACACCGCCCCTTCCAGCTGCCTGGTGGACAGACGACCTGTCTGAACCTCACTGGTTTTCTGGTGTTTCCTTTGGGAAACAGTTTTTTATTGGCTAATCGTTTCCCGTTGACTTCTCTCCCCACAGCCCTTCAGCGCAGCGGAGAGCCGCTGCCTCAGTTGGATCGTTCCCGTGGCTTTGACGCTCATCTTATTCCGTAGAGGAGAGGCCCCGGTGTAATCCACGGGCTCCCACATCTGCTCCGGGCACACGCTCTACACATAGGTCTTTGTTCAGGCCACTACCTTTATCTTAGTCACCTTCTTCTTGCATGCGTCTGCTCAGCCTTCCCAGTCACCCCGCCCCTTCTGAAAGGTCCAGTTGGGATAATGACCCTGCCTGAAGCCCCCTTCACCAACCCCTGCGGATGGGGATGCTCCCGGCTCTGTTTTGCTTTTGTGGTTTTGAACCCCACAGCACTTGTTAGCACTTCCCTTCATTATACTGCGTACCCCTCAAGACTCCAGGCTCACGCCATGTGCCTATGGCCCAGCACAGGGCCTTCTTGCACTGTGGTTGTTTATTGAATTATTTATATTTGTCTAGTGTATCTTAGTGAGTACATCGGTCATTTTTGTTGTGTGACCAAATGCCAACAGGAAGCAATTTCAAGAGAGGAGGGGCATTGGTTCACAGATTCGGTTGCTGTGATGGAGGGTGGCGGGTGGTTCGGTGGCCAGAGTGTGTATCTGCTATTCTTTACCATCTCATTTCTCGGTGGAACAAGAGGTAAAGAGCAGGCAGGATGGGGAGCCAGACTATATTTCCAGCTAGGTTCCACGTCTTAAAGATTCCACAACCCTCCAAAACCCACCACTGTGTTGAGACACATGAGCACAGAGAAGACATTGCATGTCCACCCCACTGCAGTGAGGTCTTAGCTGAGCTTTGTCTTTTAAAGGCTCCTTCTAGTAGAACCGTATTTGCTTTGGGATGGCATTTTTGAAGTACTGGCCGTGTGTGACTTTAAAACCACATTCTCTGCTGGCTGTAACTTGTTTAATGTGTACATTGCAGAGTCCCATCACTTAGGGACTGTCTTGATGAACATTGGCATGCTCCCTCGATGCCAGGTCTCTCAGAGGCAGACTTAAGGGAGACAAAGGATTTTCATTTGTTGAGGCGGGAACTCTGGCAGAGGCATTCACTATAAGGTTTGTAAGTTGGTGCTTCTGTGTGTATTCCTGTCTAGCTCACACAAGGACTGGGACATCCTTGCAGGACTCCATGGGCCCCTGGGCTCCTGCAAGGGCAGCTGGGGAAGAACAGTTTCGGGGTCTTTGATAACGGAAGCACCACGAGCTTCTCATTTCAGGGCTCAGCTTTGCCAATACCGCTGTCGTCATTGCAGCCGATACATACCTTACAAATGGCTCCAATCTGAAAGCCAGATGATAAAAATTTGAGCAATAATAGGAACAGATTGCAAGAATGCTTTGTAGCTAGGCCGCACTCTGCAGGTCTTGATTTAGAATAATGTTGGTGATAACCCGAGAAATAAAATTATTTCCCGTGGCTATCAGGGGGAGGTGGGAAGGGATCGATAAATAAAGCTTGGTCTTCATCGTCTCTTTGCTCTTAATGATTCCACCGGTTGCTGACAGAACTTACCGACGCACATGTGGCATGTGTGGTTGTTTACCTTGAAAGCCTTGCCTGGCGTTTCCTGCCTCACCGCAGCAGCTATTCCAGATACAGCCAACCCGAAGGCATCTAATTACTTTCTTGACTAGTCTAAAGGGAGGAATATGGTAATCTGGAAAGAGTCAGCTCTCTCTATTGTTAACTGTCTGCTGCTGAGATGTCAGAGCCTAGGGCTTCCAGGCACCCTTCTGAGAGGACTTTGAGATACGGCTTGCGCTGCCTTTCCCCTGTGTGTGTGTGTGTGTGTGTGTGTGTGTGTGTGTGTGTGTGTTAGAGTTGCCATCACTTCCGAAACAAAGTGAGCATAGGTGGGGGAGCAACGTAAAGAAACTTGGGATTATTTTTTGATTTTAAATTGTTTTGATTGATGTCTATGTGTATGCACACGTTTGTGTGGGTGCCCCTGGAGTCCAGAAGAGGGAGTCAGGTGCCCTGGAGCTAGAGTTACAGGGGCTTGTGAGCCACCCACTGCGGGTGTGGGGAACCAAACCTCAGTCCTGGAAGAGTGGTAACCAGTGAGCCGTCTTGCCAACCCCTGACACTTTCATTTCTCACCTACCTACTTAGCATTCTCCTCTCCTCTTTATGACGCATTTTTCTGTTGCTTTGTTACCCACCTGCCTCACACTGCCATTGGGGAGTAGGAAATATTTCAGAAGGAATGTCCAGCTGTGCCTCTCCTTCCCTCAGAGCAAACAGAGCCAACAGAGGCAGAACCAGCCCAGCTTGTGGTTGCTGGATAGCTCAGCATATAAGCAGCTGGGGCGGGGACTCTGTTCCTCACTTAAGCTGGCTGGTGCCAATCATCCAGCTTCCTCCTAGTCTGTGGCAGGCTGGGAACACCTACCTCCTGGTCTGTTTGCAGGACTGGAGGTCTCCTAAACAGTGCCCAGCTCAGAGCATGGCATATTGGAGACACACAGACCGCATATTACGAAGTCGACCCCTGAGCAATGCCGCAGTGACGTCAGGTGGAAGTTTGGGTATCTTTCTATCCCTTCTCCATCCCACCCTCGGTTTTTGTTTGGTTGTCTGAGATAGACTCTTATGTAGCCCAGGTTGGCTTCTAATCTTTCTGCCTTCACAAGTGCTGCGATTTCAGATGCACTATGTGAACCCAGCCTTTCATCTTGACGGTTATCCTAGAGATTAAAACACACATTGTTACACAGGTAACCAGTAACTGTTTCAGCCACATTTACCGTTGGCTGAATGAATGCAGAAAAGTTGAAATTGGCTAAGCTTTGTATTATGCTTGAATGTTTATGGATGTTTAACTAAATATGTGGTGTATATGTGAGCCCACAAGGTCCGAGACAGTTTGCGGGGGTCAGTCCCCAGATCTGGCTCAGGTCATCAGGATCGGTGGCAAGTGTCCTTACTCCAGTACTGAGCTGTCCTAGCACTGAACCCTTTACCACTTCTGGGGTAGGGACAGTTCATTGACATCTAAGCTCCAGTTCACCCTACCCCCTACTACTACTTTGTATGCTGTGGATCTCGTATGTTTTTGTTAAGTATATAGACTGAAATCCAAAAGATGTCACTGACATTTGGTCAGACTCTGTAGTGCCACCCACGGAGTCATTTCTCTCTTTTTGCCTCCTTGTGTTTTCATGGTTTCAAGATGAACCAGCTATTTCTGTCTGAAGAACTCGGTTTAGTGTTTCTTTTGGATGCCAATTAATTATCTTTCTTGTTGTGGATTGGTTAAAAGCATATCTATTTTGCTTTCCATTTAACAGTAACACCCCCCCACACACACACACACACCCTTTTACTGCATGGGCAACTCTAGGTTGACAGTTATGTTTTAAAAAATCTCTTGAAGACTGCCGTTCCATGGTTTCCCGAGCATTGTCTCCATTGAATGGCAGTTATCACATGTGCTGTGGCTCCCTTCTCTGCCTCAGCAGTCTGACTGGGCTGCACTCGGAATTTATCCTGCTTGAGATATGTAATATAGCTTGCTTTTGCAGCAGAGTATCGTTCAGTTTAAGAAAAATCTTCTTTTGAGAATTCTCTGTTTAGCTCTTTAGCCCATTTTTTAATTGGATTGTTCAGTATTTTGAAGTCTAGTTTCTTGAGTTCTTTATATATTCTGGATATCAGCCCGCTGTCAGATGTGGGGTTGGTGAAGATCTTTTCCCATTCTGTTGGCTGTCTTTTTGTCTTATTGACCGTGTCTTTTGCTCTACAAAAGCTTCTCAGTTTCAAGAGGTTCCATTTATTAATTGTTGTGCTCAGTGTCTGTGCTGCTGGTGTTATATTTAGGAAGTGATCTCCTGTGCCAATGCATTCAAGAATACTTCCTGCTTTCTCTTCTATTAAGTTTAGTGTAACTGGATTTTTGTTGAGGTCTTTGATCTACTTGGACTTGAGTTTTGTGCATGGCAACAGATATGGATCTATTTGTAATTTTTTACATATTGACATCCAGTTATGCCAGCACCATTTGTTGAAGATACTTTATTTTTTCCATAGTTTATGTATAGTTTTGTATAGTTTTGGCTTCTTTGTCAAAAATCATGTGTTCATATGTGCGTGGATTAATATCAGGGTCTTCAATTCAATTCCATTGGTCTGTATGTTCAGTACCAAGCTGTTTTTATTACTATAGCTCTATAGTAGAGCTTGAGGTCAGGGATGGTGATGCCTCCAGAGGTTGTTTTATTGTACAGGATTCTTTTAGCTATCCTGGGTCTTTTGTTTTTTCCATATTCTCAAAAGAAGAAATACAAGTGGCTGAAAGATATTTAAAGAAATGTTCAACATTTTTAATTATCAGAGAAATGCAAATCAAAATGACTCTGAGATACCACCTTACACCTGTCAGAATGGCTATGATCAAAAACACTAATAACAGTCTATGTTGGAGAGGATGCAAAGGGAACACTCCTCTACTGTTGGTGGGAATGCAAGCTTGTGCAACCACTGTGGAAATCAGTATAGCAGTTTCTCAGAAAATTGGGAATTGATCTACCTCAAGACCCAACCATGCTACTCTTGGGCATATAACCAAGGAATGCTCAATCATACCACAAAGATACATGCTCAACTATGTTCATAACAGCACTATTTATAATAGCCAGAACCTGGAAACAACCTAGATGCCCCGTCAACTGAAGAATGGATTAAGAAAATGTGGTACATATACACAATGGAGTACTACTCAGCAGAGAAAAACAGTGACAGCATGAAATTTGCAGGCAAATGGATGGAACTAGAAAAAATCAACCTAAGTGAGGTAACCCAAACCCAGAAGGACAAACATAGTATGTACTCACTCATAAGTGGATACTAGATATAAAGCAAAGAACAATCAGACTGCAACCCACAGATCCAGGGAGGCTATAGAGCAGGGGGGACCCTAGGATGACTGTGGCTTATCATAAGTTTTGGTTTTACTCAATTACTGGGCAAACCTCAATGAAACATTTCACTATTAGGATAAGAATTTATACTGTATCAAGCTGATAATAGAAAAATAAATAAATAAAAATGAAAAAGAAAAAGAAAAATCTTAACCATTATCAAGAATTTCCTCCCTCTCACACCGTCTGGGACTTTGGTACACATATTTGTGACCTTTTTACTGTGCCCCATGTGTTTCACATCCTCCCTTTTGGGGTTGTTTTTGGATTTTGGTTTTTTGTTTGTTTTGGTTTTGTTTGTTTGTCTTTTGATTTTTTGAGACAGAGTTTCTCTGTGTAGCTCTGGCTGTCCTAGAACTCACTCTGTAGACCAGGCTGGCCCTCGAACTCACAGAGATCCACCTGTCTGGCTCCGGAGTGCTGGGATTAAAGGTGTGCACTGCCACCGCCGCCCGGCCTTTGTATGTTTTTTATCCTTTTTCCACCCTGGAGTTCAGATGGATTACTTACACTGACTGCTTTTCTGCTGCCTCTAAACTGCTATCAGAACCACTTAGTGAACTCTTTAATTAGTTACTGTATTTTTTACTTCTGGAATTTAAATTTCCATTTTAATGGATCCTAGTTTAGCAGGTAAAATCCTGCTTGTTACTTCTTTAATAAATCACGGTTATTTTAATATACGTGTCTGCCTCAGTATGTCCGTCCCTTCGGCTCTGTCTCTGCTGTGTACTTTTTCCCTTTTACTTTTAGCTGTGTGGTTCTGTCGTCTCATTTTTTAAAAACTTTTGTTTTATTACTATCTCTCTTCATGCATATGTGTATATGTTCGTGTGCGTATGCACATGTATGTGCAAGTGCCCTCAGAGGCCAGAAGACGGTGTCAGATCTCCCAGAGCTGGAGTTACAAGTGATTATAAGCTTCTCAGAAGTGGATGCTGGGACCTGAACTCTGCTCCTTTACAAGATCAGTGCATGTTCTTAACTGCCGAGCTGTCTCTGCAGCTCAGTGTTTTAATTTAATCTTTGTGGTAGTGGGGATTGATCCCAGGGGCCTTTCACTGGCCAGGCAGGTGATCTCCCATGGAACCGCGCCTCCAGCCCTGGCTCTGGCATTGTGACTGTCTCACAAGCAGCAGCTGAACGTGGAGCAGCTGTCCAGTCCCTGGATGACCTCATCTTCTCCCCAAGAAGATAGACGCTTGCCCTGGTGCACCATTGGCGCAGGAAGCGTCCCTTTCTCCTATGAGGAGCTCGGAGGCTGTTGGTCTGGATTCCAGTCCTGCTGCCTCGATTTCCCCTTTCAGCGTTGCTTTTGATCCAAGAGCATGGGGTGGGGCGGGGACCTTCCAGGCTTATAGCTCAAAGTCAAAAGATTTGCCCACCTTGCTTTGTGGATTCAGAATTGCAGTTTTGACGTCTTCATCCCGTGAGTTGTTTTAAAAAAAAAAAAAAAAAAAACACTGCTTGCTTTACGTGCTTTAAGCAACTTGTTGCTTGAAGCAGGGTCTTACTCTGTTGCCCAGGCTGACCTAACATTCACTATGCTTGCCCTCAAACTCTTGGGGATCCTTCTACTTAGCCTCCTGAGTGCTGGGAGCACACATGTGGTTTAACCCGTTGGTTTTCCTTTTGTGATTAACCTCCGGGCCACTTAGCCTGCCCTCGGACATGATCTGTCTTTTAAGATATCCATTGTGTGAGAGGAGAAGCCCTGTATGATGCCAGGGTCACTTCTTGGCTCTCCCCCCCCCCCCACCGCCCCTAAGTAGAATTTTGGCTCTTCAGATTAGCTCTCTGTGTGTTCCTGAACCTGTGAGTTATTTCTTGGCCCCGTGAGGTGTTCGAAGCTCTCCGTTTAGACATATATTTTGTGGTCTAAACCACTTGAGAATTGGCATATTTCTAAAGAGCGGAAGAAGCGTGGGGCATCATTGGGATCAGTGACTGATTCATCCCTCAGGAGACATTGATCTAGGCTGTTCCAGTTTTAACCTGACTACCATGGCTGCTTCTCAAAGGCGGCTCTCTGATCTACACTACTCTATTATACCAGAAACAGTACAAGGGCAAATCTGAGTTACCCACTTTTTAGATTTATGCCTACTTACCCCTCCCCCAAATATTTGAGGCAACTTATAATGAAATACACGGACAAGTGCAAAGGGAACCTTGAAATAAGATAAAAAAACTAAGCTTACAAGGCATCATGGGAAGTAAAAAAGGAGATAATTATTTGAAATTTAAGCTAAATGATTTTCGTAGTTGAATGTTGTATTTTATACTGACAAAAAGAAACATGAATTTTATTTTTTTGGGGGGTGGGGAGATGACTTATAAGTTGGAATAATGACAGATGAAGTTAGCTGTGGTTGTATTAAGTGATTTTTTTTCCCTATAGACTTAAAAACATTTAAACGAGATTCTGTTTACTGCTGTAATTGGCAGTGGGACCAGGGAGAATGGAGCCTAAAAATGAGGCGGACTAATGGCTCATGCAATAGCTAACTTTTTCCACAGCATCAGACAATTCTGATGGTTAAGAAGGATATATTCTGAGGGTTAAGAAGAATCACATGAGTAAAGTGTAGAATCCCAAGGATAAGCCACACGTGACGAAAACATGTTTTTTTCACAGAGGCATTTAATTACTAGCAAGCAGTAACGAGTAATCTGGAGTAAACTCAATCCTTTCTGCTACAGTTAAGAGGATCTTGAAAACACACCCCAAGAACAAGTCCAGGTTTTGAAGAAACTGAGGCCACACGAGTCTTGTTTTCTTGGCGTTTTCTCACAAGCACTCAGGATTCCATCCTTGGACCCTGTTCCACCACAGATCCAAAGGCAGTGGGTAGGGAGGCTCCAGGGTTGTGCAGCTCACCTCAGGGGGGCTAAGCTGAGCAGGTTGTCACGGCAAGTGCAGGGTTCTTAGCCATGGGGATTGGAACTCATTTGGTGTAGACGCCTTCTCCACATCCTCGGATAAAGCACCCTTATTTCTTGAGGATTTAAAATGTTCTGAGACGATCATAAGTGGCCCAGAAAGTCAAAGATAACTGTGTAGTTTATGTTTTCTCAATATGAAGATACAGTTGTCCTACAATTCTGTTTTATTTGTCTTATTGTTATTCTGTTTGGGTGGTTTTTTTTTGTTTGTTTGTTTTTTTAACTAAACTTTAGTGGGTTTTATCAGGTGGATTTTTGTAATGCAACATGATAATATTCTTGATAGTACTTTATTTTTTGAGGCAGGCTCTTCTGTAGTCTAGTCTTATTTGGCTGTGGAGCTGAGGATGCCCTTGAACTTCTGACCCTTCTGCCTCCAGGCTCAGTTTATTCAGTGCTGGGGATTGAACCCAGAACTTTAAGCCTGTTAAACAAGCACTCTACCAGCTAATCCTCTGTAGTACCTTTGAAATTAGTAGAAAAATGGTTTCCAGTGGGTATGGTCACACAAGCGCTTACTCCCAGAATTCAAGGGACTGAGGCCAGCGTGGACTATAAACCAAACCAAACAAAACTTTAAATGGCTTTCATATAAAGGGTTCTTTTACTCACCCTGGGAAACAAATGAAACCTTCATTAAAAAAAAAATTATTAAAAACAAAAGAAAACATGGATTACTGCCATGTGCCCTCCTGTCCGTGTGTGGGCACGTGTGCCCCAGCATGCAGGTGGAGGTCGGAGGACAGCCTATGGAGTGAGTTTTCTCCATCCACCTCTGCAAGCCCTTTGAGGATGGAGCTAGGTGGCCAGACTGGCCTCAGGCTCAGGAGCTCCGCCCGCCTCTGCGGATTAAAGGCGTGCGCCACCACGGCCGGGTATCCAGGACCTTTTTATGTGGAGTTCTGGTAACACTGTTTTGGATCAGAAATGTCTAGGACTCTTGACTCGAAACACTGGTAGCACTTGGAAACTCGGAAGAAGCTTGTCTTTTCCTCTTTCTCTCAGTTATCAGCTGTTACCAAAGGTTGTGACAAAAATTGGCAAGTGTGGCTCTGAGATATTCTTCTTGATTTGAGAAAAGCCATATGCCTTCCCTTTTACAAGTTATATTTATTTTTAAGTATCGTTTGCCGCTATTTAACAATATTAAGGGGAATCTGTACTAAATACCAGATTGCTGCTGGCAAGTTGAAATTCTGCTACCAAAATCTTGGATCTCCGTATGCTCGGATGAGAGGACACCCTGGTTCTTGCATGCATGACATTGCTCAGGCTTATAGGTTTTCGGATTAAAATCTGCTCTTTCAGGCATCCGCTTCTACTGTTTCCTTTCCCAGTGGTACCATGACATAGCTTCCATCCAGGTACTTGTCCAAGTTGCCATAGAATTTGAGGAAGGAGTGTGTGAGTGATCCCAGGAGAAGGGGATGCCTCACTGAGGAGAAAGTGATACTGAAGTCTCCTCTTGGCAAGAGGATTGCTGGGAAGGCATGCTGGCCGGAGGAGACAATGAAGCAGACCCTGGGTTCCACAGGGCATGGTGGCATTTCTAGAATGGGAGGTCGTTTGGCTTTGTTGAAGTATAAGCATGAGCGGGGAAGGATGTTAGGAGATGAACTAGAGTGGTAGACTCGGGCCAGGTCATGCAGACTCCTGTGTGTCTTCCATTCATCAGGTACTTACTGGATAGATAGCTTGTGCACCAGGCCCTGCTGAGACACACAGTGCTCACAATGGGAAGAGACAGATGATAAACAGGAACGGATGAGTGCATAGGAGATACATTAGTGACCGCTGGTAAGAGAAGTTTTGAAGTGAGTAAAAACAGGAGTTACCGTATTAGGGGGTCAGGAAAGGTTGGTTAAAGACCCAGCAGGGTGAATGACTTCAGTGTTCAGGCTCAAAGAGATATGCCAGTGCCCTGAGGTTGGGACTGGAGAAATGGCTGGCTGTCCCTGAGTTCAGTTCTCAGCACCCATGTTAGGCAGCTCACAACTGCCTGATGCAGGGGGTCTGATGGGTCTATCCTCCATGGGTACCTAGACACATGCGCACACGCACGCGCGCGCGCGCGCGCGCGCGCACACACACACACACACACACACACACACACAAAAGCATGCACGCACACACATGTGTGAGTGTGCATAATTTTAAAAATTTGTTTTTTAAAGCCCTGAAGTTAGACGGTCTCTAGCCTGTTAAAGGAACTGTTAGGAGTTAAGCATGGCTGAATATCATGAGGGGGAGGAACAGAATCTAGGACTCAGGAAACAAAGCAGGGATTTGGGGTGAAATGTGAGAATGACTAGAGATTTTGGCACTGAGGAAAAATATAATCTACTGTATATTTTTAAAAGATTGCTTTGTAGTGGATAGAAAGCCAAGAAACCAGTGAGGGAGTTCTTTTCATAATCGTGTGAGAGGTAGTAGCTTGAATCAGGGTGGCCACAGTGTAGGGGAGGCAGTTTTGCCATCTATGATAAGCAGTCATTGACGAATTCTGATCCACAGGACTGGAAAGATGGCCCAGTGGTTAAGAGCAGTGGCTGTTCTTCCAGAGGACCCAGGTTTGATTCCCAGCACCCACATACCATCCCACAACTGTGTAACTCTAGATCCAGGGGCTCCGACACCATCTTTTGGCCTCTACAGACACCAGGAATGCACATAGTGTACAGATATACATGTGGACAAAATATTCATACACATAAAATAAAAATAAATAAATACTAAAAAAAAAAAAAAAAGAATTATCCATGGAACAACAGGTTGTGTTTGTTTAAAAAGAAAAAGAAAGAAAGAAAGGTTCTGGAGCTGGGTGGTGGTGGCACACGCCTTTAATCCCAGCACTCGGGAGGCAGAGGCAGTTGGATCTCTGTGAGTTTGAGGCCAGCCTGGACTAACAAGTGAGTTCCAAGAAAAGGCGCAAAGCTACACAGAGAAACCCTGTCTCGAGAAAAAAAAAAAAAAGAAAGAAAGAAAGAAAGAAAGAAAGAAAGAAAGAAAGAAAGAAAGAAAGAAAGAAAGAAAGAAAGAAAGAAAGAAAGAAAGAAAGGTAGGTAGGTAGGTAGGTAGGTTCTGGTAGCCATGTGGGAGAAAGCTTGGCAGATTGAGATACTGAGCTGGATTCATTTTTAAAAGTTCAGTCACTAGGAATAAAGATAGAGACCTCAGAAGGGAAGTAGGCTCAGGCCTGAAGGCCCTGGGAACCAACTTTTTGCCAGGGGGTAGAAATAGGAAATAGTCACCCATTTGGAAAATCTTTTGTGAGCCTTGCAAAGTGACTGTGGTTAGGTTTATTCTAGGGGTGTCTGTCCCACCTCAAATGTTACCTGTGATACACCACATGCCAGGCACTGTTGTGAGTGCTGTGTATTGGTTCATCTGAACCTTACCATGGCCCAGGGGTGAGGGTTGGGACAGAGTGCCGATCACGGTCCAATTTTGTTTTTTCATTTTCTACATGTGCAATGTGTATGTGTATGTGGTGTATGTATATGTACATATTCTTATGTGGGAGTGTGCATGTATTCAGGTGTGCATTCATATGTGTGCATGTGTGGAGGCTATAAGTGTATATTGAATGTCTTCCTCAATAGCTTTCCACATTTTGGAGGTTAGAGTCTCCCACCACTTAGCTAGACTGAAGCTGACCATCTACCCCGCTCCCACCCCACCCCAAACACACTAGATTACTGTTGTACAAGCTTTTTATGTGGGCACTGGGGATCTGAACTCAGATTCCCATGCTTGCGTGGCAAGTACTGCATTGACTGAGGCGTCTCCCCAGGTACTGTGGTTCCCACTTTATAGAGACTTGGGCAAGGGGCTGGTGGGTCTCTGTCACTAATGTATCTCCTATGTACTTATCTGCTCTTGTTTATCATCTGTCTCTTCCCATTGTGAGCACTGTGTGTCTAAGCAGGGCCTGGTGCACAAGCTATCTATCCAGTAAGTACCTGATGAATGGAAGACACACAGGATTCTTCATGACCTGGCCTGAGTCTACCACTCTAGTTCATCTCCTAACATCCTTCCCCGCTCATGCTTATACTTCAACAAAGCCAAACGACCGTCCTTTCTGGAAATGGCACCATGCCCTGCAGGTTCTGTTTTTGAGCCAGGGTTTTGCAATATCAAGGCGCTGCCAGCTCCTAGACTCAAGTGATCCTCAACTTCTTGACTAGCTGGGGTTATAAGCATATAATGCTTTTTAATTTAATTTATTTTTTAAGCTTTATTTTCAGTGCTAGCAGCCCTGGGCCTCGCATATGCAAGGCAGACAGGCTAGTGCTGAGCTGCATACCACCCCAGCCCGACTTTATTTGATTTTTAAGGACAGTGATATGATTTGGGGTTCCACGGCCTTTCTTAAGTTGGGAACTTAGATAGACCTGCCCCAGCTCAGTTAGGACAGGAAGACAGCTGATCCCCGTCTTAGTTAGGGTTTTCATTGCTGTGTAGAGACATCATGACCATGGCAACTCTTACAAAGAAAACATTTAGTTGGGTCTGGCTTACAGTTTCAAAGGTTCAGTTTATTATCATGATGGGGAGCATGGCAGCGTGCAGGCAGATGTGGTGCTGGAGCCGAGAGCGCTACATCTTGCAGGCAACAGGAAGTTCACTGAGATACTCCGTGGTATCTGAACATAGGAAACCTCAAAGCTCACCCCTCCCCACGGGGACGCACTTCCTCCAACAAGGCCACACCCACTCCAACAAAGCCACACCTCCTCATAGTGCCCCTCCCTGTGAGCTTGGGGGGGGGGACAGTTATATTCACACCACCACAGTCCCCTTCCTTGAACAGTGTCTTGCACGGTCTCTGTCAATATTTCTCTTACACAGTTGCTTCTTTTTTCCTTTCCCAAAGGAAACGATAGTTGATAATGCTTTTGAGGTTAGAGAAAACGAGAGTTAGGTTTTAAAAAAAATGGCCCTTTTTTTTTGTCCAACCCTGACCCAAATTTATGTCAGGTTTTCATTATAATCTGGTTCGCACATACCTTTGTTTACCTAACAAAGTGCTGTAGATGGCAATACTTATCCCTTACCAAGTGCATCGCCCTCTAATCGCTCCTGTTCATTTAAAATTCCATTTTTAAAAGCACACACAACCACTATAAATTCATTTTGGAATCCACTAATAGGCGGCCACAGAGTTTGAAAAACATGAATTACACCAGCAATAAACAAGCAGCCCTGGTGCGCTGGCTTCCTGGGAATGATGCTGTCTGTAGACTAGGTGGCTTCAACAAGAGACCCCTTTCCCTGCAAGCTAGAGGTCAAAGCAAGGTGGCCAGAGTCTGTGCCTTCTAAGGGCTGGGAGGGAGGATTGGGCCGGCAGCCTCTTCTGAGTCTGTGTTGGCT
The DNA here is from genome assembly GCF_049852395.1 of Peromyscus maniculatus bairdii. NCBI lineage: Eukaryota > Metazoa > Chordata > Mammalia > Rodentia > Cricetidae > Peromyscus > Peromyscus maniculatus. The sequence continues at coordinate 81,314,099 of NC_134857.1, read as the reverse complement.
GGCTGCCAGTCTGGGGTATTCTTACCTCTCGGGTGCCTCCCCTTGATCTCCCCCTCCATCCGCTGTGCATTATTCTCCCTGTGTGTCCAAATTAGCTCCCCTTTAAGGACACCAGTCATACTGGCTCAGAGGCCTACCCTATGCCATATGACCGCATCACAGCTTGCCTGATGACATCCTCTGTGACCCTGTTCCCAATTAAGGCTGTGTTCTGACATACTGGATTTCAGGATTCAGCGTATGAATTTTGGGTGAGGCACACACAGATCAGCTCATCACAGATGAGAGAAATACAATAGTGACCACAGGAAGCCCCATCATATTGAACCCACATTGCATAGAGGACTCCCGGTTATGCCGTCTTATCTTATTTTATAATCAAGGAAACCAAACCAAGAGAGATTTTCTTCTGATCTCCTTGATTCAGAGCCCATGTTATCTCCTGACTCATGGCTCTACCTGTTTGCAGAATATCAAGAGAGAGGTACACTTAGTCATTTGGTCTCAATGGAAATGCAAAATCCAGGTCGTAAACACTACAGGATTGTGCTGAATGGAGTTCATTGTAGTGAGACCCTCTGAAGGGGCAGGCAGGTGCCTGTCCCCGAGGGCCCTGCCCCAGAGGTCTGTGGCCCCCAGGCTCTCCTGGCAGGTCATGCCCGCCAACCGCCAACCGTTGGTTCTGTCCACTCCGTTCCTTCCCCACCACAAGTTGCTGTTTTCCTGACAACACCAGGCGGCCTCCCTCCCTCCCTCCCTCCCTCCGAGCTTCCCCATCCGCCTCTGAATTTAGATCAGGGTGAAGAGTACAGGGAAGGAAATGAGCCAGAAAATAGAAAATTAATACTTGGTGGAATTGTCATATTTTAAAAATAATTTATAACCAATGTCAGATAACAGGAGTTAAATCATTTTATCAGCAGGCTGCTCGAGGATTTGAAAATTGGCATCCATCATTATAAATCGGGTCTTGGGAATGGTCTCCAGGGATGCAGGTTGATGTGGGGTGGGCAGGAATGTAAATATGTGCTGATCTGGGTCCTTTTCTTTCACACAGACCCTTCCCAAATCTCATTGCATGATAATGGCATGTTAAACGCTAACAGGAGAGACAAAGCTATTTGAGGCCATAGTTAGCCCACTTTTCATATTTAGTCTGCCTGTCAGCTCTGGGGAACTGGTTCTGTGGAAGACATTCATTTCAAGGTGCTACTTCCAACCCATAATTTCAGATTTCAGGAGTGGGTTCATCCTCTTCTATGGGGGTTCCATTTTTTTTTTTTTGAGATTCAGATGCCACATTCTACCCTTGGGCCCCTGAGCAGACGTGCCCTTCAGAAGTCCCTTTCCTACCAAGAAGGGCCTCCACGATTAAAGGTCCACCTTTCATTTCCTGTCGTTACAGCTGTTTGCCGTGGCCGTGTGGTGAGAGTCCCTGCGGGCAGCCTGGTTCGAGTGGTGGGCACCGAACTGGTGATCCCCTGTAACGTCAGCGACTACGATGGCCCCAGCGAGCAAAACTTTGACTGGAGCTTCTCGTCTTCGGGGAGCAGCTTTGTGGAGCTGGCCAGCACCTGGGAAGTGGGCTTCCCAGCACAGCTGTACCGGGAGCGGCTGCAGCGGGGCGACATCCTGTTGAGGAGAACTGCCAATGATGCCGTGGAGCTGCACATAAAGAACGTCCAGCCCTCAGACCAGGGCCACTACAAGTGCTCAACCCCGAGCACGGACGCCACCGTCCAGGGCAACTATGAGGACACGGTGCAGGTTAAAGGTACAGTCCTCCCCCGGGGCCAGACCTTCCTCTGCCATTCTGCTGCTGTAGAGAGACTCAGTTTCCCCTGTCCATCGCAGTGATGGTGTCTTACCTCATGATAGGCAGAGGGTGGACCAGGTGACCCCTGGCAGCCTCTTTCCCTTTCCCAGTATAATTCTAACGCATCCTGTGGCCGGTGAAGGGTAGGCACCGTGGTGTGGTCACCTGTGAGAGCCCGGCTCTGGATCCAGCTTGCCTGTGCCGTCGGCTCCTGGCTCTGCCACTCGTCAGCTAAATGGCTCCTGGCTCACCCCATGCCTCAGCTTCCTCTGTCCAACAGAGCTTGCCTTAAAAGGTCTGGGGACAGGAGAGCTAGCCATGCCAGGCCTCTCCCGCCATGTCATAGCAAGTATTCAGCTTAAAGACAAGCTGGAGGGCATTGCCTAGGAGGTTCAGCTTTATGGGAGAAATAGGTAGCTCCAAGTTGCTGTCTTTTTCTCTGGGACCCTCTTGAGCTAATGTTTGTTTGCAGCAGAAGTTGTGCTTGCTGTTTATAGATGATAAGACCACGTGGTTACAGCTGTTTGATGAACCCAGCTGTGCAAAGCTGACATCATAGGTGTCTGGAATATCTTGGGTTCGGGTTTTCCTTGTCTTGTAAGTGCTGTTGGACTTGCTCCCGCGTTCAATGATCTGAATCCGGTGAAGAAGACAGGGCAGGCTAGTTCCCTCATTTACACATGAGATGGGAGTGCATAGGTTAATTACTTGCTTAAAATGACACAGCTCGTTAGTGAGTGAGCAAGAAGAAGCTGTTTTCATTTGAGGCTAGCAAAACAAGAAACATAATTATTGTTATTATTAGTTGTACATTTATTTGGGCCCTGCTTTGTTTCTGAAAATATTTGTATCGGGGCAGGAGTGTGTATAATTACCTGGAAAGTAGAAAATGGTAATAGAAAAGGAATGGGCCGATCCAGGCACCCACCCTGCCGTGGTTGGTAGAAACCGATCCTGCTCAGCTCTTGCTGTTCCTTCACCAAACCAGGAGGGGATGAAATGCCAGCCACACCCATCAAGTAGGAACCAAAGCATTAAGCCACCAAATCTACCTCTTCCATCCTCCCATGAAAGGTACAGAATGTAGGTGGGTGTGGTGGCGTGCACCTGTAAACCTAGTGCTTGGGAAGCTGAGGCAGGAGGATTGAAACTTTGAGGCTAGCCTGGGCTAGTTCAAAGCTAGCTTGAGCTACATAGTGAGACTCCATGGGGAGGGGGTGGGGATTGGGGTATAGGAAACGCGAAAGTTCAGTGGTAGAGTGATTGCCTAGATATGTAAGGCCCTGGATTTGACTTCTAGAATTGGGGGGAGGGGGGGTCCTGACCTTTTTTTTTTCTTGCAAGACTTCCCCTAAGGCACTTTTGCACTGAGTTAAGCAGACAACAGATCACCCCTCCCTCAGTCAGACACTCTTGTGACTTAACTGTAAGAAGTGGAGGGTGACAGAGCCCCTACCCCTCCCCAGTATCTGCCTGTTTCCTTACCGGTCTTTGAAGGCAAGAGAGGCAAGAAGAGGCTTTTCTTGGCTCAGGAGAGCAGAAGGACAGTGTGAGAGGCTGGCTGGCTGCCGAGATAGAGTCTCTGGCAGGAGCCCGACGTGGTCCAGCATCTGTCTGGCCTTCAACTTCACAGGTCCTGAAGCTGCCTCAGTGAGGAGCTGGCCTTGAGAATGAAGCCGTGCTAGCCACACCCACAGACTGATGTATGTACTGGAAGGCCACTCTATTAGGGCTGTAGAAGGGATGGACCTGTGGGAAGTGTTCTTCTGAAGGAGCAACGTGCCTGTTATCTGAGTGTGGGCTTGGAAGGTTTTCCCAGCCCTTGGTAGACAGCCCCCACCTGACTCTTACCAGATCACCAGCATCGGCCGCCGTCCCTTCTCCTGAACCCACCCTCTTTTCTAGACTGTAGCAGTGGTGGCTTCTCCCCGTTGGTGCTAAGAATTAGCAGCAGAACGGTCAGCATTTCTTGGCCCCTGCCTGTCCTGTGGATGTCCTACTCAGGACACGAGCCACAGGCAGCTCCTGCCGTCATCTCTCTCCCTGGAGATCCTGAGTCTTGGCAGCTCACTTGTCTCTAGAGTGCAGGCTCCTCCTCCAGTCCCGTGTCCTAACCGAAGTATTGTTTGGGCATTGTGCCAGTCTGTTTCATCCTGGTGCCGGGCACTGTCCTGCCCTGCCACTCTAGGCACTGTCCTGGCATTCACTGGACTCCTCTTGGCTCCGTGAAGCAGGTACAGTCATCATCCTCCTTTCTGGGAAACTGAGGCACAGAGCTCAAGGTAAACCTGCATCATGGTGACCGAAACAACTCACAAACCCATTTTAGCTGGAGTTTCATTATTGTCGCATTTTTCTTTTTTGCTTTCCCAAGTCGGAAAGTCGTTTGAGATCATGGGTAGATCAGAGTAGATGACTTGCCTCTCTAGGCCTTAGAACCAGAAATGGAGTGAGGACTCTTTCTTAGGTAGCTGCCGTGGCTCAAGGCCAGAGTCATGGGATAGGTAGCCTGTTCCTTCCTGATGGGACAGGACCAGTGGTGACCACTGACTGACACCTTCCCTCTGTCCTCCACAGTGCTGGCAGATGCCCTGGCGGTGGGCCCCAGCTCCCGGCCTCCTCCAGGCCTGAGCCTGCGTGAGGGGGAGCCTTTTGAGCTCCGCTGTGTCGCCTCGACCACGTCACCGTTGCACACTCACCTGGCACTTCGGTGGGAGCTGCACCGCGGCCCAGCGCTCCGCAGCATCATAGCCCTGAGCCACGAGGGCAGGTTTCACCCAGGCCCTGGCTATGAGCAGCGCTACCACAGTGGGGATGTACGCCTGGACACCGCGGGCAGCGACGCCTACCGCCTCTCTGTGGCCCGGGCGCTCTCTGCAGACCAGGGATCCTACAGGTGTGTGGTCAGCGAGTGGATCACAGAGCAAGGCAGCTGGCAAGAAATCCAGGAGAAAGCTGTGGAAGTGGCTACCGTGGTGATCCAGCCGACAGGTGAGGTTTTGAAAACGGGTCACCAGTGACCGGTTACGGGACTAGACCAGGAAAGGGCTAACCCCGCTTCCCCTCCTTGGGCAAGGGGAGCAGAGTGGTGTTGGTAGCTTGGGGAAGAGTATCTCTGCTGTGAGCGGTGTGCTGGTACTAGTTTTGCCTTCCTGCAAACCTGGGAACCTGGGCTGTTGCTCACCGTGTAGAGGAAGGACTCAGAGGTGAAGAATGACGTCCTGTCAGGGCCCACCTGATGTTCCCTGGAGGTATGGGGACATTCGTTCACACCTGCTGCTTTGGCTTTTGCTTGTTTACTATTCCCTTGAGTCCTTGGGTGTGCCTTCCCTGGTGGCTGTGGTGTTGTGTGTGTGTGTGGCTGACTCCAAACCCCTTGCCAGTGTGGCCCCCTGGACGTGCCTTTCCACCCCCATCAGGTGCACCATCCCCGGCCGAGTGACACACGCCCCATGGATGAGGTTTCTTCCTGCTTCCTGTGCCATATGTACTCCAGAAAGTCCAGCCATGGTCCATATAAATTAATCTTTGTCCTGCAATTTGCAAATCTACCCCCTTTTAAAATCTCCGACTACAGAAACAAGATAGAAGAGACGTATTACGGAGTACACAAAAACAGAAGAAAATTGAGAGAAAACAATTATTGACCTACTCTTCAACAAGCATTGGTAGGGAGCCTACTGATTTCAGTACTGTGCCTGGCCCTGGCCCCCGAGCTACTGCGGGCTCAATCCCAGGGGACTGGAGCCTGAAGCTCCAGAGTCCAAAGAGACCGTGGCAGGTTAATGTCACTGCTGGCGATATCTGGGCATGCTTGGTTGTCTAAGAGTCTACCATCTTCAGATCGCAGTCTTCCCTGCTTCCTGGGAGACCTTGGCCGGACTCACTCCCTACGCAAGAATGTGAGTGTGTGGCCTGCTCTGTTCACTGGGAAGGAAAGTGGGAAGCTGTAACCAGTGATTGCTTTTGTAGCTTGCATGGTCCTGGGCAGCATTCCCCGCATCTGAAAATGAGTGTGACTGTCTTCATGAGTGACTTGCGGCAGCCGAGGTGTGGCCATTACTGTGGGCCTTGGCTCCCTTGGCTGCAAAAATGACTTTCCAGATGGACTAAGGTCACCTTCTGTAGCCAAAGTGACTGGAGTCTGCCATAGGAAACCTCTAGCCATTCAGTGTTTACCAAGCAACTACTTGACTGAGGCAGGAGGGCTACACCGTTTAATGGAGGGATTTCAGTCGGGAAGGTGGTGCTTGTTTCAAACATACCACAAACCCATAGCATCTAGTTACATGACTGGGACTCAAGACTGGGTCATGCAGCTCCATCCTGAGACTGAGGCTGCACCTCTTCTCTGGTTTCGAACTCAGAGCCTCCCACTTGCTAGGCAAGCACCTATGGCTTAGCTATATTGATTGCCCTTTTGATTTTGGGGTAGGACCTTGCTAAGTTCCGCCAGCAGGCCTTGAACTTGTGCTCTTCCAGCCTCAGCTTCCAGAATGGCTAGGATCGCAAGCCTGCACCAGCATACTTGGCCTTGTGATCTTTTCCTGTATGATGGGACTCTTTGACAGCCTTGTGAAGCCCGGAACTCTCTTAATTCGTGAAACATAATACATAAGGTGACGGGAAAGAATTATACTGGAGTGGTTATCAAAATATCTTTAAGACAAATTTGTTTTATACTAAATTATACTTCATTATTAACACATGAATAATAAGCCATATTGGCAGGCCTAACAGCCCTCATAATTTCTAGGGAGCAGTGAATGCAAATGATGTTTCCTATGTCTACAGCTCCTGTCAAGTGATGTATGAAGATATGTTATTTCTGTTGAGGACCGAGCCCCCAAGCCATCCTATCCCGCCTTGTTGCTTTTATAAAGGGAAGATTTGTAATGTATCAGCAAAGGTTCATGAAAATGAAAGTAGGAATGGATCTTCCCATCCACATGCCCAGACTCCATGTGTAGTCCACTTGGTAATAATGTGTAAATTTTCGGTGCACTGTAGGTTAAGAATCCCTGTGCGCGAGGGCTGTGAGCTCGCTTGCATGTGCCTCCACTTCCCTGGCCTCCTTCCTCTCTCCCTCCATCCTTGTAGCCCTCTTCCTCTACTTATTTATGTGTTTCGACAGGGTCTTGCTGACCTCACACTCACAGGCTTATCTTGAACTCACAGAGATCTGCCTGCCTCTGCCTCCCAAGTGCTGGGGTTGCAGACACGTCTCTCCATCCCCGGCCGAGGGATGGTCTTTTGTTTATTATCAGCCTGGGCATGGGTTGCAGGTGCTTGCTCATGTCCTCTGACCACGGTGGCGTTGTAAATGGCACAGAGCCGCTCAGGTAGCAAAGCTGTGTCACCCATGGGGCAGGTCCTCCCTATGGTGGGAGTGGCTGGTGATACAAATCTTAGTATGTAACTTGAGGATTTAGCAACAGTCTACAAGAGAAAACCTGGATTGCCACAGGCTTTGCCCAGGTCTCCTCTTGCATTCTGAATCCTTAGAACTGTCCCCTCCCTCCCCCACCCCCCACTCTAGTTCATCTCCCATTGCCAAACCCTGCAATCTGGAATACCAGGACCCATGGTTACCGATCGGACAGATACTTAGCCGCTTTCACCCAGAGAGTGGACCGCACAGCTGAACAGACATTGGTGGACCCTAGGAAGGCATTTCTTGATCTATACAGAGGAGAGAGAGAGGGACGAACCAGACTTTTAAACTCTTTTTCCTCATATTGTGTCCACCCCATTCTCTGTCCTGTGTTGGGATGGATGTTGAACTTGGCTTGAAACAGTTATTTGAAATATCGTCAAGATTTGGAAGTATTCACAAGGAAGCAGTATCTGTTGGAGGGCATGGGCTTGGTGTTGTCTGGACACTAGCCTTTGTCCCTGAGCTTCCTGGCAACGGCAGTGGATGCTGAACGGGTTCTGCTGGAAGGTGGGGACTGTGTCTCACTTGACTCCACTGGGAGAAGTTGGCTGTCATTGAGTGACGGTTCCCAGAGCATCACTGTAGCGTGAATTCTTCCACTCTGATTACAGATGTTCGACATTTTAAAAACTCCCTGAATAGACTACAATATTTCCATTTAAAAGCTTTGACAGTGGAATACTAAACAAGACCTTCCTTGAGTCTGTGACACCCAATACTTTAAGGCTTCCCCTAAATATAGGTTACTTTTAATTGTCCACAGTCATGAGAGGATGGTGGCATGGAGAATGCAGAACTCATTGGGTTGGGGGTTTAGAGTATGTCTCATGTTTGACTTTCAGCTGGGCATGTCTAATGAAATGACAGTCTACGTGCATCACATTGTGAAGGACTGACTCATGAGGAGAGATGTCTGGTTTCACTTTCCTGGCTCATCTGTATAGGGTTTTCCACCCCCACCCCCAGGGTGCTGGAGCCAGTGATGGTAGAGGAGGGCGCTACCATGGAACCACTGGGCTTCAGTCTCCGTGTCAGTAAGATGACCATAACAGTACCCACCTCACATTGTTAATTTCAGAATTAATGTCCAGTAAGTACATAAAAGCAATATAAGTGTTTGCTGGTGTTCATTGCTTCTCTTTTCCAAAACCAATTTAGTGTGTGTCATGAATTTATTCATTAACTATTCCTCAAGTGCTTTCAACTGCACAAAGCCTTCTAATTTTAACACAATAAATCAGTTTAAAAGGAGGTGATCTAGAGGGTGGTAAGGGGAAGGGAGGGTCTGGAAAGGGCAAACCACTCGATCACTTGACAGACTTGATTTTCCTCTTTTAGCGCTGCAGTTGGCTGTGCCCAGGACAGTGTCTGTGACTGAAGGGAAGGACCTGGACCTTTCTTGCAACATCACGACAGACCGGGTGGATGATGTCCGACCCGAGGTGACATGGTACTTCAGAAAGACACCCGATGCCTCCTTGCTTGCCTCCCACATGCTGGCTCGGCTGGACCGTGACTCCCTGGTACACAGTTCACCACACGTTGCTCTCAGCCATGTGGATACCCGCTCCTACCATCTACTGGTGCGAGATGCTAGCAAAGAAAACTCTGGGTACTACCTTTGCCTCGTGGCCCTCTGGGCTCCCGGACACAACAGGAGCTGGCACAAGGTGGCAGAGGCCATGTCTGCCCCGGCTGGTGTAAGCGTGACCTGGCTAGGTGAGTAGCTTGAAGAGCGCCTTTTAAGCCGTCTGCCTAATTCTTCCTGTGCACTCGGGAAGCCCGTGGTATGCTGGGCATTCTGCCTCGTTTAGATGTTTGGATCAGACAAGTGTCCTTGAGCTCCCCGGCTCCCGGGCTGGAGGGTAGCATGACAGACTCAAACAGCCTGGCCAGCGAGGGAAAGCGTGCTGATGTTTGTTCCAGTACCTTTGCTGGAGAATGTGGGTTCCTTTGTGGTTGAGAGCCACCTGCCTGTGAGAGCTGAGCTAGCTGAATGACTCTTTGTGGTGGCTCTTCGTTGAGGGGAGAGACAGCCATCTTCTTCTCCTTACTTAGGCATTTGTGCCCTGGGCTAGTGCGTCCTGAAGCGCAACGAGAAAGAGCAGTCACCTCCTCCAGCTACCAAGAATGTTCTCTCCTCCTCCTGCTTTGGAAGCCCACAGTGGTTTTCTCTGCAGATACAGTTTACAGTAGCGGCCATCCACCTCCCTGTCTCTCCTCAGGCTCTCAGCCCAGGCGCTGCTCCCTTGGTGGAGGGGCAGAGGGGTCATCTCACCCCATGTTTTATAGCAGTTTGTAACATGGGAGGATGACTGATGTGTCCTCATAATGTTACCCCATTGTCATACATGTGATCCCTTATCACATATGTTATTGTGGTCATGTTCTACCTTGTCATATGTCAACTGATAGATCCTCATCTTGCCATCGTGTGTGCTCTCTGGAGAGTGCTCACTTTGTCATGTGTGTGCTCCCTTGGGACTCCTCACTTTACCATGTGTGTGCTCCCTTGGGACTCCTCACTTTACCATGCATGTGTTCCCTGCTGTCCTCACTTTACCATGCAAGGTCTCTTCACCTTGTCTTCCATGTGATTGCTGTCTTACCTGTGAATCCCGCTGTGTCCTCGCCTTAGGAATGATTTGACTCGACTTCCTGCGTGCCCTCTTTCTCATCTCTTTTTCCCTGTGTCTGCCCACAGGGAGGAGTGTGTCCTAGCCCTTCCTGTTGTTCATCAAGGCTTGTAATTGCAGTCCGGCTTAGGAGGGATGGGCCTGTGGGGTGCGGCTCGCTCCCCACCGGCATCATTTCCCAGCGGCCAGGCCTGTGGTCAGCTCTTCTGCTTCCAGTGCTGTGGGCCTGACCAAGGCATTTGAGTTTTTTGTTAAGAAGGCAGCACAGATCTTAAAGGCCAGGAAATGACTTCCCCTTCTGCCTGATGCTAAACCTCCTCCTGCATGTGCACGTCTTCAGCTCCCATAGAGTTCTTCTCTACCTTCCAGAGAGGTCCTCTACTAGCTCAAGGGTGAGCTCCCTGTCTGGCTGTCCCTAACAAGCCTCTCTTTGGCACAGATGGGAACTTGGCAAGTGGTAACAGGGGGGTGCAGGGGGAAGAGTCCTTAGAGAGTATGCAGTAGGAAAAGTCCAATCAGGGCTGAGATAGGGTGAGCGGGGTGTGGGGGTGCTAGTCAGCCCCACGAGCAAAATGGAGCTTTGATATCTGGAGGGCGAAAGGAGCAGGCTTATCTGGAAAGCTTTCATTCCCGCAGTCAGAAGCCTGCACGAGCGAGCAAGCGAGCGAGGCGCACTGTGAAGTCCTGAGCTGGAACAATGCTGGCCCAGCTAGGACTCTCCTTAGCAACCTTCAAAATAAAACAGATGTTGTCAGCACCAAGAGAAGAGTTTTCATCTCTGGAGTTGAATCTGTCTCCTGGCTCTGATCCTAGTGCATTGTGTGGCTCTGTTAAATTCCCACTCTGGCTCTCTCCCCTCCTCTCCCCTCCAACTTCTGAATCCTAGCTCCAGGATTTTTTTTTTTTTTTTGAAAATTCTGCCTGCACTTCAATTCGAGGGCTTCTTTGAAGTCCTGGCGTATTGATCCCACATACCCTGGGGGAAGTATAGGCACTGTCAGACATCAGGGGCAAGCTCTGGGAGGGAACGGGCTTTGGAACGGGAAGGGATTTGTCGGTGACGCGTTCTCCAGAGATCGAGAGCAATAAAGAGGCTAAACTGTGGGAAAGACTCCTTTATTATCCCAAGGATCCTGCCACTTGTTTTCCTGCAGCGTGCCAGCGCCGTTGTGAGAGTCATCTGTGCGCGTCTCCAGTGCACTAGACCTCCAGTGGAACCCAGCCCTTCCTGCCCGTGCTTTACACGGAACAGGCGCTCCATCAGCGTTGGCTGAGTGGGGGGGAAAATGTCAGCCCCAACCCACAGATCACATAAAACCTATGCAGATAAAAACCAGACATGTATGTGGGCCTAGCCAGGGCTGAGAATAGTCAGAGACCCTTGTGCACACGGGAACTCACCCGGAGTGGAAATACTGTGGAAGACAACTGTGCTCTTCTCTTTCTGCCTCTTAAGTCTTCCCTCCTCTTCCCTGTCGGTGACTCATGCTTTGCAGCTGCGTGGACACTCGTCTGGAGACGACTCAGGCCCGACTACAGCCACAGGCCTTTAGTCACAGTCTGCAGACTGCATTCTCTGCCCAGATCCTGAGGCAACTAGCTGACTTTAAATGTTGTCTCTAGAGATGTAGTTTGTGCATGCCATCAAATACAATTGAGCCTGTGTAGGATAATGAAGATGTGACACCCCCCCCCCCAAAAAAAAAAGCCAGGAAGACAGATGACCTGCTTAGAGTTGTGTGACATGGACTGTTGTCACAGAGGCATTTTTTTTGGGGGGGGGGAGGGGATGAGGCAGGGCTTCTCTGTGTAACTGTCCTGGCTGTCCTAGAACTTACTCATTCCATAGACCAGGCTGGCCTTGAACTCACAGAGATCTGCCCGCCTCTGCCTCCTGAGTGCTGGGATTAAAGGCGTGCGTCACCACCACCCAGCTCACAGGGGCATTGTTAAGAAAGTTGGACCCCTGTGCAGATATGACACAGCACTCAGTTTTGCACTGGACATGTTAAGAATTATAATTACCGTTATTGGACACTTACTTTTTCAGGCACTGATGGAGAACTTCCTATGCACTAAATGGTCAGGTGGGAAGTGCTATTGACCATCTTTGGAAAATGTACTCTTCTCCCAGTGGGAGCTAAACATGAGGCTAATTTTTGTTTGGGAGTGGCTTAGAATTATGGCCTGGGTTGAGTCTGTCCTAAGCATTGTTGTTGTATGTGGGGCATATCTTTGGCTTTGGAAATCAGCTTCACCACCTGAGATGGCCAGCATCAAGTCTTGAAGATGAGCTGTTCCTGTCTTCGTCTTCAGAGCTGTTGTGCCGACTGATGAGGGGGTGGGATGGTCGTCTCAGGTCGGTCGTGTTACATGGGCCTGATAGTGATGGTCTGAAAAGCGAAAGATCCTTCGTAGCAGGGCAGGGATTTTTTTTTGTTTGTTTTGTTTTGTTTTTCGAGACAGGGTTTCTCTGTGTAGCTTTGCGCCTTTCCTGGGACTCACTTGGTAGCCCAAGCTGGCCTCGAACTCACAGAGATCCGCCTGGCTCTGCCTCCTGAGTGCTGGGATTAAAGGCGTGTGCCACCACCGCCCGGCCAGGGATTTTTTTTTAAAGAGGGTCTAAAAAAGATCTTTTGCTACGATTTGTGTCCACCTTTGAAGGAGGAAAAGATATAAGTTGGTTTGCAAAATGAAGAACAAAGCAGCTGACATAAAAATATAATCAAGATCAAAAGGGGCGAAGAGAATCTAAGAATAGATATTGCGAGGTGGTTGGGATGAATTAGTTGCTGCATTTGAGCGCTGAATTTGTGAGTTTGGAAATCGAGACAAAAAGATGTGATTATCCAGTTCTCTGAGGAAAGAAAACATAAACTCTTTCAGAGAGGCAAACTTTTTCTTGGCACTGAATTTGTCCCATGCTCTTTCATTTCGGGGGCAGTGGATAATAATTTAATGGACAGTGCTTTCGACTGTTCTTTTACCAAAGGCCTTCGGTGATTGTTCAAATGGATGTTTCTTATACCCACACTTTCTCAGAGCCGAGGGTATGAGTTCTAAGTGTGGAAAGGAGTTTTTCTTGTAAAGAACTTGAATTGCTTCAGGAAACAAATGTTGCTTTGTGTTGATCCAATTTAGTGTATGGCTAAAATGTAGAGAGCCAAGCAGAATGGCCAGTTAATCCGCACATTAAGCCATCTCTCTCTGCTATCAGATATCTTAAACGAGCCTTTGGCAAGAGTTGGATACTAATCAGTTTATGGTTGAGCTCTCAGCCCAAAGTACCAGACTTCTGCGGTGTTAATTAGAGATGGTTCCAAAGGCTTGGGATGGGGCGGGAGGGGGGCAGAGCTGAGCTCCACTGTTCAGTCTTAAGAACCTGATTTGCATTCTCCCCCACCGGAGAACCATCCCCTCTTCAGCAGTGTGCCAGCAAGGAGGGCAATTATTTTTTCTTTAAAAGGACTGTTAATCTGCTAAGTACTTAGAAGAAATTTGAATTCTGTGCTGTCTCTAGGACATCCTGTTTAGATCTATGGAATTTATAGCATGGCTATTGCCCATGTCTGTCCAGGATTATTCCAGAAGTGTAAGTGGTGGAGCATTGGTGTCAGAGAGACTTGTGGGGTTTTCTTGGTTTAATAGGAAAATGCATCAAGGGCTTAGCATAGTAGCTGGTGTTATATGCTTGGTACATTCTTTGGTGGTAGTGATGATGATTTAGTAGTCCTCGAGGGTCTTCTCCACCAAGTCGTTAGCCAGTTGGGATGTAGGAATATGTGTTTGGGCACCGGGGATTCCAGCATGGAGGAACCGGGAGTGTATATCCCGGAAGTAGCATTCCCAGGAGGTGCTGGGGCACAGGGGTTGGGCTAAGCACACCCAGCCCTTCCTACTGCGCTCACAGATCTGGATTTTTATTTCCCTCTCTGAGAGGAGTAGATGAGGATGAAGAGAGTCGAGGGCATCGGTGTTCCGTTTGAATCATCGTATTGCTCTGAAATGGCTAATGCTGACTTCTGTCATGATAGTAATTCTGCTTAGGCTCTGCACAGCAATTCCCCCACCCCAGGACTGTATTTGTAGCCACCTCTGTAAATATTAGAGAATCTTTATTATACAAATGACCGTGCTATCTCTTAGACAGTCAGCTGTGCGTTTGGCTCCTCTGAAGTACCTGTCTGCTGCAAGACGGAGAATGTTTCTCTAACTGGTGCCTTCCATCCTTTCCTCTCATGAGCCATACCAAGAGTGCAGTTCGAAAAGAGGCGCTAGAACATGCCCCTGTGGAAGACAGTGGGGGGATCAGAGCTTCTCAGCTATCGCTCGGGGCTCCTGGGAGGGAGCAGGCTGTGAGAAAGCCTTGGTATCCCAGGGGTGGAATGAACTTGTCCAGGTAGGTTGGGTTGGGAGCCAGGCCATGTAGAGATAAAGTCTCCCCTGTAGTTCTGCTCAAACTCGAGGCAGACATTCTCGAACTTAGCTCGCCTGGGCTTCAGTCTTGTTTAAAATGTATAGAGAAGTAATACTAATCCCATAACGTTGTTGTAAAGATTAATCAAAATAACAAGGAAAGTATTGTGATCTGCTGCCTGGGATCTATCTAGAAGGCCTTCAATAAATGCTAGCTGTCACCATTATTATTGTAGAATGTAGGATAAGGTTATATTCCTTCTCTATAGAATTGTTAGAGTAAATGAATGACATCTGTATACCTTGCTGACACACTGTAAGGAAAGTGGGTGGCTCCTGAAAACAATAGACACAAAATGCTTGAGTCTGTAACTTAGCCTGTGATTCTCAGGGTGTTTCATTGTTTTGAAAGTTACGACAAAGAAATGTAACTAACGATCCTTGTTTTCAGTAGAATCTTTCTTCTGAGGAGGGTCACCTGGGAGTCGACAGCTTTGGAGACAGTGTTTGTGTGTGAGCAGGTGTGGGCCTGGTACCCAGATTAGAAAGCGGGTCCCTGTTTTCACATGCTGCTGGCATTCGGCTTGGAGTGGCTCCGTGTTCTGTAAAAGAGCTGATAGCGTGGGTTGTTGTTTGTTTTCAGCTTTTCAAAACAAATTTACAAACATTCACAGTAGAAGAAATAATCACCAGCTTTAACTGTTAGTATCTTGCTCATCTGATTTAGCTCTCTTTCCTCCCTTGGAGACACACCTACCCATACACACACACACACACACACACACACACACACACACACACACACACACACACACACATTTTCTCTCTCTCTTACACTTGGTTTTTTATCTGCAGGAGCATAAACCATACCTGAGACGCCATATCTTTTCTTTTTTGGACAGGATCTCTTTCCTTCTGTAGCCCACACTGGCCTTGAGCTCAGCACCCTCCTGCCTCTGCCTCTCACGTGCTGGAATTACAGGCGTGTACTACCACACACAGCCTCCAGATACCACTTTACTACTAAATACTTCGGGGTGCATCTTATCTGATGAGCATTCTTCAAACATAACTCTCCTTGCATTCTTAGCTGATTTCTTGATGAGATCAGGCAGAACGTAGCAGTAATCAGTGGTGAAATACCATGCCAAAAATGAGCATTTTTATGCAAAATATTGAATTTAGTCCAATTCAGCCTGTATGCTAATATCTTTGATGTAGAAGGCGCTTTATGCATAGCATGTGCAGATGGATGCTCTGGGTAGTCCATAGCCTTGGAAGGAGTCCTGTAAGGTTCCATGAGATACACATACAAATAACAGAGTTCAAGGCAGTGTTCTAGCAAAATCTCCAGAGAGTGAGGAGCCTGGCAGGTGGCAGGATCTGTGCTGAACACTTTCTGAATGAGAAGTGGGGACATGGGGTGATGTGCCGAGCGAGATCAGAGGAGGCATTCTGTGTTGCCAAGGTGAGGCCACAAAGAAGGGGTGTTGTACCAGAGGCCTACAGAAAGACACAATCCCCACAAAGGGTATTTAAAATTGTGAAAGAGCATAAAAGGACACCTTCTGCACATGCACAAAACAGAACAAAACAGGAACCCACACCCTGACTCCTGTCACTCCTGACTCCTGATGCTGTCATAGGCAGCATCCTGTCTTCTCTGAGAGTGTTCATCTGAAATTGACCCACAATGCTGGTAGACGGCTCAAACTAACCTGCACTTTGACATGTCACAAGCCAAGAACCCACGAGTCTGTGCATTCGGTCTGAGGCTGTTGGTGGTGGGGGCGGGGCTCAGGCTAGCTTCCACGGGAGTAGGAGAGCGGCCACCCACGCCCATGGGGACATTTTCCTGTCCTGCCAGTGAGATTCTTAGAACCGGATGTGAGTGCTCTGCAGCCTCACTGTCTTGTGCCCCTCCCCGTCTCCTGGAATCCCAGGAGGGAGACAGATCCCTTGCAGGGTGGAGGGTGGAGTAGAGCGGGAGAATCTGTTCAGCTGTTTCCTCAACAGCATGCTGAGCAGGTGCCCCAGGTGACGAGGTAGAGGGTGTGACAGGGAGGACGGCAGAAATGAGGAGCCGCGGAGTGCTGAGAGAATGGAGGGAGGCAGTGTTGGCGTTAGGTTGGGTTCCAATGGTGAAGGTCTTGAATGCAGGCCAGGGCACAGGCTCTGAACCAAGCAGGTGTCAGGAGGCCTGCTGGGAGGTCTGGCTGTGACTTGGCAAGTCGTTCAGGGTAGAGGGCCACAGTGAGGGTGGTGGTCCCTGTGATTTCACTCTTAACTGCCATGCCAGGCTTGGAGTGGGAAGAACGGGAGGGACACTGAGGAGGCTTACTCTCTCGGGGTGTGGAGGCAGGAGGAAGAGGGGAAGTGGGAGGTGGAACACTCCACCCCAACCTGGGGCAGCCAGGAGAAAGGGCCGTGAGAGTGTGGTCCTAGGAATAGGCAGTGGAGAGCTGGGGAGGGGGAGCTGGCTGTGCTGCTTTGGAGTGGGTTCCAGCTGTGTTCTCCCCCATGTGCGCACTGGGGAGGGAAGATGAGGGCTGAGGTGGGTTACATTGTGACCTGGCTGCACTTGGGGTGCTACGGAGCCCCAGTCAGTGTGCCTGGCACAGCTCCGCACCTGTGTTGGGTTGTGACGTCTATACAACACTGAATGAGTTTGGGGGAGAGCCCGGGAGGGAAGGAGAAGAGGGTAGGGGAGAGGTACCCGGTGGAGCTCTTTCCCACTGACCACTAAAAGGTCAGTTAGTCATGTTTCCACTTCTTAATCTTCTTAATTTAACTGACTGACCAACTGAAATTATATATACATATTATACATATGTGTTATGTCTGTGTCTCTGTGTGTATGTGGTTTTGTTTTTTGGTATTTTGGTTTTGTCTTTACTTTTGAAACAGGGTCTCACCATTGAACTCTGGCTGGCCTGGTACTCACAGTGGTTCTCATTTGCTTCGGGAGTGCTGGGATTAAAGATCTCCACTACCACATCTGGCTTAACATTGTATATATTTATGGTGTACACCGTGATCCTTGATGTATGTCTGCAGGGTGGAATGGCTGAATTAAGCTAATTCACGTATCTGTTAGCAGTGATGACGCTGACTCTTTGTGTGGTGAGAACGTTTAAAATCCATCCTCTTAGCCGTTCTCAAGCACCTGTAGACAGTCACCTAAGAAGAGTTACCATGTTGTAAATGAGCTTTCTGGATTCTCTTATGTCCAACAGAAGTTTGACAAACCCCCGCCCCTTCCCTGCCCCGGCCTCTGAGAACTACCGTTTTATTCTTGGATGCTATGAGTTGGACGTTTTTAGGTTCTCTGAGACATTTGTCTTTCTGATTTTGATTAACACACTCTATCAGGTTCATCCACATTGTTGCTGATGACAGGATTCCCTCTGTTTTAAAAGCCGAAAGGTACTGTAGTGTGTACCTGTCTCCTACACTGCCTTTCTCTGTTCCTCTGTTGACACTCGGGTGGACTCCCTCTCCTGGCGACTGTGGACGGTGCTGCGACGAGCATCCCCTGTCATTCCTCATCATTTTAACAGCCTTTAGAAAGGGGTCGCTTGGGAAGAAAGCGCCTGTGGGTGGAAGTAAACCGTGAAAGACAGGAAGGTTTATTATTAAAAAGGACATGATCTGAGAACAGAAGTCCTGAGGGGAGCGGCAGGTCAGCGCGGTTCCTCCGGTCAGCCGGGCCAGGGTGCAGGCCCATGGGAAGCCGTCCTCCGGTCACATTCCCTGTGGCAGTAATTGGCAATGTCATGGCCAGCGCAGCCTTCGGTGTCCTGGAAATTGTCCTGGTAGAGCTTTGAAACTGTAAAGTTTGGAAGAGAACAGCTTGGGCTTTAGAGAGATGCTGGCCGTGAAAGGTAGGAAGGGTACAGCCCTGGGACTAGAGTTCCCACCCGTGAGGAAGTCACTGGACTTTGAAAGGTGTTCCTTCAGGGCATGAAATGGGAACTGGGAGTAGTAAACATTGTATGTGTGTGCTCATGTGTGTTGGTGTGTACCCCAGGAACCAGGCTGCGCACCTATTTGTGTTGGGGGGAGGGTCCAAGCACAGTCATGCCACAGCAGAGGTGTGGAGGTCAGAGAACAGCTGTCCTTTCTACATTGTTGAGGACGCTCTCCTGCTGTTTCTGCCATTGATGTGTACTCCAGACTAGCAGGCCTGTGAGCCTCCAGGTAATTCTCCTGTCTGTGCCTTCCATCTTGCCATGTAAGTGCTGGGATTACCAACGAGTACCACCAGGCTGGCCCCCTACATTGGTTCTAGAGATTGAACTCAGGTCGTTCAGTCTGGCATAACTAGTGTTTTTACTTGCCAAGCCATTCCCCCCGCCCCTCTTAAGGATATTTCTAATTCTTATCCTTGTGGTGATGTTAGGAGGCATTGTTATAGTCATTGTCTGCATCGTTACAGATGAGGTATCAGAGAGCTCATGAAATGTGTTCAAGATTGCGGGTCGATGGCTGAAGCAGGGTCAGCACCCAGTCCGCCTGCTGACCCCTGGCGCTTCACAGCTGCAGACCATTTTCATAGCTCTCCATGGCCTCAGGAAGCAGTGCCCAGGTTGATGCCGTTGCATCAGAAAGTGTTACCCAGACCACACTCCAAGGAGACCGAGTTCTGTAAAGGGCAGCCAGAGTGGCTGCTGCCGCACGAAGTTGAGAGCACTGTCTAGGGTGGCTGTGTTGTGTATTTCTATCTCGCTGGCTCCGAGCTTCCTCCACACTTGCCAAGAAACTCAGGCTAAAGCCCCTTGCTAGCCTTCCTTCTTCCTCCTGCCCCCTCCACATCACCCGAGCTTCTCCAGTCGCCACACGCTCCTGCCACTGTGGTGCCCCAGTGTGTGGGACGCTCTGAAGCTTCAATGTCACCAGCGGTGACGCTTTTCCTCCAAGCTCCCTTGTGTTCTCTTGTCTGGCAGTTGCCCACTCCACAGCGACTACACCGTTCGAGTGTCTCAACCCCAAGCTTCAAATATATTGCCTTGTGCACAGCAGGCACCCAGCGGTTTTGCTAATTTCATGGTCAGGTTTCTAGAAACCGGTGTGCCACCTTGCTGTGTGCACAGCCAGTTCAACTCTGTCATTTCCACGTGAGATGAACTTGGTCATTCTGTTCTGCTTTTCAGTCTGAACCACATTTGGGCACAACAGAAGGGTCTAAAGCCTTGAATGTGGGGAGCCGAGAGTCTTTCACAAGTTCCTGGGAGGTTACCCCACAATCACTTGCTGCCGGGAAAGCTTATGACGTGTTAGCCCCCTTCGGGGAGGTGGGAAGACAATCTCAGAGCCCACCCCCCCTGCACTGCTGTCCCCCCACACAGTGAAGTGACGCAGCCTGGTCCTCTCTACCACTGATGTCCCAGCAACCTACGGTCCCTGCTTACACAGCATCCACGTCACAGCAGGCTGCTCACACAGCCACTCAGGGGCCCTGTGGGTTTACTTCTATGGCGCAGCCTAGTCTAACACACGATTAAATGCTTGTGAAGACGGCATTTGAGAGAATTAAGATTTTGAGTTCTTTCCATTTCCTAGCCCTGTTAGTCATTCTCGGAGAAGTCATGATGTTATAAATTTCATTAGAAGTGTAAATCACAAAAGAACAGTTCCTTGACCTCAGCAGTCTATAATCCATGTGAGTCATAAATAAAAGCAGCAAGAAATAAAACAAAATTGCTAAAGGTGATGGAGATAAAGAGAGCACTGGAAAGTGGAAGGCTCTGTTTAAGTTGAATGATTTTTTTTTTTCCTCATCGAAGGCAAAGCGCTTGGAGGGGAAAAAATGTAGACATTCTAATAACCTTACCATCAATCCAGGGGATATATCTTGAGTTCTTCCTGTGTTCCAGGATCTTGGGGATGAGACTTCCAAGCAAAGAGTAGCTGCAGAGTGGCTAACTGGTGTAGGAAAGCATATGGGAGTTCAGAGAAAGAGCGCCATCCCCAGGGACACTGAGGCTTGCAGAACATCCCAAACGCTGTTGTCCCACAAGGGCATCGGCCTGTGGAGGGGCAGTGGGGAGCAAGGCAGGCTACCCAGGGGTTCTAATGCAGGTTCCTTAAGGAGGCAAGTGTGGAGGAGGCCTGCAGCGGTGAGGATACCAACACGGAAACACCGTAGGGAAGTGGGCGGTGATACTGGGCAGACTTAACCAGGGCCGGGTTCACTGTGGGGTGGTTTCACGGTTGGCAGAGTCACAGGGTGAGGTATTCGTGGCAGTGAAAAGAATGTCCTTTGGGGGAGTCTAAGCCGGGGGTGTTGGCTGACTGAATACAGATTCAGTGGAAAATAGCAAATGAGGATAAGAATATGTATGAGGATAGGGACCTGGGGGCCTTGCATTTGGGGCACGGCCAGGAGTGGTCAGAACCTGAGTCCTCGTGGGCCTCGGAATGTCGGTTGTTCTCTAGGTTAGAACTTGGCATTACTCTTCCAGTGGGAGCCTCGGAGGTCTGTGGGCTTGCATGGCCTCCCAGAGACAGTCTTGATAGAATGTGGACACTAGGTTTCTGAGATCCTCCCCAAAGACTCCAGCTGCCCGGAGTCCCTGTCAGTTTCCCTCATTCTGTGCAAAAGTGGGGGTTCTGACCCAGGACATCGGGCTCCTCTGGCCGTGGGTGTTTTCTTTCTATTTTTAGTCTTATTTTTTTTTTTAATGTGTATGGGTATTTTGCCTGTATGTATGTCTGTGCACCCCATGTGTACCGTGTCCTCAGGGGCTATAAGAGGGGGTTGGGTCCCCTGGAACTGGAGTCACAGATGGTTGTAATTGCAGTATGGGTTTTGGGAGTTGACCCCAGGTCCTCTGCAAGAGCAGCACATGTTCTTAGCCTCCGATTCATCTCTCCGGCCACCTTGGCTGTTTCCTTAAGGCAGATCTAGGAAGAAGTGATTTACAAGCATTGAGAAACACTCTTGTAGGGTCTATGCCACCCAATACAAAAACGTGATTTCTATCCCAGAAGCTGGCGGGATGCACAGTTTGTCCAGACTATGAGCGGTCCTAGCTCGTTCCTTTGGCTGCTTCTTACATTGCTGTGTTTTTTCTCTCTCTCTCTCCTTCAGAGCCAGAATACCAGGTCTACTTGAACGCGTCTAAGGTCCCTGGATTTTCAGATGACCCCACAGAACTGCAATGCCGGGTGGTGGACATGAAGCGCGTGGAGGCTGGCGTCCGACTTACCGTGTCGTGGTACTACCGAATGAACCGTCGCAGTGACGATGTGGTGGCCAGTGAGCTTCTTGCAGTCATGGATGGGGACTGGACTCTGAGATACGGAGAGAGGAGCAAGCAGCGGGCCCAGGGTGGAGAGTTTATTTTTTCTAAGGAGCACACAGACACGTTCAGTTTCCGGATCCAAAGGACTACAGAGGAAGACAGGGGCAATTACTACTGTGTTGTGTCTGCCTGGACCAGGCAGAGAAACAACAGCTGGGTAAAAAGTAAGGACGTCTTCTCCAAGCCGGTCAACATATTCTGGGCCTCAGAAGGTAGGAACTTCATGCTGGTCATTGTTCAGTTTTGTTTAGTTTCTTACGTCATCTGTCTGGGTCTGTTTCAGTTACCACCTCCCTCCCCCGCAACTCACTCTGGAAACCCATGTGATGCTCTAGGGAGCTGTAGTCACCCCACGACCCTCTTTAGACTCACTGCCACTTCTCGTGTGTCCCCAAGCTAAGACACTGTCAGTAGCAAAGCCTTGCATCTCCTGAACTCCATTGTTTCTTTTTCTTTTCAGTCACCAGCCTCCTCTCTGAGAACAGTTGTCCCAGAAGCCCTCCTAAGTGGTAGTGTTTTCTTCCCACATTCCGTCAAGAGGAGCCGGGTACCCTCCTTGTTCCTCAGGGCAGTTTCTACCATTTCCCTTGAGCCCCAGAAGTCCCCCCCTGCATCTCTTTGCCCAGGGCTAGACCTTTCCTCCTCTCCACTCCTGTCAAGAACTGCATTGACTCCTGGGTCTTCTGCTCATTTGCTGGAGATGCCAGCCTGGCTTTCACGGCCACTCTGTTACTACTCCTGGCTGGCTGGCTTTGTTGAAGTCATCCTGGGAGCTTTCACAAAGAAAAGACCCCGGGAGAAATTATGTTTGAATTGGTCTGAGGTGTGTGTGGTCTGGACACTGGTATTGAATCGTCTAGAGTAGCCACTGTGGAGAACCCTGACGGAGACAAGGCTTTTGTTCTCGGTCCCCTGTCTCTGTCTCTCTGAGTGTCACATCCTCTGTCCTTTTCAGTCCTTCACTCCTGATTCTGGACATCAGACCTGCTCACTTCTGATAGCTGAAACCTAACCCCCCACCCCTCACCCCCACCCCCCGGTAGCTGAAGCTTCGCATGCCTGGTTCTCTCTGCACACAGGCTTTCTGGATCCTTCCCTGTAGTGTTTCTGTCCTGGTGATCCTGCCATCTCTTTCCTCTCACTGGGGCTTCACTTCTCTCTCACCAGGAAGTCCAGCATGTACTTGTAGCTCTCCTGATGTGTGTCCAGGGCCAAGGGGTAAGGAGAATTAGATGATCACCTACTGATAGCTAAGCCTCGGTTCCCAGTCAGTCATGCCCCTCCTTGGCATCCTTAACTCTTGTGCCCCTGGCTTGGTCTGCCCTATATTCTGCTTACAGCACAGCCCGATTCAAAGCCAGCCTGGCTGTCTCCTTGGCTGCGTGTGCAGAGCTGGATGCAGTCGAAGGAAAAAAACATTCCAACAGTGGTCTGGTCTCTCTTGAAATCTCCAGTCCCTTCTGTCACATGGGCTCTCAACATGGAGAGCCATTCTGGTTCCCTTCATGTGTTTACTTCCCCACTCTCCTAAGTGCTAATTGCATGCCACCTGCTCTCTCTGCAAACATCCTCCCCCCGCCTCCATCAGCTTCTGGCCTTGCCTCTCCACCCCCTATAAAAAGACAGTCAAAGGAGAACTTACATCTGCCATGTCCAGCATTGAACCTGTTCCTCACCCTTACGTCTTAGCAAAGGTCAGCCCCTCTCACAGCCCAGGCCCATGACCCTCTCTCTCATGTCTTCCATATTCTCTCTCCTCTGGTCCTTTCCCACCAGCCTGTTAACAGTGCTGTTAGGGAAACTAATTTTCTTCTTCCTCCATCTTTCTGTTTCGAACAACCCTTGCCCACCACTCTGTCCTCGTGTGGCGGCGGCGCATTTGATTGAGCTATATTTAATATCTCTAGTTTCTCCTCCATTTCTCTTTGGTACCCGCTTTCCCCTTCACGGCACATGTTAAGATCACCAGACATCAGCGCACTGCAGACACCTATTGTCAGTGTCCTTCCTGGACCGGGACTGTTTCTTCCGTCCAGAAGTGCTTTGGCTTTTCCCATGGCTGGTGGGCTGCCTTTCCCAGACTTGTTTCCATTCTCTTTGGCTGCTGCATCTCAGCCTTCTTTGCCGCTTCCTGTCTGTTCTCCCAGTTCCCGTACAGGACACCGCATCAGGCGTGGTCCCCGAGTTCCTGCTCACCTCCCTTCGCAGTGTCTTCACACTCCACAGAGCAATGCCTGACTCCCAGTTCTGCATGTTTATCCCAGCATGTTCTAGAACTCTAGACTCTGTGATATGCTGCCTGCCTGCTTGCCTAGCAGGCACCTCTCAGACTTGTGTCCGAAGTGGAACCCCTGGCCTCTGTAACTTATCTTCTTCCATCTTTAGTTGCCGACCTAAGCCTTTGCCTCTGATTCCTCATTCTCTTTATTTTGTCTTGCTTTGTTTTGTTTAATGTGCTGGAGATTGAACCTAGGTAGGACTTTACAAGTGTTATGCAAGCTGGCCATGCCCTGACCCCTTACTTCCCCTTTTGGGTTATTGTTTGATGATTTGTGGCCTTTTTGTGTTAGAGGTTAAGGTCTCATGTATCTAGTCATCCTCAAACTCACCATGTAGTGAGAGGTGGCTTTGATCTCCTGACTCTCCTGTCAGTACCTCCTAAGTGCTGGGGTGACAGACACCACCATGCCCAGTTCTAACTCCTCATTCTTGGGACTGGTTTGGAGTCTAACGGCTTCTCATGCTTCACTCTTAATGAGCACTGCTAGCTCTCACTTGTATTTACATTGGCTGCCTCTTCTCTGGGCTCCTTGCAGCCACCCTTAACTACACCCTCAGCAGTTGGACAGTGGTGGCGCACGCCCTTAATCCCAGTGCTTGGGAGGCAGAAGCAGGCGAATCTCTGAGTTCAAGGCCAGCCTTGTCTACAGAGAGAGAGTTCCAGAACAGCCAGGCCTACACAGAGAAACTCTGTCTAGAAAGAAAAAAAAAAATCACACCCTTAGTGCTGTGGGATGTTCTGTATGGCAAATGTGTTGCTCTGATTGGTCAATAAATAAAACACTGATTGGCCAGTGGCAGGAAGTATAGGCAGGACTAACAGAGAGGAGAAAAGAAAGAACAGGAAGGCAGAAGGAGTCACTGCCAGCCGCCGCCATGACAAGCAGCATGTGAAGACGCCGGTAAGCCACGAGCCACATGGCAAGGTGGAATTAATTTGGAAATGGATTAATTTAAGCTATAAGAACAGTTAGCAAGAAGCCTGCCACAGCCGGGCGGTGGTGGCGCACGCCTTTAATCCCAGCACTGGGGAGGCAGAGCCAGGTGGATCTCTGTGAGTTCGAGGCCAGCCTGGGCTACCAAGTGAGCTCCAGGAAAGGCGCAAAACTACGCAGAGAAACCCTGTCTCGAAAAACCAAAAAAAAAAAAAAAACAACAAAAAAAAGAAGCCTGCCACAGCCATACAGCTTGTAAGCAATATAAGTCTCTGTGTTTACTTGGTTGGGTCTGAGCGGCTGTGGGACTGGCGGGTGACAGAGATTTGTCCTGACTGTGGGCCAGGTAGGAAAACTCTAACTACACCTTAGCATCCAGTCAGATCATGACAGTCTTCCACCCTGAACCTTCACAGGTTCCCTGTCTTCAGTGGCCTTGAGTGACTGTCCAGCTTCTGCCACAGCTCTACCCATTCCTCTGCCCTTCCCATGGTTCCCCTCAACACCTGACAAGCTCTGTAGCTCACCATTGCTGTCTCCTCTGCCTAGAAAGCTTTCCCACCTCCCTCAGGGGGCAGAAAAATGTTGCCTTCTTAGTGGGACCTTCCTGGGCCACTCTGTCCATAACTCTGCTCCCTTCCCCATATCCGGTCCTCCGCTTTCTCTTTCTTGTCTGTTTTTCTTCTGTGGTGGTTCTTACGTTCTTACCATCTAGGCACGCTGTGTACTTCATCTGCTCGTCTTCCTCTACTGGTACATGAAGTGAAGGGTCGCTGCGCCTTTGGCTTACCGTTTCATCACCAGAGCCTGTGATAGGAAGGCTGTCAGTCATTACGTCTGATTCATGAATGGAAGGCCAAGCTCACAGGAGAAGTTTCATCACCAGAGCCTGTGATAGGAAGGCTGTCAGTCATTACGTCTGATTCATGAATGGAAGGCCAAGTTCACAGGAGAAGCAATGATGAGTATGGCTGGGCCAGTGGCCCCTCTGAAATCATCTCTCCCAAGACAGTATAGCACCTACGTGGTGCTGATAGGATTGATGGGACAGATTGTTCCCCAAGTCCCAGCTTAAAATTCTTAACTGGATAGATTTTTAGATTAATTTTTATATTAAAAGATTTTTTTTTAGAGCCAGGCTGTGGTGGCACACGCCTTTGATCTCAGTACTCAGGAGGCAGAGGCAGGTAAATCTCTGAGTTTGAGGTCGGTCTCAGAGTGAATTCAAGGATAGCCAAGGCTACACAGAGAACCCCTGTCTTGAAAAAATAAAAATAAACAAAAAAATAAAAATAAAAATAAAAATAAAACCAAGACCAAAAGTCTTTTAAAGGAATGGGCATGATTGATTTCATCTTTTAGTGGCTATTTGAGTACCTTCCACATACCTGACTGTGTTCCAGTGTGACCTATGAGACCTCATGTCTACATGCTTAGGGATTAGTGTTCGACAGAGAAGCCGAAAGAACGGCCAGATCCACTGCTAGTGTGGCCATAGACATCGGCTCAAAACCTTAAAACCACGTCTCTGAAGTTGAAGGTGTAAACCAGGTAGAAGGGGTCGTATCTGCGGATGCATTTAGTGATAGAGGGTCAGGTAGAGAAGAGCCATGCTGGCACTCAGGCTAACACTCAGCAGACAAAGCTGTGGTGTGGCTAGCCTAGCCTGGCTTCCCTGGCTCGCTGAATCTTGAGAGATTAACTCTCTGGGTTCTCTCCATGAAACATCTCAAGGATTTGAAATTCCTCCAGTCCACACTTTCCCTGTCCATTGCACCTCAGATCACTCCTGACTGCTGCTTCCCCTGTGGCCGTTTTCAGCCTGTTCACAGACACGTTATTTTCTTTTGGAGTTTCCGCATTTTCCTTAGTGTTATCGTGTGGCAAATTGCAAATAAATCCCTATTTCCTGGATGCTTTGATTTTTCTTTTTTTTTTTAGATGCATATCTGTTTTAGCCAAATCTGTTGGAAATGACCTCCCTCTGATTCTTCTCTCTAGATTCTGTGCTCGTGGTAAAGGCGCGACAGCCAAAGCCCTTCTTTGCTGCGGGGAATACATTTGAGATGACTTGCAAAGTGTCTTCCAAGAATATTAAGTCACCACGCTACTCTGTTCTCATCACGGCTGAGAAGCCTGTTGGGGACCTCTCCAGTCCCAATGAAACCAAGTACATCATCTCCCTGGACCAGGATTCCGTGGTGAAGCTGGAGAACTGGACCGACGCCTCGCGGGTGGACGGCGTCGTGCTAGAGAAGGTCCAAGAGGATGAGTTTCGATACCGAATGTACCAGACTCAGGTCTCTGATGCAGGGCTCTACCGCTGCGTGGTGACAGCCTGGTCTCCCATTGGGGGTAGCTTGTGGCGAGAAGCAGCAACCAGTCTCTCCAATCCAATTGAGATTGACTTCCAAACCTCAGGTGAGCGGAGAACTCTGTGAAGTCATGGATGGAGCTGTAAGACCAGCCTGATATTTTAATCCAGGGTCCTTATTATTTGTTTACTTGTGTGTGTGTGTGTGTGTGTGTGTGTGTGTGTGTGTGTGTGTGTGTGTGTGTGTGTATAGTATATGTGTGTGGTTTATGTGCACATGTGTGTGCTTGGGAAGGCAGAGGAGGATGTCGGGTGTCTTGCTCAGTCACTCAGCCTTCTTCCCTTGAAACAGTTTCCCACTGAGCCTGGAACTAGGCTGATGGCTAGAAAGCCAGGGATGCTTCCCTGTGCCCGCCACTGACAACAGGTGGCAGTGCTGGGGTTACTGGCAGATGTGACCTCACCCTGCTTTTTAAACGGGGGCTGGGGATTTGAACTCAGGTACTCATTATTAGGCGGCCATCCCTCTTCTATATTGTGCCGCCTCCCAAGACCCTGTCCTTGCTTTTTTCGAATAGCTTGTGAAGTAGAATTCGTCTGCCATTTCGTTTATCCATTTAAGGTCCATAATTCTGTGGCTTTTCATATATCCACAGGATTGTGTGGCAATCAGTCACCATAGTCAGTTACAGAATATTTCTGCGGTACCCAAATGAAACTCGGACCCATTACCCAACAGTGTCCAGCCTCCCACCTCCAGCAACCACTCTGCTTCCCTTGTGTATGGATTTTCCTGCACTGTGTGCTTGACACAGAGGTCACCTTTGAGTCTGGCTGACTTGACTGGGCATAGTGTTTTCCCACGTCACCCGTGTGGCAGCATGTTGCCCTTCCGCTTCATCTTTATGACTGAGTACTGTCCCACTCCATGGTGAGGCCACACTTTATCATTTTGTCAGCTGATGGACAGTTTGGGTGTTTTCAGGTCCCCACTGTCTTAATTCACTCATGTGTAAGTTATTGTTTCTGGTTTGGAAATATATGTTTTTATTAAAAAAAAAAAAAAAAAAAAAAGACTGGAACTCAGACTTCAGTCTTTGGAGAACACAGTGGAGAGAAAAGCACATGGCCTGTCAGAGCGGATGGTTCAGAACGGGAGCCTGAATCCAGTCTCGTTCTATGGCTTCCAGTTCCAGGACTGGAGGTGGCGATTGCAGCTCTGGACCTCTAGGACTCTCTCCACCCAGAGATGGCCCTCAGCCTTACTCCTTCCCTCCGTTTTAGACGGGATAAACTTCCTGAAATTAGGTGTTACCAGAGTTGCTGTGGTGCTGTGTATCGGTGACTGTCAGCTTGGTGTGTTAAGAATGGTTATTGATGATGTTTCTCTTTGGTGCTTATTGTGTCTGCTCAGAAAGGAATTTATCCTCAGCAACTAGAAGATTATCATGTTGTAAGGCAGAAAAGCCTACATTTCTGAACTGCATAGCTACAAGGTGTATGTTCTCAAGTGGAAATATTTCACACTTACGTGTGACTCACTAGGCTCTGACACACCTTCAGTGTGTGTGTCTTTCGATGGGAAGACGGCTTTTAAAGCTTCAAACCCCCAATCTCATTTAGATGACCCTGGTGAGAATTACCTTCTGTGACAGACTAACAGTGCTCACTAGTATGCCCTGCATACTAGTTAGGGAGTTTTAGGGTTTTGTTTTGTTTTATACTTTGAGAGTTTTGAATGCATACATTTATACTCATCTGTAAAAAATCTGTCATTAGCTGAATCATTATAACACATGCAAGATGCTTTAATTAAATTATTCACATTTGGAGGGTGGAGAGATGGCTCAGTGGTTAAAAGCACATAACTGCTTTTGCAGAGGACCCAAGTGTGGTTCCCAGCACCCATGTTGAGCATATCACACCCACCAGTAACTTGAATCTTTTTAAAAAAGAAATTGTTAAACCATTCACATCTGTTTATAGGTAAGTCAGAATCTGCCTGCCTTTGCCTCGGGGATGCTGGGATTAAAGGCCTGTGCCACCACACTTGGCCCTTCTTGGGCAATTTTGTCATGGAAAAGACTTATCAAATAATATCCCCTCCCATCCTCTGTATTTGTGTTTGTTGAGCTGATTACATACTTATTTTACATTAGTTATATCAATTATGTGGTAGAGGGGAGATATAAAATCCTTTGTATATATTTCTGGGTTAGGGATGGATATTGGGTCTATTTCTTAATTCTTTAAATCTCAGTATGGCAGCTAGTCATCTCTTTACTTCCAGGTTGAATAGATTGCCTAAAAACTGTATTCTGTCTGTAGAATTGTCAGTCTGTCCCCATCTGAATTAGAAGCTGCCACCTGATGATTGACAGCCCAATGCTAGGGACCCAGATCACCTCCCTAGTAAACAACTGATTTGGTCCCAAAGAACCTTTACTTCCTACACATCAGCACTCTCCTTAAGATCCATGACAAAGTCCACCCTGGCTCCACCCTCCTGTCACCCAATCTCCAGCCTTGGTCTCTTGTTAGATCATGGCTTAGGTGCTGACCTAAGTATCAGGGTTCAAATGAGATTAAAGCATAATGAGGTAGGCATCATCCTTTTAAAAGAGTAGCAAATTTTTTCTTTTTAATACAGGAGTTTGTAAATAGAGTGAAGGTGCTCAGAAGTTAAAGGCACTCCTTCTGAGGTCAATTCCTAGTGCCCACATTGCCGTTCACAACTGTGCATAACTCCAGTCCCAGGGGAGCTGACGCCCTTTGCTGGCCTCCATGGGAACGACACATGTGATGCTCAGACATACACACAGGAAAAACGGGCATACACTTCAGATAAAAATAGTACTTAAAAAATTAAAATAGAGCCATGCCATAGAAAGTAGAGCAGTCACACCCCCACCCTCGCCCTGCCCTATGAACGCTAATTTAGGTTGTTCATCTTTCTGGAGCTTTTCCTCTGGTGGTCTCTTCATGACTTGGGAATCTTGGCTATCCGTAAAATTCTGTGACCCACTTCCTCCCCCCTTTAATCGTTTTTTCCTGTTACAATAAATGCCAGGTAGACGCTCTCGTAGTGACTGCAGAGAGTGGCATCACTGAGCTGAGACCCCATGGCTGGGGACCAGATGGGTTACACCATTTGCTTACACACAAATGCTGCCTTTCCAGCCTTTTTCTAGGGTGGGGGTGTCCATGTTTGTATTTGAAAGGTAAGTGGTCCCTATACTCTCAGCTGACTAGGAATTCAGGGACCCCTAGTGACTCTGGCCGTTCACCGAATTCTCAAGACGTAGTCTGTGGTCTGCAAAGTTAACCAGACAAATTCCCTCACAAAACAGCATTGCCACAAAAATTGAGCATAATGAAAATATTTCTAAATATCCCATTATTCTGGGATAATGGCCATATTACCATTGAGCTATTGATTTCATTAGAAGGAAATCCACCACTGTGAGCTGTTCACCACAATGAAGGCCTTCTTTCCCAGCCCTGTCTGCAGTGTGAGACAGAGCACAGACCCTCCCTTGGTTCCCACGGCAGCCACCAGTAGGGAAATGGGAGTTATGACTTGTGCTCCAGAAGGCATTTGGGGTTCTCTTTGGAAAAATAAAGAAAAGTGACATTTGTTCAAATTAGGTAAGTCTTTCTTCATTGTTTCAGATAAGAAAAATACATATATCAGTTGAGCATTTCAGTGTTTGGTCACTTGGGGTCCTCTTAGAAGGGGCCTGAATACTTTCAAAGAAAGCCCTTAGCCAGAGTTATTACAATGAAGTTTCTAATCTACGGGAAAATTATAATCCTCTTGTTCACCATGGCCACTGACACCCTGAACCGACAGAACAACATTCCCAGTCATTTCCTCAGAACAGGTTCAGAGCAGTGAGGCTGGCCCTGTCCTCCACACAGCTGTGGGCAGAGTGGGGCCAGAGCATGAGAACCTAAGGGAGCTGGGGCCAGAGCTGAGTGTCTGTAGGAGATGATGTCCCCTGGGACTGCCATCCTGCCATGTTCTCAGCCCCTCTGGAGTGAAGTCCCCAGGTCTCCCTAACACACTTACCTCCATAACCACCTTTTCTTTACCTTTCTCTCTGAACTACACAAATTATTCATATCCTTAGTGCTAGGAAAGCAATTTAATGACTTCTTATTAGTCATCAAATTGAAGGGAAAAGAGAGCCAGAGTCATTTCAGCTCATTGCCTCATGACGGTGTAACCTTTCACACACTCTCCTGAGCGAGTACCTTTTTATGGATGCTTAAAAACACACTTTGGGGTACATTTTCCTTTCCAGTAATCTGAACAAGAAAACAGTAATGTCCCTGTTCCTCAAGTAAGCTTTACCTCAGCTTCCCAGGCCATCTATCTGTGCTCTACTGAAAATCCAAGTAGAATCCCATAGCACTGATGTTCTAGAACATTCTTTCAGTTTTTCCTATTCCTAGATTTTAGAAGTTGGGATGATAAGGTTAAATATTAAGCTGTGGGGCTGTAGAGATGGCTCAGCTGCTCTTCTAGGAGACTCAGGTTCGATTCCCAGCACCCACATGGCAGCTCACAACTGTAACTCCAGTTCCAGGAGATCTGACACCCTCCTACAGACATGCAGGCAGGCAAAACACCAATGCATATAAAATAAAAATAAATAAATCATTTTAAAAAAGCATTAAGCTGTTAGGATCAGTTTGGCTTGAGCTATGTAACGCCCTTAACCTAGGAGGGAATCAGAGATAGGTTCATAGTGATCATTAGGCCACTGTATTCTTGTGGGGAGACAAAGCCTATCTCAGTGGAGGTTGAGATTGTGTGTGTGTGTGTGTGTGTGTGTGTGTGTGTGTGTGTGTGTGTGTGTGTGTGTGTATCTCAGTTATAGTTCCGCAGCAGAATTGACTCCAAAATATGGCGCACTCCTATACGCACCCTGCCTCCTCCAAATTGGTTGGTCTTTTAAATGACTCTCCAGGCTGTCTCTGTTCCCTGAAATTGTAGTATCCTCTCAGTGCCCCCTACTATACTTTATCTAAACATTGGCATTGTTGGGGCACGGGCGGTGTGTGTTCCGTCTCCTAACTGGGTTTCAGCCCTTTAACTCTGGGGTCTCTGTCCCCATCAGTACTGCAGAACATACTGAGGCGGTGAACATGTTCAAGGTCTGCCCCAGAGAGCTTGCAGCCTTAGAGACACCCGTGAAGACAGACAGACCAGAGGAAGAATGACACCATTAGAACTTTCAGGATGGCTCTGTAAAGCCCTTCCTCCCATTGTCCTGGAGATGAAACCTTGCCCATGCTAAGCCTGTCCCAAGCTGTGTTCCTAGCTCTGTGAATCTCTGTAGAAAAGATTAGCCTTGCCAACAGATGCCTCAGGATTGTGGGCCCATCCCTCCTACATTCTCTGCTTGGTGCATTCAGCAGCCAGGTGACGTCCCTCTCTCATTGGTTGCTCTGGTCTTAAAGGAGCATTAAAGGCATTAGGGTGTTGTCCCTGTTCCTGAGCAGTCACCCAACTGGGACCAAAAGCATGTGTGGTTCAGTTCCTGACCCTCTGGCTCTAACCCACCCCGGCTAGTTTGAACTGCATGGAACCAGGAACCAGCCTAAGCTTACCAGCAGGGAGGGGAGCATATTCTACCAAAGGAGCTGTGGTCGTCAGGCAGAGACAGTTCAGTTCAGGTTTAGTCAGGACTGAATTCGGGTAGGTGTGCCCCATGCCGGTGTCTCTGAGTAGAGAAAAGAGATCGTAGAGTAGACCTGCTTTCTGAGCCCTCTAGACCAGGTCCCAGGAAAGAGAGCCACATTTGAGACGCTGTTGGAGCTTCAGGAATGGGATTTGAACGTGTGCGAAAGAGTAATGCAGCTGAAATGTCACTCTCTTCCAGGTCCCGTATTTAATGCCTCTGTGCACTCAGACACGCCGTCAGTCACCCGGGGAGATCTCATCAAGTTGTTCTGTATTGTCACTCTGGAAGGAGCAGTGCTGGATCCAGGTACCTCCCTCCGCTCTGTCCCCTCCTCCAGTTGCCTTCTGTAAATGTTGTCCTTGTCATTCTCAGTGTGTCACTCAGGTGTGGGGACTAGGGTTTGGGTTGTCTGTCGATCTCCATGTGTCTTAGGTAAGTAGGGTTTCTGTTGATGTGAAGAAACACCATGACCCAAAAGCAAGTTGGGGAGGAAAGGGTTTATTTGGCTTACACTTGCACATCACAGTCCATCATTGAAGGAAGTCAGGATAGGAACTCAAACAGGGCAGAAACCATAGATAGAGTGGTGCTGTTCACTGGCTTGCTCTCTATGGCTTGCTCAGCCTGCTTTCTTATAGAACCCAGGGGTGGCACCACCCACGATGGACTTGGCCTTCCTCCATCAGTGACTAATTCGAAAATGCCCTACAGCTGGATCTTACAGAGGCATTTTCTCAGTTGAGGCTCCCTTCTCTCAGATGACTCCAGCTTGTGTCAGGTTGACAAAAGATTAGCCAGGACACCTCTTTTCCTGACTTGGTGCCGGCTTGGGTCTCTGAGGCCGTCTATCTGCTGTGAGATTTGAAAACACTTTTCAGGGCCATCAGGAGATCTCTTCCTGGGTTACTGTGACCTGCCTAGAGACCCACTCACAGGGTCCTCCTTCTCTATGTCATGCATTCATTATTTCTGAGTTCCTTCAGTGCACAAGAGCAGCTGTAGAGCAGTGAACATGTTCAAGGTCTGCCCCAGAGAGTTTGCAGCCTTAGAGACACCCGTGACGACAGACAGACCAGAGGAAGAATGACACCATTAGAACTTTCAGGATGGCTCTGTAAAGCCCTTCCTCCCATTGTCCTGGAGATGAAACCTTGCCCATGCTAAGCCTGTCCCAAGCTGTGTGTCCCTAGCTCTATGAATCTCTGTAGAAAAGATTAGCCTTGCCAACAGATGCCTCAGGATTGTGGGCCCATCCCTCCTACATTCTCTGCTTGGTGCATTGAGCAGCCAGGTGATGTCCCTCTCTCATTGGTTGCTCTGGTCTTGAAGGAGCATTAAAGGCATTAGGGTGTTGTCCCTGTTGCTGAGCAGGACTGTACCCACCTTTGCCTTTTCTCGAAGGTTCTGTGACGAGCCTAGCTTGCTGAGGCCTGCCCTCCTCCCTTACACCCGTTGTGACCCTGACCCTGTCTCGCCCCACCCCATTCCTAACAGAGTCATTCACTTTAGAGCAGCCAGCCGAATCGTGTGAGTTCTTGTGTGGTTGTGTGTGTGTAGACGCCTGGAAGTATGGCCCTGGGGGCACGCAGGCAGGATTTGTTGTTCTCTGTGAAGTGCTGATACACGGGATGGGATGGTGGACCATGCAGGCCTCACCGGTATCTGGAAGTAATCTACTGAGTAGCCCCCACTGTCAGGGTGGATGCCTGGCTCCTTCAGGACTATACCGTTCAGAGGTTCAGATGAACCTGAACATGCTTCCTATGAAGGACCCAGTAGGAAATAGTTTGGGCTCTGCGGGTCATATGGTCCCAGCCACTCAGCTCTGCCTCGGACACAGGGAAGCAGCAGTGGGTGACAATATAAACAAACGAGCATGGCTGAGGAGCAGGAAAACCGATCTCCAGAACAAGGTAGGCTGCATTTGACCTGCGGGCATGGTTTCTTGCCGATACCAGCCTTTGCTCTCCAACGTCCATGTGCTTTAGAAGAGGTGGGAGAAAGGCGTTTGTAGGAGGAAAGGAAGAGAAAGAACCCTCCCCCACCCCCAGCACACACACTTGCACACCCAGGGGCTGCTTAGCTTGTTCACCGGGGTAAGGCGTGAAGAGACTGAA
Source organism: Peromyscus maniculatus bairdii (assembly GCF_049852395.1). Classification (NCBI taxonomy): domain Eukaryota; kingdom Metazoa; phylum Chordata; class Mammalia; order Rodentia; family Cricetidae; genus Peromyscus; species Peromyscus maniculatus. Next base: position 81,279,148 of record NC_134857.1, on the reverse strand, counting down.
GCAAGCGAGCGGCCACTGCCGTCCTGAAGCTGGAAAGCATAGAGACACAAAGGTACCTTTGCACGTGGAAATGAAGGTAAACGTAGAAAAGATTGTCAGGGAAAGGCATGCAAAACCCCTTTAAAAGTCTGCCTCGGGCATTGCTGTTCTAAAGCTCACTTATGATATATTCAGAAATAAACCCTCCGAATGCTCTTTCTCAGCAAATTAATAGGTCGCCGGTTGTGCCTTTCATGTAGAACTCTTTTCTCCAAGTGTAATTGCAAAAGCTATAGGTAGCCGGTATCTTGCAAATCACAATTTTCCAGAACTTTGCACTCTTGGTCTGTGTGGGTGGAAGAGTCTGAATAATTAAACACAAATTGTGATTTCTTTCTTTTTTTTCCTTTTTTTCATTCATCCTATGGGCTCTGAGAGGGAATTCTCTGTGGGAAAGTTGCATAAGTGGGCTGAGAGCCAAGGCACTCCTGTACCAGGGCAGGAGGGGAGCAGCCAAGCGTGGGTGGCGCCATGGTCCGGCTCCGCAGCAAAGCAGAGTGAGGATGAGTCATGGAGGGCTTTCTCCAGAGTGTGCTGTGAGGGCGCGAAGGAGCGGAGCCCCAGCAGCCATACTAGTGGGACTTGGAGCTGAGGGCCACAAAGGAGCTGGGCTTTCGTGTCCTTGGCGGAAGTTAACAGTGTCTTGTAGCCTCCATGAGGCATTTCTAGCAAGTAAGGTGGCTCTGGAGAGGTACGGTTAGAGAGTGTCAGCATCTAGAACCTACACCAGTGTATGCGGTGGGATGAGGTGGCTCCGCACAGCAGCTGTCCACATGAGGGACCCACAGCCTTGACAGCAGAGAGTCATGCCCTTCCTCCCAGCAGCAGCTACTTGTCTGGCCAGGTATGGAGATGAGGCCAGTCACTTAATTATTAAGCACTCACTGTGGTCCAGCGGGGGTTCTTGCAGTGTTTGCCCATGCTCTTAGATTTATTTTTTTAGTGTGTGTGTGTGTGTCTGTGTCTGTGTCTATGTGTGTCTGTATACAAGTGTGTGTCTGTCTGTCTGTCTGTGGAGGCCAGAAGAGAGCGTCAGACCTCCTGGAGTTGGAGTTACAAGCAGTTGTGAGCCACTTGACATGGGTGCTGGGAACTGAACCCGGGTCCTCTGCAAGAGCAGTGAAGTGCTCTTCACTGCTGAACTGTCTCTCCAGACCCCTATCAATTGCACTTTACAGATGAGGAAATTAAGTTGCCGTGAACTAACATGGCTTGTTCAGGTCATGTGGCCAGTAGGCTCTGGGGTTCTAGCCAGGCTAGCTCACCCTACCATCCTATAATGCACAGTGGGGAATACAGTAATGGGAACACCCCTATGCCTAGAGTTTCCATGGGTAGAAGTGCCCACTGTGCCTGGCCCTGGCGGGGAATGAGACAGTTCGCAGTATTCCCTCCATTTCCTGCCCAGCTGGTCTCAGAGACTTACATACTGGGAACTGTTTGTGCCGATGTATGTAGAGTGGAGGAGAGAGATGATCTGCCTTAGTAGTGAGCCGAGAAGGAATTTTCATTTGGACACGTTAGGAAATGCCTACTTTGGGTTCCGCTCAGTCTGTCTTACATGGGTCGGGATAGCATTTGTTTGCCTTGTAGTGTGTTTTCCAAAGTTACTGGTCTATTTCCACTGAATTAATGTGTGTTATTTTTTGTTGTTCAACAAAAACTGACATATAAAAAGTCCCATGCCAGGGGTGTAGCTTACCAGCAGAGTGCTTGCCCAGCACGGCCCTGGGTTCAATACTCGTAGTGGTTGTTTTTTTTTTTTTAAGGAATTTTGTCAAGCAGATTTAAGACGTAATTGTGTTTCTGATCCACAGTTCTCACATGCCTTCTGGATGAATTTCTCAGCTCAACAGCTGGTATTGGTTGGTACGGTCAGGGGGGGTCTGAGTTCAGCATGTGGCCTCAGTTTCCACAGTCTCTGTAACCACGCCCTTTCTCTTTGCCCATCTTAATTCATTTGAGGCTGTTGGAATCTCAGTTGCACAGCGTACTTCATGATCCAACAGCTTTGCTCTCTGGGACTATTAACTAGGTTCAATTTTCTCAGCTTGATTTTTTTTTCCCCTCTTGTTTTGAACTTAAAACACTTCTGCAAGGGGGAAGAAAAAAAAAAAAAAAACTACAGTGAACAATAAAATCCAAACTGTCTACAGCTTTTAATTTGGTACCGATCATTTTGTGTACATTTTGTTCCTTCACACTTCCACCCTTCCCAGTCTCCTGTTCTTTGGCTTGAAGTGCCCCGGGACCCTGCACACCATACCCTTCACACACAGGGCTGTCTGTGGAGCCAGAGTGACCCCAGGTCTTTGTCCTGTGGTTCCTTAGGGTGGTGGTTAGGTTGGACACTTTGTCATAAGCTCACACACTACTACCTGTGGCTGTGTGGCATTGCCACAGGGGTGAATGTGACACAGTTCATCATCACAGGCTGCTTGAGGCTTCATCTAGAACAGACCCGGCCTGGAATAAGGGTTCCAGACATGGGAGTGTGTAAATCACTTCTGCTCACACACTGACCTCAGCGTTTTGGCTTGTTAATCCACAGACGACATGGCCTTCGATGTATCCTGGTTTGCAGTACACTCCTTTGGCTTGGACAAGGATCCCGTCCTCCTATCCTCCCTGGACCGGAAGGGAGTCGTGACTACAGGCCAGAGGAACTGGAAGAGTACTCTCAGCCTGGAGCGAGTGAGCGTGCTGGAATTCCTGCTGCAAGTGCACGGCTCTGAGGACCAGGACTTTGGCAACTACTACTGTTCTGTGACTCCGTGGGTGAGGTCACCGACAGGTTCCTGGCAGAGGGAGGCCGAGATCCACTCCAGGCCCATCTTTATAACTGTGAAGATGGATGGTGAGCTCCCTCGCTGAGTTTCTGGAGTATCTTCTTGTGTTTTGCTGCAGCACATAGAATCCAGGTTTCCATAGTTTGGTCCAGCTTATTTTTTTTTTTTATCTAGGGCCTGGCTTGGGCCAAAGCAGTTTTGCAAGTTGCTAGCTTTGCAGTTCTGGCCTGGTGACTGCACTGGGAGAAGATTTTTAGGAGCGTTGGCTCTTCTGTGGCTCTGTGGAAACCCACTTCACTGTGGTTCCTAAGGCTGGCGGGGCTCCTGCCGTGTGGGGGCAGAGAGGTCTTCAGGCGAGGCTGTAAAGACTGACTACTCTTGCCCACCTGCTGCCTTTTTGTGATCTCATGTGGCCCAGGCTTGCTTCACAGTCACTGTCTAGCCCAAGGCTGGCCTCGAACTCCTGATCTTCTCACGTCTCTCTCCCATCACATATTGTTTTACTTCTTGGAAAAGAAAGGTTCCCCCAGAGCCACTAGCACAGAGTGGGGACCTCTTGGAACCCCGAGATGGGAGAGTGTCTCTTAGCTTTATTGACCCATACCAACTCCACCCCATCCGGACCAACCTAACCAATCATATCTCTGCCCCTTGAGCATCTCAGAACTGGGCACTTATCCCTTTATTCTCAAGAAACATGTCTGTCCTGTGAAAGCCGCAGAAAGCTACTCCATTTGGAACAACTCCGTGGAGAGAATTGATTCCAGATGCTCCAAGGGTTAGGAGAAGCTTCGACCAAGTGTGTTTCCCTAGTGGCAAATCAGTTTGAGGAGAGGGGCCTTCCAACTCCAGCTCCTCCTCAGGTCCCTCAGTCTTTCTGCTGTGTGACCTTTCCTGGGGAAGTCTACTTTCTAGTCACTGCCAATGAAAACAATGACTAGCCAGAGAAACGATCTCACCCAAGTCCAACTTGGTGACCCAGTGAGTTCATTAGTGCTCCAGGAGTATGGGCAGCCTACAGGCAGCTGGACCAGTGAAGAAGAATCGTCCTCCCACACACACCCCATACACCCACACACCCCACACACTCACACCCCCACACACACTCACACCCCCCACACGCCCCCCCCACACCCACACCCCACACACTCACACCCCCCACATGCCCCACACACATCCACACCCCACACACATCCACACCCCCCCACACCTCACCCCACACACCCACACATACCCACACACCCCATACACCTCACCCACACACACACACCCACACTCACACCCCCCACACGCCCCACACCCCCCACACCCCCCTACACCCACACACCCCACACACCCACACCCACACACCCCACACATACCCACACACCCCACACACCTCACCCCACACACCACACCCCCCCCACATACCCACACATACCCACACACCCACACCCCCCACACATACCCACACACCCACACCCCCCACACATACCCACACACCCACACCCCCCATACCCCCCACACACCCACACACCCCACACACTTCACCCCACACACCTTACCCCACACCCCCACACACCCCACACACCCACACCCCCACACACCCACACCCCCACACACCCCACACACCCCACTACCACCCACTTACATATTGGAATAGAGGGCCTCATGAGGTCCTCCTCCACCCTCTCCAAAAGGGACTGTTAGTAAGCCTGTTCTTCAGAGGGCCTCAAGCAGGTGAGCACAGCCAGTCTGACTTGAAGATGGCAACAACCATGCCCAGCTTGGAGGACAGAGCTCCACAATACTTCCTGAAAAATGTGACAGTAGTCTCGCATGGGGCTGTTAGGAAAATTAGACCATTCTAAACAGTAGGGACCTGGCCAGGGGCAGCATCTGCACCGAATGCTGGTGCTTAGTGGGACTTTGTGGGAGGGAAGATGGGATGGGAGGGATGCTCCTGGGGTGGGATCTCAACTTCTGTCATCTCTGCCTCATTTGCATCTTCAACTCTGCTTGAAGTAACTCCATATGAAAACCCAGATTTACCAAACAAGGAGGGGAGCGATTATTCACTTTGCTCGATAATTTACTATAGTGTTACTTAAAATAGCATCTTTAGTACACTTCAGTTATTTGATGCATAGAATTGATTTATTCAGGTTTTTTTTTTTTTTAAGGATGCATCTGCTGCTCAATGTGCGGTGCCCTTATACTGACTTTTAAAAATCAATCTCCTGCCAAAACCCTAAAAAGAAGCTGACATTCAAAGGCATCAAGTAAAATCTCTTTGCGGTGTTCCCAGCTCTGAAGAACTGAGTGGGGGGACGTTTGCTCATTTTCTTCAATGGAGCTGGGCTACTCCTTTCTGAATCATGTGCCAGGTGCAGGATATGGGATTTATGAGCTCTGATCTCTGCAGAGACCCGACTGGGGGGGGGGGGGGGGGCGGACACAGACAGGGGAGGGAGGGAGGGATCCAGTGCTCCCCAGCACCCTCCCTCTCAGCATTAACCCTTCCGCTTCCTCTCCTCCCCAGTGCTGAATGCCTTCAAGTACCCGCTGCTGATCGGCGTGGGCCTGTCTACAGTCATCGGGCTCCTGTCCTGCCTCATCGGGTACTGCAGTTCCCACTGGTGCTGTAAGAAGGAGGTGCGGGAGACGCGTCGGGAGCGCCGCAGGCTCATGTCCATGGAGATGGACTAAGCGGCCAGCCGCGGAGACAGGGACAGAGAAACATTGTAGGAATGGTGGGAGGGGTGAGAAGAGGACCAGTGATATTTTCAGACAAAGTGTGTTACACTAAAACCAGTCCTCTCTAATCTCAGGTGGGACTTGGCGCTCTCTCTTTTCTGCATGTCAAGTTCTGAGCGCGGACACGTTTACCAGCAGCACACGGCTCTTCTTCCCACGGCACTTTCTGACATGTAACAATCGAGTGTGTGTTTCCCCAGCTGCAGCTTTTTAATGGTTAACCCTGGTCTAATTAGTTTTCTCCTAGAGGCTTATTGACCCTCTGATTTTGTGTGTGTTGATCACTTTTGATTTGAGGGATTGCGGTGAGGAAGGGTGGAGGCGTTCAGAGTTGGTCATCGTGGGTGAGAGGGTAGGTACCTGCTCACCCGAGAGCCAGCATCCATCCACGAGGGACTGGCATCTGTAGAGTTGCTACCTACTGCCCTCCACGCTGGCCCGGAGCTGATAAAGACCTGCTACAAGGCAAGCTGTGGCTTTGACTACCCTGCCCATCCCCCATTTTCAGGAGTTTAAACTATATTAGAACCTAAACTCAAGAGTCCATGACTTCTTGATCCACATGCCTTTTGTGTTTTCCCTTCTTCTCTAGCGTCTTCCGTTTTCGGGTTTGTTTCTGTGAGAATGAGGAAATGGCAGCCCTGGAGTCTAGAATTTGGCTTTCCACCAAGCACCTTATCTTGCCACCTTAGCCTTAAGAATGAGTATGAAGAAAAATCCACTGCCACCTCTGTCCAGGGCAGAAGGTCTGTGAACAGGAGGACACGGGGCACAAGGGAAGGAATAGATGCTCTCTCTCCCTGACAGTTCGAGGCCACTGTGCCCCCAGGGACCCAGGAGGGTAGGAGCAGAGGGCAGCTGAGCCAGGTCCCCTGTCCCTCCTGAGAGGCGCTGTTGCTGGTTGCCACGGGACCGGCACAGTGCCCCACCCCCTCCCCCTTGCCTCGTGAGCTCCTTCACACACAAGCAGATTGCTGCCTGCAGTACTGACTGGCTTCAAGGAATCAGAAATTGCCTAGAGCAAATGTGTGTTTTCGGTGACCTTTGCAGTCCTTGAAGTCTTCAAGATCCCTGCAGGGGGTAGTGAAGAGGGGTGTATTTTGTGGACGTTTGCCTTCGCATTAGGAATATGAAGGGAACCCAGCAACATGTGAGTGGCCTGTAAAATAGGGGTGCGAGCTGCTGGCGCTGCCTGACTGGGCCCAGCAGGGATTAGGACATCAGCCAGACACACCTTGCAGGTCCCCAGGGCCTGCTCCATCCGGCCTCGGCCACTCCGAGTCTCTCACCCCAACACAGCACTGGCCTTCCACAAGCCTCCCCTGGGTGCCAAGGCTGGCAGCCAACTGGTGCCCTCACTCTTCCCTCTGGCTCTGAAGGATTTAACACTGTTGTCTTCCAAAGTGGGGGGTGGGGTGGGGAGAGACTCCTTTGTTTTGAGCAATAAAGTAATCCACATCGTTGGCCATTCACAGGCAGCTCTTTGTCACTGTGGGCCGGGATGGCTGAGCTCCCTCCCCACCTCCCCCTCCCCACCTCCTCCCCTGTGGCCCACGGTGGCCTCTGTCTTCTCCACCCAGGTTCCTCTGCTGGCTGTGCCCACCTGGCGACTGTTCTGCTCCTCTGCGGAGTCTCTCAGCCAGAGGGTCCAACCCAGGTGGGTCCAGCCCAGCCAGAAGGGAGACAGCCATTGCACCCCACGCGAGCAAGAGAGGCCAGCGGAAGAGGGGGAGGCCTTGGCAGATATGGGTGTTTCTGTATGTTACTTCCTTCCTGCTGGTTCAGAGGTGGGGTACAGGTGACTGTACAAACAGGAATTAGGGGAGTGGAGCCAGGTACAGTGTTAGTGACAGCCTTTGAGCCCTGCAGTTACTGAAGAAGATTCCGAGTCATTGTAGCGCAGCCCTCCTTAGGAGGAGAGAGAGACTTAGCCTTGGGTGAGATGGGCCCTGGGTGCACATACAGCCACTGATGGGTCCGAGCCGGCCCTTGATGGGGAGACAGAGTAGTGTTCGGGCCTACCTTTCCCTTTCTCAACTGGTGTTGAGATTTGAGCCTGAGTTGCCGAGGCGCTGGCCTTTATCTTCTGGCCATGCCCAAACCCCCAAGTTGCTTAGGGCTGGGAGATGGGCCAGAAACCCCAGGACCTAGTTCCTTTTGGGACTATTAACATTCTGGGAACGCAAGTCTTTTTAAGTGTGGTCAAACACTCTTGATGTACCAAATAGGGTTCCCCCCATGAAGTGCTCTTCCTGAGCCACACTCCGCCACCCCACCTCCCCATTCCCCGGAAGTACTGGTATGAGGGAAGGCTAAGCCACGCCTTGGCAGATGAAATTGCACTTCTTAAATAGGAACTTTATAGAAGGTTGGGTTTTTTCCCCTAATGGCAAAGATCCTCCCCCCCCCCCCCCGAAAGAGCCTAAGCTACATTCAGATTGAAGCCTAGAAATTACTTTAAATTGTTTACTTTATGATGTTTACACACACGATTCACTTTTTTAAAAAATAAGAAAAATGCAAACTCTGGCTTTTTAACAACTTTTCCGATTTTTCATGCATGGGATATGCTGGCCCCCTGACTCACCAGCTGGATTAAATCCTCATTTAGAAATGTCCCGGTGTGTGTGTGTGTCTTCCCCCTCCCAGCCGCAGGGCTTCCTCCTGCCCAGACCTCTGTCTGTCTCTCTGGTGGCTTTTGCCTCCTGCTTTGCAGACCGCCTGCAGCCATGATTTTGTGACGGCATCTGTGAGCCAAAGACTGCGCCTTTGGAGCAGGAACCATAAGCAATACTACACGACTCGCTACTTCCGGGGGAATTTTTTTTTTCCTTTTTTAGCTTCACCGATGACAACAGAGGAAGAAGGGAACTAGGGTTTAGGTAAGTTCTCCACTGTGTGACCATATTCTCAGTGACACACACGCGTGCAGATCACCAGGAGAACAAGGTTGGGTTTCTTTTCTAGCGTATAACACGAGAATCTGCAGACTTTTCCGTAGACAAAGAGAAGATCTTGTGTATTTTTGTCCATATCCAGTGTTATACAAACTAATTGTGTTGTTTTATACTGTGGCCACAAATATTATGCAATGCACCATTTGTTTTTTGTTTTTTATTTCATTAAAGGAAGTTTAATTTAAATTGAAGTTGTGTGAGGAAGTTGGTGTTGGCTTCCGGGGGCCTTCCTCTCACCAATAGGAGGAATTGTGGCTAATTCCAGGTGCGACGTCAGAACCTTCTGGTCTCTGCCAGTCCTGTGAAAGCATTGTCAGGCGAGGGAGGGGGTTCCGTCAGTACAGTCCTTGCCTTGCCAGCATGGGGACCTGAACACCATCCTCTGAACCCACTGGGTTGAGGGGTGGCTGGAGAAATGGCTAAGTTGCTCTTGCAGAGGATCCCAGTTCAATTCCTAGTACCTGCATGGTGGTTTATAACCATATATATATATATATATATATATATATATATATATATATATATATTATGTACGTGTGTGTGTGTGTGTGTGTGTGTGTGTGTGTGTGTGTGTGTGTGTGTATAAAATGTATGTATGTATATGTATAAAGCTGGGCATGGTAGCACACACTTCCAGCACTAAGGAAGTGGTAGGGACAGGTGGTTCCCTATCCAGTGAGAGATCCTGTCTCAGAAAAAAAGCTGGGCAACAGTAGAGGTTCTTCTGGCCTCCACATGTACATGCAAGCCACACACACACACACACACACACACACACACACACACACACACACTCACACACTCACACACTCACACACTCACACACAGACAGCATTGTAGATTTTGACCTACAATGAAACAAGTGCATTTCCTAGAGTCCACTGGGGTTCCCTACAGGAACCTCACATATAAAATGGATACACACACACATATAAAGGGGATTTATTAGAATGGTTTACAGGCTGTGGTCCAGCTAGTCCAACAATGGCTGTCTACAAATAGAAGATCCAGGAATCCCATCTTGAAGTTGGATGTCTCAGCTGGTCGTCAGTATATGATGGAATCTCAAAGAAGTAGACTCGAATGCCAGTGAGGGAATGGACTTGCTAGCGAGAGCAAGCTTCCTTCTTTCATGTCCTTTTTTATTTTTTGGTTTTTTATTTTTTTTATTTTTTCGAGACAGGGTTTCTCTGTGTAGCTTTGGCGCCTTTCCTGGATCTCGCTCTGTAGACCAGGCTGGCCTCGAACTCACAGAGATCTGCCTGCCTCTGCCTCCTGAGTACTGGGATTAAAGGCATGCACCACCACCACCACCACCACCACCACCACCACCACCACCACCCAGCTTCTTTCATGTCCTTTTTTATACAGGCAACTACCAGAAGGTGTGGCCCAGATTAAAGGTGGATCGTCCCACCTGAAAAGATCGGGATTAGAAGTGAAATTTGAAATTTAATTATGAAAACAATCCCTCACAGGTGTGCCCAGCAGCTTGGTGAGTTTTAGTTCCAGATGCAGTTACATTGACAACCAAGAACAGCCATCACATCTGTGATACCTCAGTAAAACCCCCCACTCTATCCCCTACAGACAAAGAGAAGCTTAAACCAGGATTCCTAAGTGTAGATAAGAACTTAGACCCCTTTTCCCCAGGTGGCTGTATCTGCTACAGGGACTTTGGAAAACAGTCAGGATATTCGACCAAAAGACTAAAAAGGGAGGCGGGTTAAAATAAATTATATGGTCTGTGCCTTTAAGAACTAGCCTCACAAAGAAAGGGGAGTGCTCCTTCCAACCTCCCTGCTGTGAGTGAGAAATTTGGAAGAGCCTCCCTGGAGACTTGTAAACTTAGAAAACACCTTACTTTTGCATTCTGTACCTAAAGTCTCCAGTGGCGGCTTTGGGGACTGTGATCTAGGCCAGGCCAGTTTCAAGTCCCCAGAAATGATGGCGCCAGCCCCAGGAACAAAAGAACAGAGTTGGGATGTCTGATGGTAACCAATTAACCACGAGATGCCCCTCTCCAGAGATAACAAGACCAGACCCTAGAGATGAGTTGTAAAACTCCTGACAGGGCAAACAGATAAGATAAAATAAGATAAAGTCCAGGCCCGGGAAAAACTTGACCAATCAAGGATGGACCCGTACTAATCCCCTCCCCTCTAAGAAATTTTATGGGTTTTGCCTATAAAAACTAACTTCCCCAAGAAAGAGGCACTCCTCCCTGCCTCACTGTATTAGGTGTAGGAATGAGTCCCTGTCTAGACTTGTATCTGCAGAATAAACCTTGCTGTTGCATTCTGGGCATCCAAGGTCTACGGTGGTCTCTTTGGGGGGTCACAATCTGGGCATAACACATCCATGATAAGGTTCCCAGCAAGCAGAAAGGTGTAGAGGCTGGGATCTTGTTGCTCGGGGCCCTCTTTGTCCCCTGCTGAATTCCCATGACCTTTAGAGGCCTCTTTTTCAGGAAAGAGAAGTTGGAAACCATCCCCCTGTGCAGATGAGGAAACACACACTCGCGTTCTGTGACCAGCTGGAGACTGGAACAGGTGGTTTTTCTGACTCACTCGGCAGTCCCAGCTCTGGAAGGCACCAGCCTCAACAACATAAAAGCCACACTGTACCCCAGCAGATCTGGGCAGCCCACCTCCCGGACTGACACTCCCCTTGGCCTTGCTTTGTACCCTGTACTTCTGTGTCCCTTTTAGTAACCACCTCATGTGAGTTACCCAGATGGGGTGTATGTCCCAGTCACTCACATCCTGCAGTTAAATGATCTGCTGTCAAAATGACCTGTCATTACATCCCCTTCAGTCCCAGCACTGATGCAAGCGGAGCCTGGCTTGGGCAACCCTTTACTGTTACTGAAACAGTTCCTTTCTCGAGTGTCAAAAGCAAAACAAACGTTCTCACACACCTGCCATGTGCTCAAGCTCTGCTGAGGCTGGTCGCCTGCCACAGGCCTGCTCCTGGGCTGGGCTGGTTTGGAAGAAAATGGCCCCCCAATGGAAGTGGCACTATTAGGAGATGTGGCTTTGTTGGAGCAGGTGTGGTCTTGTTGGAGGAAGTGTGTCACTGCTGAAGCTGACCACCTGTTCCTGGGCCTTTCCTCACACTGGCTGCTGCAGAAATCTAACTTGTACTTACTTCTCCAGGGATGTAGCTCTACCCATTGGGTCTAAGAGGCTGCCTGACAGATGTCCTGATAGTCTGATAGAACCATGAGGATGGGAGCATTAGCCGCTGTGGCCAGTGCTCAGGGATTCTTTCGGATGTGCCCTGCATTGGAACAGTCACCACATCGATGTGACCTCATCTTCCTGTAACGACAGGCCAGTGTTCATGGGATGCTGGAGTAACAGCTGTGTAAGGACCGCCACACCAGCAGTGGCTGCCACTGAGCAGATGGCTGTGCTCACAGATGGCATTGGAGGATACATACTTGCATCACACTTGGAGGCCATGTGGGATGACACATCAGAGAGGAGAAAGTATGTAAAATGGGCAATTTACATGTGTTAGTACACAGAAAGGGCAGGCTTCAGAGTGGTTAGGCACAGTCATTTCAAGCTGTTGGGGCCACAGAGACCACCCCTACCTGTCTAGACCTAACCTTGGTATAGGGCAGGAGGAGGGTGCCTCTGAGTGCACAATAAAGGAAGTGAGTCGCCCTGAACTGGGTGGCATGTTCCCGGCAACCGTATTCCTCTCTGTCTCTGGCCAACCCAGAGAAATGAGCAAAACTTCAAATGTTAAAACATGGCAAGTTGTCAGGTGATGGTGGCGCATGCCTTTAATCCCAGCACTCAGGAGGCAGAGGCAGGCAGATTTCTGAGTTCAAGGCCAGCCTGGTCTACAAAGCTAGATCCATGAAGCCAGGGCTACACAGTGAAACCTTGTCTAGGGGAAAAAAAACAAAAATCAAAAACATCTGAAGTCTGCAAGGAAAACAGCATGGTGAACACCCACACCCTATGAGTGCAGGCCAGCTGAGACCCTGCTCCATCTGCTCACCTGAGTCCTCCCTATTCTGTGCATTCTCAAACGTATTGGGCCAGCAGCACTGGTTAGTGTGGCTATCTAGAGTCCTTTGATGGTTGGGGAAGCAATACATTGTTGAGATCAGAGTATTATCAAAGCATGTTGATAAGACTGGATGTCCATATGCAAGAGAATGAAGTTGGACCTCACATTATATACAAACATGGTCCCAAATGGGTAAAATCCCCAAATGTAAGATGAAAGCTATATATATATATATAAAAAATCTCAGGAGAAAATGTGGGGGAAATGTTTGGACTTGGGATTTGATAATTATTTCTTGGGTATGACACCAAAAACATAAGTAGCAAAATTAAAAAATGGCCTCATGGGACCATATCAAATTTTAAAATGTTCTTGTGTGAAAGGAGAAAATATTTACAACATATATGTGATACAGGGTCAACATTCAGACTGTGTAAGATATTTGATTATTGGCTGGACAGTGGCAGCGCATGCCTTTAATCCCAGCACTCAGGAGGCAGAGGCCAGAGGATCTCTATGAGTTTGAGGCCAGCCTGGTCTACAAAGCAGATGCCATGACAGCCAGGACTGTTATACAGAGAAACTTTGTCTTAAAAAAACCACAAAAGAAAAAGAAAAAAGAAATTTGATCATTAAAATTAAAAATTGGGAAAGGACTTGCATAGAAAACTGTAAAGAATACATATAATAAGATGCCCATCGTCATTGCCCATAAGACACCAGGAGATGTCACCTGACATGTGTTAGGACAGCCACTCTCAAAAAGGAAGTGCCTGGTGTTATTCTTGCGCAAGAATGCAGGGAAGGGGCTGAAGAGATGGTTCAGTGGTTAAGGGTACTTGATGCTCTTACAGAGGACCCACAGTTTCTAACCCACACTGGGTGGCTCACAACTGCCTGTAACTCCAGCTCAGAGGATCCACTGCCCTCTTCTGACTCCCAAGAGCACTCATGTGAGCATGAGCGCATACACACACACACACACACACACACACACACACACACACACACACACACACACACACACACACCATGTAAGTGAAAACTCTTTAAAAGATGCAAAAGAGTTGGAATAAGCTGTGTTGGTGTAGATGTTAAGTACAGCCATTATGCAAAAGAGTATGGAGGTTCTTCAAGAGATTAAAAATAGACCTGCCAGATGATTTAGCAATCCCACTTCTGGGAATATGTCCTAAAGAAAATATGTTCTTAAAGCAATGTCTCCAAGAGACACATATGTTCATTATATTCACAATAGCCAAGAGGTAGAAGCAACTTTAGTTTCTATCAGCAGATGAATGAGTAAACAAAATGGAATATTGTTTAGCCTTTAAAAAGAAAATCCTGGGGCTGGGTATATGGCTTAGTTGGTAAAGTACCATGCAAGCATGAGGTTCTGATCCTGGACACCATGCAGACGCTGGGCATGGCAGCACATGCCTGAAATCCCAGCACTGGGAAGGCAGCGACAAGAGGCTCCCTGGGACTTTCTGGCCAGCCAACCCAGCTGAATCCACCAGCTCCACTGTAAGTGATAGGCCTTGCCTCAAAAAACAAGACAGAGTGATCAAGGAAGACCCCGATTGCTTCCATGTGCATGTTTATTCTCGCACAGGTGCATGAGGCCCCCATCCCCCAACACACACACACACACACACACACACACACACACACACACACACACACACACCAAAATACAAAGGTAGGTAGGTGGATGGATGGATGGACAGACGGACGGATGGGTGGATAGATGATAAATAATCCTTGAGCATGCTGCAACATGATTGAACCTTAATACTACTACACCACACGAAATACACCAGATACAAGAACTATTGTGTTGGATTCCTCATACAGAGCATCTAACGACTACAGGAGAATGCCAGGGGGTGCTGTAAAAACCGTGGAAGGGCTCAGTGCTCCATGGCACCACAAATATTTTTTAACTTCTTCCACATTAAGGAAAAGGTGTTAGTGGTTGTGCATGCTGCAAGACAGTACATTCTAGACAAGTTGGATGTGGTGGCATACCCTTGTCATCTTGGAACTTGGGAGGCTGAGGCAGAAGCATCGCCAAGGTCAGCCTGCTCTGCATAGTGAGTTTGAGGCTGGCCTGGGCTATGTATCCCTAGAGTGGCTTGGAACGAGGGCAAAAAGGTGGGTGATTAGGGTTGGCAACATGGCTTAGCAGGTTCAAAGCACTTGCTGCCAATGCCAACTCCCTGAATTCAGTCCACAGAACCCACAGCGTAAGCAGCGAACCTCCATATGGGTACTCCAACACATGTGCACCCCACCGGCATACACACAAATACATTTAAAAAACATTTTAAAGCTGCTGTGTAATACAATGGACACTTGAGCTTTGCAGACTGAGAAAGCCACAACAGATGGGTGTTGGTCCCTAAGGGTGGGTACGGGATCTTCCTGTCCCCACTCCTTCCCTCCTATTTAGGGCCTATTCTGAGCCGTCTTCTCTTAACTGTACATCAAAGTTGCTTGTCAATCAGGAAGTTTATGGAGTCGCCCTTCCCTGGGGAATGTTCACTTAGCAAGAAATGACCTAGGACTCCCTGCTGTGGCTTCTTCCTGTCTTTTACAGGAAGCTAAGTCTATCTCCAGCTCTCCACCCGCTGTGCCCACCCTGCTTATGTGCCAAGCCCTGGCCTTAGCCTTTGCCCACAGGAATTCAGTCCACACTTGGAAAACTTCTTATAGTAAATGTATTAATGGAGCCAGGGTAGCAAGGAGTCAGAACAAAGGGGCGCCTTGGTTTCTTCTTCCGGGTCAGGGGAGGGTTGACTGAGGTCACAGTGGTCTCTTGTGGAGTGGCTGGTATTCTGAACTGTTGTCCTTTTTTTTAAATGGTTGCTGCCTTTTTTTTTTTTTTTTTTTTTGGTTTTTCGAGACAGGGTTTCTCTGTGTAGCTTTGCGCCTTTCCTAGAACTCGCTTTGGAGACCAGGCTGGCCTCGAACTCACAGAGATCCGCCTGCCTCTGCCTCCCGAGTGCTGGGATTAAAGGCGTGCTCCACCTTTTTAAGCCACAGCTGTCCGAATCAGCAAATGCAACTCCACTGCGGTTAGGTTGCAAGGGCTGTAACCAGAGGGAAATCTGTTCCCTCCGGCTCCAACTCTCACAAAGCTACGAAGGGAGCTTAACTAAACCTCTCTCCTTCTAAAGAACTCAACATTCAAAGGTTAAGGTGGAATTCTGCTCTTCAGAGGCTGAGTAGCAATTAGCTCACCTCCTCTCCTTACTCGAGTGTTCCCAAAAGCCTTCCTGTTTCTCCTGGCCCCTCCTCATAATCCCTTTCTCACCTGGCTTCTCCCCAGCACTTCCTGTCAGCTAGCTGCTGACTCAGCTTCCTGACCGCAGGTGAATTTTATTTAATCAAACACATCTTTGCATCATTAAACAAATATTCCAGAGCATAAACAAAAGTAACACACCTTGAAATAGTATTCTACAACACTGAACAGGTAGCCATGGGGCTTAGCCGCAGGCTGCCTGACATTAGCAAGTCTGAGTTTAAGGGAACATAATGGCAGTCAGTTTACTGCTGACCCCTTAGGCTGTTCGGTTTTCTTAAATTCCTCTTCAAGCCACACACGATCCTACCCTTGCCTTCATTAGCAACACACATCCTCAATTCCAGCACTTGGGAGGCAGAGGCAGGTGGATCTCTAAGTTCAAGGCCAGCCTGGTCTAAGGAGTGAATTCCAGGACAGCCAGGGCTACACAGATAAACTCTGTCTTGAAACAAACAAACAAAAAACCCAACCCCCCCCCCCAAAAAAAAAACATAACAACAACAACAAAAACCCCATCATGACCAGAAACAATTTGGAGAGGAAAGAGCTTATATCAACTCTCAGATCACACTCCATTACTCAGAGAAGTCAGGGCAGGAACTTGGAGGCAGAAACTGATGCAGGTGCCTTGAAGGAGTGCTGCTTCCTGGCTTGTTCCTTCCTAGTGGCTTGTTCAGACCGCTCTCCTGCCTCAGGACCAGGGGTGGCCCCCACCCACACAGGGCTGGGTCCTCCCACATCAGTCACTAATTAGGAAAATGCACCACGGCCTATCTAGAGGGCATTTTCCTGATGGAGGCTCCCTCTTCCAAAATGACTTTAGCTTGTGTCAAGTTGACCCAAACCTAGCCAGCACAGCAGCCTTGGAATCCAGCCACGTTCTAACCTGGTGGGTTTCCATAGATCAGCCCAGGACTTGGAGCCTCGGTTCACTCCACTCAGCTGTCAAGTGGGACCAGCAATGCCCGCCACCTTGCCACATCAGTCTGTGAAGCGGCTGCCTTGCACCCGGTGAGGAAAAGTCCCTGTTTGTTTGGGGGCCCTCAATGCGTATGATACAAGATCATAATGCTCATGGTTTCAGTGATTCTGTGGAACTAATATGGAGGTGTGTCAGCCTGAGGGGAAAATAGAACTTTTTATCTACCTTGCAGGAAAAGGGACAGCTTTTCTTCCAGTGTATTCTAAGCGCCCTGTTCTGACTGTTCTCCCCCTCCTCTGCTCTGGGAGAAACTACATCTTATACCTTTTCAACAGCTACCATGCAGTGATTCCCAAGGCAGCAGAATAGCTGTCTCTCTCTTTTTTCTGAAGATTCCTTGACAACAGAAGCGTGCTCTCTTTCCCTCCCCCTCCCTCCCTCCCTCCCTCCTCTAGAAAAGAAGCAACATCACCCTGTCAATACTCAATTCTGGCAGAAATGGAGGGAACTAAAATAGAAAGAGAAAAAATATTTTGGCAAGAGCCAGGAATCTGAAGTTACAGCGCATTTACTGGGTCAGATACATTTCAGGGCTGCAGAAACTCCGTGTTATTGGCGGCGTGGTTCATGCTTATTTCCCAGATAATTCTCTCTTCACCACACATGACAGATGCGCTGATGCTCGAGTTTTTCACTCCACCCCTTTGCTGGGTCATTTTGCTGCTTCCTTCAACAAAACTATCACTTGCATTTGAATTTGGTCTTATGTTCTGTGGCACAATTCTTGTAGCAATGGTCCATTGAAGATGGGGAACCAATGACAGACCAAAGTAATACCACCAAAGTCCAACTGGTGACCAGTGAGTTTACTCAGGTTACTTACTTCATAGTTAAGGGGATACTCACAGGTACAGAGAGGAAGCCGCTGAGTATGGGAAACCCATCCCAACATGGGTGACAGCTCATGAAAGCTAGAATTCTGGAGATCTTTGCACCACTTAACAGGAATCTCAAACAATTGCAGAGTCTCCTGTCCTTAGTATCCTTGCTGCTTATACTGGGCATGGGAAGGGGCTTGTGAGTGTGGTAAGTTTTAGGGACCTCCTGAGACTTGTGAATTGTTTATTTCTTAAGTCTTGGGGAGCCTTCCTCTAGGATGGAATGTTTCTACTAGCTCTATGGGACCCTTTATGTGAAAATATGTAAGACACATGGCAAAGTACTGAGTTGTCCAACCCAAGGCCATCCTAGGCCATTATTGATCCTATCACCTGACACACTAGTGAAAGCCCACTCAGCTAATATACAGACTCACCAGTAAAAATAAATATTTATCACTGGAGCCACCAAGTCTTGTAGCTGTTTGTTACACAGTAATAACTGTGGATACAGTATATTTGCCTAAAATATTAACATCAGAAGGTGGCCTATGACATCTCTAGCTAAAATGGTGAACAGATTTCTGCATTTCAAGTTATGCTGATACTGTAATTACCAGCTCCGAGGGTGAGTTTGAAATCTCAACCCTAGGCAGCCTGCCAGCTAGTGCTCTCCTACAGATAGCCAGCATGCCCCTGCCTCTGTCTTTGGGATTTTACTTCTTTCTGGGATCTTATCCCCTCTTACCTACTAGAATCCCTCTTGACCTGCAAGGACCGACTTCAAGCATGTGTTTCCTAAATGATCTGGGTGGCCATCCCTGCCCATTTACTCCTAGTGTTTTTCTTGCCTGGCCACGCACTGGACACCATGAACCTGCTTCCTCCTGTGGCTTCTGTTGTTCATCTGCAGATGTTGACTGAACTGGATACTAGGTTCCTGAGGGGCGGAGCTTCCTTGCCCTTCCTTTACCCTCCAGGTCTTATGCAGAACTTTGAAGAGGGTAAGTCCAGAATCTTTCACAAAAGCCCTTGCAGGTTAACTGACTTCATAGAGCTAATTTTTAAGAGACCACAGCTTGTGGATTTAACCAGAGGGCAGGATGATTCAGTGAATAGGTTTGTAGATAGATAAATAAAGAGTGGATGGATGAATTAAGTATCTCCATCCCCACGTTTGTAGATGTTCCCCTGATCTGTGATCATTCCACTGAGAAAATAAACTTTACCTTAAAATGCCTTTGTCCTGAAGGCTCCTTTAAGCACTCGCTCTTCTGAACTGGACATGCCCTACCTCCTACAACTGTAGCCATCTCCTAAGGGACCTCCTCTGCTTTCCTCGGTGTGACACTCTGTCATGTTCTCTCCTGCTCATCTCCATCAACCTCACTGTCTCCAGTGAAGAGAGGCTGTACTTTAACATGAGGCTCTCCGGCATTTGGTGCGTTGTCGTGTATTGGGACCCAGTAAGTATCTGACTTTTCATCTCTCCATCCTGCCTTTATTTTAATGCCCCAATTCAGGAACTCACCACTGGTGAAACAAACAACTAAAAAAATCTATGACTGACATCTTGTCTATAGGCCTCTCTACCTCCCTCACTTTCCAATTAGTTAACAATAATACAGAATTTTGTTTTCGAAGAAAAACCGTGCTGTATTCACATTTAAAACCCTCCTGATAGTTCCTCTGCTCTTCAAGATTAAAGTCTGGCTGGCTTTCACAACCCACTAAGATCTGTCCCAGCCAATCTATAGACTCTCTCTCTCCACACCAGCTCCAAGCATCATCATCAACAGGGACAGTCGACACCTCCCGGATATGCCAGAGTGTTTCCCAACTGTGCCCCAGCTGTTTTAACTCTCATTGTCTCTTTAGCCCAGTCCCGTCTACCCTGACCTCCCCTCCTGCCCACCAACTTCCTTCTCTGCCTTGATGTGCCCCGTTGTTTGTGGCCACATTGCATTAGTGGTCATCTGATGAAGTGTTTTCTGGCTGGGCATGATGGTGCACACCTTTAACCCTAGCACTTGGGAGGTGGAGGCAGGTGAATCTCTGTGAGTTAGAGGCCAGGCTGGTCTACAGAGTGAGGAGTTCCAGGACAGTCAGGACTTGTTACACAGAGAAACCAGTCACACACACACACACACACACACACACACACACACACACACACACACACACACCACACACTATTTTTAGAAGGGCATTTCCTGAGGATAAAGGGAAGGTTGTGGATATCTTTGTATGCGCAAGTTCTACCACAACACCAGAACATGGGAAGACAAAAAAAAAAAAAAAAAAAAAAAAACTGGATGAATCGATGGATGGATGGATGGACCTGTGGATGGATGAATGGATGATAGATGAATAGTGGGTGGATACCGATAGATGAATGGATGATGAGTGAGCAGATGGTGGGTGGATGGTAGATGGATAGATGATTGGCAGATGTATGAATAGGTGGATAAATGGATGGATGGATAGGTGGGTGGTGGAGATCTGAATAGGTGGATAGATGATGGATGGATAAAACAGTGAAGAATCTACCTGTTACTGTGCCCTGAAACAGACTAATTTGCTACCAATCTACCTAAGTATGTGCTTTAACAGGTCCTAGAGACCAAGACTAATAACTTCTGCTATCCTTGGTCTCCAGACCCACCCTGGGAAGATAAAAATTCCCTTAGAGGTCTTCTGACAGTGATGACGGGAGCTAATCGTCATTCAACACTCACTGTGGACCGAATGCTGTTTTAAGTGCTTTAAATCAATGAGCTTTCTGGCTCTCTTGTGGGGTGTGTGTTATGAGCAGCCCCGTTTTAGAGATGAGAGTTAGAAAATGTTAGCTTTTAGAAGATCGCACAGCTGCTTACAGTGGAATCTGCCCCAAACCCCAGGCAGCCTAACTCTGGAGTGTCTGTCTTCACATCTCTTGTGACCCTGAGTTTGTGTTTTCCAGGGGGACCTCACATACTTCCTCAAGAGGGGAGCTGATCATTTCTCGGTGCTCTTTATTCATTCAGTTTTCTGGAATCCCTTCCTATTTAGCCAGGAAGAGCCCAGCTTCTTTCTGTCTGTGTGTGTTCACTTTACCATGAAGCTAACTAGTCATTTCACACCCAATTCTGAGTGTAACCACCTTTGCTTCCTGCAAGCTATCTCTATCCCTCCGTCCCTCAGGCTGAAAACCACACCATAGCTTCCTCTTTACCTTTGCCGTGACAGCACAGAATTTTGTCACTCGGCTTCTGAGCGACTTCAGTGACGCTCCCTGAAAGGCTGTGCCGGTCCAGATGGCAGGCATCCTGTGTGTGGCATCTCTCTTTCTCTCTCTGGGTAAGTTTTAATAACTTTGATGTTTCTACCATCACAGGAGCTTGTCATCCAGAGGCTGCTGGGTGAGGAAGCAGGACAATTTGGTCTTTACAGGAACAACTGAGTAACAGACTTCTGACTTTGTGATCATCGTTTACTTATTGGGGACAGTTTTAGGCTTCCCTAGATGGCCTTGTGATCTGGGGCAGTGGAACACTTTGTTGTATCCTGGGTACCTAATGTCTTTTTTTGTTTGTTTGTTTTTTAAGTTTATCTGTCTTTGAACTTCACATGTCCCTGACTTTACGTCACCTTCCTATGGGAGAGGAAGAGGGTTTGCTGCCACATGAAGAGGGCTCGAGGTTTGCCCGATGTTAGGGTGTAACTAGAAGAGTATGCCTTGTGGGTGTGATTGGGTAGAAGAGAAGGTGATGAGAGCACTCTGAAGTTTAGGCCAAGCTAAGAGAATGTTCTGGGCTTCACTGAGAGGTAAAGAGAGGGACAGAGAAGGATTCGGAAGATTAATTGGCTCTGCTAAAGGCCCTGTGAGGCCTTTATACATGTTTGAACAGGGTAGAGGAAGAAAAATTTGGAGGTAAAGGGAAGAAGCAGATGAACTGAGCAGGTAATAAAACATTCCCTTACTAGGTAGGGCACATACCCCAGATACTGTGTGCCATATTCAAAGACCATCTCAGAATAACCTATAAATGCAGATTATAAAATGCATGCGACTAGAGAATAAACTGACCATATTGAAATAGAGCTATCAAAATATTTTCAATAGCCAGTGTGGGGGCATCTGTAATAACAGCACTGGGGAGCCAAGGAGGCCAGCCTGAGTTACACAGTGAGCCCTATCTAAACAACATTTTAAAAAAATTATAACATATTTATTTTATTTCTTATTTATGTGCTATACAAGATCTGGAGGAATATTTGTTAACCACTAACTTCAGAGAAGTGATGGGTAGAAGAGAATATTTTAATATGAACACAAAAATTGTCATATAATATGCAGATATCTGTGATTTCTTGTCTACAATCACTGAAGGCCATAGGATATTTTCATTGGAGATTAATGCAAATAAAAAATGTGAGGTCTTTTTCTCACCCTGGTTGAATATCTCTTTAATCCTATCTGTGGGTTCAAGTTTAGAACTTTTTGCTTCCCAGAGATGGAGTGGAGTTTGTGTAGAGACCTGGACAGCTGGGATGAGGGAGGAACTGGGCCAGACTGTAGTCAGTGTGGCCAAGGAAAGGAAGGAAGGAAGGAAGGAAGGAAGGAAGGAAGGAAGGAAGGAAGGAAGGAAGGAAGGAAGAAAGAAAGAAAGAAAGAAAGAAAGAAAGAAAGAAAGAAAGAAAGAAAGAAAGAAAGAAAGAAAGAAAGAAAGAAAGAAAGAAAATGAGGGAGGCAGGGAGGGAGGGAAGAAAGGAAGGAGGGAGGGAGGGAGGGAGGGAGGGCGGAGGGAGGGAAAGAGGGAGGGAAGGAGGGAGGGAGGAGCCCAGCGTTGAGCATGACAGGTTGACCAGCCAGCACTGGTGAAGCTGAACCAGGCTCGAATCTCAAAGAGCATATGGGTGAAGATCAGACCAGCGGCCCGATGAGGAGACAGGAAGCCTGCAGAGGGATGGATGTTTCTGGACCATTTGCCAGGTGACTGGCGCCTGCTAGCACCCTGGCAGGGCAGGCATTGACGGACAGGTGCCTTGGTGGGGTCCCATGTGGACTGCTGCGTCTATGACCCTGTTCTGTCATCTAACCAGTATGCATTTTTTGTGTTTGGTGACTGTGCATTTGCCTTGTGTGGGGGTGAGATGGGTTTGCATTGGACAGCGAGGCAGAAAGTTGCACACCCTCGTTCTGGTTTCTAGGATTTGTTTTTAGTTTTTAGTTGTCCGTTTGTTTTTGATAAGCAGGCTGAGAGGTCTGGAGGAAGGACCATTATTAACAGCACAAATTTAAGAAAGGAGAAGCTGGGCTCTTTCCCCTACCCACTGCCACGGTTGCCTGACCCAGGTTCTGCGTTTGTTCCTTGTAGACTTCGACTCCTATTAAGTTCTCATTTTGCATGGAATCAGTCTTTACAGGAGACATGCGTAAGTCGGGAAGTAACTTGAAAGCCTATGCCTCATTATAATTATAGAGAGGAAATGAAGGAAATTAATGACGATAAAGTCATCAATCACGTTGTTTGGCAAATCTACTCTTTGTCCTAACTTTGTTGTGTTGTTTTATAGTGCAGGGACTAAGTCTCCAGGACCCAGCACCTGCTCGCCGTGTACTCTACCACTGAGCCACACTTAATGCCTCAATTTATTATTTTAAAAAATTAATTATTGCTTGTGTGTTGTATGTGGACCTACGTGGAGTCAGGGAACAGCTCTGTGGACTCAGTTCTCGTCTAGCTTTTCATGGGTTCTGGCGTTTGAACACAGGTTGTCAGGGTTACCTCATAAATACCTTTACCTGAGGAGGCATCTTACCAGACTCTGTTTATTTATTTATTTGCTATGAAACTGAAAGAGTCATGAATATGACTCTTGGACACTAATGTAATGGGCAACTGCTCCCGTGGACTTAGCAGTTGGACTTGCCTGCTCCACCTATCACCTCTGAACCTGACCAGCTGCCCAACAATTAAGGGGGCCATTAACACAAGAGGCCTATGGAGAGGGGCTGCCTTTGTGTTGCTGAGACTGTGTTCATGGAAAAACAGAAAAACTTACCGTGTTTTTTCTGGGTGGATGATGTCCCAGCCCTCCCCACACACCACAGAGCATTCAATGTGTAAGGAAAGAACAGTTTGGTGTGTTGGCTGGTCCCTAGGTAGCCTTTGTATGAGGTGGAACTACTTCAGATCCTTTTATTTGTTTTTGAGATGGGGTCTCACTATGCGGCTGTAGCTAGAGTTTTCCTGCCTTGTCCACAGTCAGGACAAATCTTTGTCACCTGCCAGTCCCACAACCGCTCAGACCCAACTAAGTAAACACAGAGACTTATATTGCTTACAAACTGTATGGCCATGGCAGGCTTCTTGCTAACTGTTCTTATAGCTTAAATTAATCCATTCCCATAAATCTATACCCTGCCACGTGGCTGGTGGTTTACCAGCGTCTTCACATGCTTCTTGTCATGGCGGCGGCTGGCAGTGACTCCCTCTGTCTTCCTGTTCTTTCTTTTCTCCTCTCTGTTAGTCCTGCCTATACTTCCTGCCTAGCCACTGGCAAATCAGTGTTTTATTTATTGACCAATCAGAGTAATTTGACATACAGACCATCCCACAGCATGCGGCCCTGGACAGGGCTGTGCTATGGCCTGAATGTTTGGGTCCTCTCGGTATTCACCTGTTGGAACTTTAACCCCAGCGTGGTGGTATTGGGAGATAGGGCCTTTGAAAGGGGGTTAGCTGAATGGGTTAGTGGCCTTACAAGAGATTGGCTAGACCCAGCTAGTCCCTTCCATGTGTGAGGACACAGCTAGAAGGGACATGCACAAGAATCAGGCTCCCACTGATATCAAATCTACTAGTGCCATCCGTAATCTTGGAATGCCTACTCTTTGTGACTGTTCCTAAGGCTCTTCACCATTTAGAATTTTTGTTATTGCTATGGACAAAGACATAGACCTTTTCAGAAGTGGAAGAAAAAGTGTTGAGGTTTCCCAGATTATTTATCCATTTAATTTTGCAGTTCTGGGGTTAAATTCAGGGCCTAGTGCATACTAAGCAAGCACTGAACCGTTGAGCCATATCCCCAGCCAGTATGTTTGAGATGGAAATAAACGATTTCCAGAGGCCAGCTCACAGGGATTGCACGCTGAAGCGCCTATCTGTCA
The DNA here is from genome assembly GCF_049852395.1 of Peromyscus maniculatus bairdii. Taxonomy (NCBI): domain Eukaryota; kingdom Metazoa; phylum Chordata; class Mammalia; order Rodentia; family Cricetidae; genus Peromyscus; species Peromyscus maniculatus. Next base: position 81,254,329 of record NC_134857.1, on the reverse strand, counting down.
TGTCTCTAAGTGCTATGTCAGGGCCTCTCTCTTCCTCCTAGAGAGGATGGTCCTGCAGGGGACTGGCCATTGCTTTCTCTTTCAGCAGATGGATGGTTAAGCTTTTTGCACAGTGACTTTCATTCTTGTGACCCAGCCTCTTCTTCCTCTCACCCTCTCCGGCCCCATCTGTCTCGTCCCCTTCACCGATGCCTCTGCAAAGGTGCCCTTACCCACCCCACCGCTCACGACTGGCCCCTCAGTTAATCTTTCTAGCTGCCATCCTGGTCTGTCCCCTACAATGTCATGAAGTGGTTCATATGTCCCACAGTCACTTCTTAGCCTCAAAACCACCGCTGCTTCTGCTTTCCTGGAATGCCTTACAAAGCTCTGCACAGCAATCCAGTCATCTGACTCAAAGGCCTCTCCTGGTCCCTGCCCGCCAGCAGCCCTGAGCAGTGCTGACCAAGCCCTTTCCTCTTGGCACCTTCTACATGGGTTTCCAAGCCATGATCTGATGGCTGCCTTCCCACCCTCCTGACTTCCCACTCTGCTTCTGTAATGTCTCCACCCATTTTCTAAACAGAGATTCTCCTTGGCCATCTTCTTCAGAGTCCCTTACATGTAGTGGACCTAGGCTAGCTACATCTACGGCTCAGGTTCAGGGACTTGCCAGGGCAGTGAGAAACAGTGGGCATAGCCATAGATCAATTGGGCACTAGCAGGTTCAAGTCCGGCCAAAACACTGTGAATTTTGACATTACTAAACACAGGAATAACACAATTTTGAAAGGGTTAAATTACAAACGTTTTTCAAAGTCTACAAGAGCCTTTAAAGTAAAATACACATATTTAAATATTTTCCCAAATGTCTTTTGATATCTTTCCTGTTTATCCCAGAGCATTCAAATTCCCTGCCTCCAAAATTAAATGCATTATCTTCTGGCCCACCCTTGAATACACAGTAATAATTCTCACTGATGCTTTTTTTTCCTGCTGAGTGCCATTGTTCTCCCAGGCAATTTTATCAAACACGGGTACCTGATTTCCTCCAACCTGCTGTCCCTATGTTCGTCCCTCCTACACTGAAGCCTCCAGAGCCCTAACCTCTACAGATGTCATCTCCACAATAGCTCTTAGTTATGGCCCCTTCCTTTCCACCCCTGCAGTTCATCCCCTCTGTCCTGAGCTAGAAGTGACCTGATGTCAATTTCCAACTTCCACCATTCTCCACACAACCATCAGATTGCCTTCGCTAAGATCTTTCTGACACTCTTGGTGGATTGCCGATGGCCTAGTTAACTACAAACTGTTAACCATGGTAGTCAAGCTCTTCCTGCTCCCAGCCAGGCTCACGCCCACCCATCAGTCTTCTTGTATGTCTTTCCCCCAAAGCTGACCACTTCCTGTTTCTGAGCAGATCTTTTCAGTTCTACCCATGCCATTGTGTCATAAAGTCTCATTCACCTCAAAGGCTCTGCCTCCACTTGGCATGCAATCCTCCCCGTCCTCCAGAGTCCACTCCCGATGACATTTGTGCTAGCTACTTTGTGTCACCTCAACAGCAACCTGGGAGGAGAGAATCACAACTGGGAAGATGCCTCCATCAGACTGCCCTGTAGGCATCTCCATGGAGACGTTTTCTTGGTTGCTAATTGCTGTAAGAGGCCCAGCCCGCTGTAGGCAATCCCATCCCTAGGCAGGCGGACCTGGGCTCTGAACACGAGCCTGGAACAAGGCCAGATAGCTGAATTTCTCCAGCCTCTGTTTCAGTTCCTACCTGGAGCTCCCACACTGGCTTCCCTCAATGACGGACTGCGGGTTATAAGTTGAATTACGTCCTCTCCTCCCCAAGCTGACTTTGGTTAGGGTGTTTGTCACAGAAACAGAAGGAAAATAGAGCAGCGTCCCTTCCACAAGCCTCACTTATGTCCTCCCCCACCCACAGTCACGACATCTCTGCTCTCCTTAAATTTCTGCAGGGGTCCACTTGTATCTTTGTGTAGAGGTGATTGCTGTTCTAACTGGCTAGCTGATTGAGGCTCAAGGTCGGAGATGACTCCAATCTCATCTTTGATGTCAGTCTCTCAAGAATCAGAAAGACTCTAAATAAATAAAGCAGGTGAAATGAAGTGCTGGTTTCCACAACAGAAACTTTCTATGTGCGCTTATTTCACCAAGAAGTGATGGAAAACGTTGAAGAAGCATTGCCCAGCTGCCCACAATAAAATTAATAACATAACATGTCCTGACAGAAAAAGATTAATGGTACCTCAAAGCTATACTTCAAAAAATGTTTATTTAGCTGGGTTGTAGTGGCGCACACCTTTAATCCCAGCACTAGGGAGGCAGAGGCAGGTGGATCTCTGTGAGTTCGAGGCCAGCCTGGTCTACAGAGTGAGTTCCAGGACAGCCAGGGCAACATAGAGAAACCCTGTCTTGAAAAACAAAACAAAACAAAATGTTCGTTTGTACATATGTCTATGTCCATGTGTGTACATGTATGTGTATTGTATGTTTGTATATGTATCCATGTGCATGTATGTGTGTATGTGTACGTGCGTGTATGTGTATGTATGTGCATGTATATGTGTATGTATGTGTGCATGTGTGTGCATGTGGAGGCTAATGTCAGGTGCCGTTCTCAACCTCCTTCCACCTTTTCTTTTTTCAAGTTTTTGGAAATTAAAATATAATTATATCATTTCCCCCCTTTCTTTCCTCCTTCCAACCTCTCCTATATCCCCCTACCTCTTGTCAAGCTCATGGCATCTTTTTCTTTGTCATTACTACATGTATGTATATGTGTGTTTGTAATACATATCTATGCATAAATACATAAATACAACCCACTCAGTTATTTTGTATTACTTGTCTGTGTATGATTTTGTGGCTGACCACTTGGTGTTGGAGACACACTTAGGGGGCTCATCCCCGGGGATGAATAGTTCTCCTACCCTGAGCAGTCCTTAGTTGCCTGTAGCTCTTGGTCTATGACTGGGGCCCAGTGAGATTTCTTCCTCCATGTGAGCACATCTGCTGGTGTTGTCTTTGTCAGGTCTTGTTCAGACACTTGTATTGCTGAGGTGTGGGTGAAGCTCCCCTGTCATTTCCAGAAGACACATTCTCACAGCAGATTTCCTGGTCCATCTTCTGCCCCCCGCCCCCCTTCATTGATGTTACCTGAGCCTTAGATACAGGAACTGTGTTGTTGGAGATGGCCACCCCATGACCACTTGTTCTTTGCATTTTGACTAGTTATGGTGTTCTGTAATGTTCTCCTTTTGTTGCAAAGAAAAGTTTATTTGATGAATAATGAGAGTTTACAAGTATCTGAGAGTTATACGTACCTGTGGGCATAGAGATAAATATTTAGAACGTAATTGGGAATTATTCTGGCTTAGCAAAATGGCAGTAGTAGGTTTTTCTCTAAGATCCATGACCTCACTAGCCCTGGGCAGTTGGCTGGGTTTTCAATACTTAGCAAGATTTCTCTCCTGTTCAATGGGCCTTAGGTCCGATTAGAGAGCTGTTGGTCGCTACCAAGATATGAGGGCTAGTATTGCATCCTTAGGCTATCTTGCCAAATTGGTCAGAGCTGGCTGTCTACCCTGTGTTTAGGAACAGGATCTGTCACTCTACCTGGGACTCACCGATTCAGAGAGATGAGCTTGCCTACAAGTCCCTGGAATTCTCCTGTCTCTGCCTCCCCAGCATTTGGATAATAGGTACACCACCACTGTGTCCAGCTTTTACCTGGATACTGGGGTTCAAATGTAGGTCCTTATGCATACACAACGAGCATCTCCTCAGTTCTAAAAAAATATTCTCATGGTGAAATGTAGTATGTTAGAAAAGGTTAATAAAACATAAATGTGAAGTTTGACAAATAAGCAGAAACCAAATCCTGTGTAATCACTACAAAGTTCAAGAAACATCATTAGGTCCCTAGAAGTGCCCACCCAGCCTGCCTGTACATCATCAGGACATAATCCTTCCCCTCAACTCACTCCAGACTCTCAGAATAACCACTTCCTGACTTATGATTTTAACCCTTATGCATCAACTAAACAATACAATGTGGTTTTGCCTATTTTAAAAAATTTAATTTTATGTGCTTTGGTGTTTTACCTGCAAGTAGACCTGTGTGAAGGTGTCAGGTCCCCTGGAACTGGAGTTACAGATGGTTGTGAGCCACCATGTGGGTGCTGAGAATTGAACCCAGGTCCTCTGGAAGAGCAATCAGTGCTGTTAACCACTGAGCCGTCTCTCCAGCCCCTATTTTTAACTTTATAAAGGATAGGCTTTCTATACATAGTCAAAGAGATTCAAAGGTATTCTGTGTCTGATTAGATATAATTCTACATGTTATTGCAAAAAGTTATAATTTTTATTTTAAATTTCTTTATATGATTCCATCTTATGGTACATTACCACAGTGTGTCTGTTCTGATGATGGACATGTGGGCTAACCCTCGTTTGGGGGGACAGTGAATAGTGCTGCTGTAACTATTCCTTCATATGTAGCCTGGTGCACAGTGCCCCCATTTCACTAAGGCTGCCTGGCTGAAAATGTTTGAAACTTCCTCTGTAGTCCTTTTCTGGTAAGTAATAATATTTTTTCTAATGTGGTCTGAGTCCTATTTATAGATATTCGGCACACAAAAAAAGTGTGATATAAATATATAGCATTGAGATTTATGAATACTTGAATGTATTTTTAAATTATTACTGGAAATGTGTGTGGTTGGGTATTGATTAGTTTCTTGGCCAGTTTTAGTTAAGTGTATTCAGATGCAGTTTTTAAGTTTTCAGTTGATTATATCAAGTCATCACTTACCCCTGTGTGGGGGAGAGAGTCTCCTTCTGGGCCTTCGGATAGTTTCCACTTCTTCTCATGAGCTCTGCACTGTCTTCTCTCTCTCCCCACAGGAGCCTCCTTAACTCTTTGTCCCTGCTCTGCTTCTCTGGAGCCTACACTGAAGGGTTCTAGTCTGTCAACGCCTCTGTGCTGTCCAGAGCTCTCCAGAGACCCTTTGATGTTGTTATTCAACCCTGTCTTGCCCTTCAAGGTTTCCTGGACCCTCGTAGAAGACCCTGTCCACCCCTTTGGAATCATTGTCACTGGTCTTTTACTCTTTCAGAAACACAAAAATAAGATCCCTTTCAGTATTAATAAATAAACACGTAGTAGTTTCTGGAAGGGAAATGCTGAATTAAAAACATTTCTCTATAGAAACATGACCTTTTGGTCACGTTTTCTCCTTTAGACCTAATAGTCTGAGGTTTCAATTAAAAAACATCCTAGCTGAAAACCATGAGTAAGAAAAGAATTTAACTCGGAGCAAAGAACCTGGGCTTTATAAAGCATCCCTTTCAGAGTTTTCCTAGAAAAGGGAAAGGGCCTTTCTAAGAAGTCAGAAAGCAAAACAAAGCAAAAGCAAATAGAAAAGAAAACCCTTTGCAGACGACAGGAAGTGTTGCTGCCACTTCCGGTCCTCATTTTATCTCGTCTCGCATCAGACGTGGTTGAGAGCTACAGATATCTCCAGCCAACCAGCAAGAAAGACTAAGGCATTGAGAGCAGAGCTGAGGACTTTGCCTCTCTTGAAAGCCCTTCCGTGAGAGAGACTGTGTCTCGGAATTTGAGGTTTGAGGAAGTTTATGCTGTGTTGCCATAAAATACTGCAAAAGGTAAATTATCAGATATTATATTACCTTTCAAGTAAGTCCATTTAGACAAACTGCGGCTTTGTGGATGTGGCCTTGATTCGTGGTTGAAACTAAACATTTTCAAAAGGAGACTAAAACTATGCAAGCTTAAGTAACAGAGGAACGATGACCTCGCTGAGCCATTCCTCTGCCATCCAGCCTGAGGAAGGCAGTGAAGATCTGAGGTGATGATAGCTAATAACCTACAGTCTCATTTACCAGGATGGTAATATAGAGGACTACATGATGTGGTACCCCGGGAATTAGAGCACTCATCTATTTTTATTCCCCTTTCTTCCTCCTACTTGCAAGCTAAGCTCAGCATCGGCCAGAGGGAAGTAACAATTCAAAAAGGACCTCTGTACAGAGCCGAAGGTTACCCCGTCAGCATCAGCTGCAACGTAAGTGGTCATCAGGGACCTTCTACGCAGGATTTCCAGTGGTCTGTTTACCTGCCAACAGCCCCAACCAGGGAAGTTCAGATCATCAGTACCAAGGATGCCAGCTTCTCTTACGCAGTGTATGCCCAGAGGGTGAAAAGCAAGGAGATCTACGTGGAGAGGCTGCAGGGCAGCTCGGTCCTGCTGCACATCGCAAAGCTCCAGATGAGGGATGCTGGCGAATATGAGTGCTTCACACCCAACACGGATGGGAAGTACTTTGGAAGTTACAGTGCGAAGACAAATCTAACTGGTGAGCTCTTGCTAGCCAGTTCCTGGCAAGCCTGTCTCTGCCATCACAATGCTCTGCCCAGGGAAAAGCTTTCCATTAGTCTGTTTGCTCTGGATGAAGAGCCTACCTATCACTCCGAGTATTTCGGAGATGTGTTACAAGGAGGTGTCTCGTGTTTTCCCAGTGACCTATCCCACACAGATTGAGCCAGTGTGGGGGGATCTTCCCAAGACCTCTACTCACAAACTGGTAGTAGCAAAGCATTAGATGGACCTTTGCATGTCATATCATCTTGCAGCTTGGTAAGGGAGAGATGGCACTAATATCATAGGTGATGTCATTCACTGCAGAATGATTGTTTTCCAACCACCATTTCCTAGCACGTTTCTCTACAGGGACAGTTCAGATTCTTGCAACTGTCATATGCCTGGACTAGCTAGCTTTCTTTTGCAATTTAGCAAACTCCCACAGGAACTTCAGGATGCAGATTCAACATTACCTCCTTTGCAAAACCCTCTCGATTGCCTCAGGGCATATCCCCAGCTTGGTTCTTCTTAATGCCCTGTTCACACTGTGATTACCAGCATTCACCCCGTTATGCCATAACTGGCTATTTATATGCACATCTCCCACCACCTTCTGAGCTCCTGGGAACGCTCAGCTCTTAGAGCAGTGTCTAGAGTATTCGGTGACTCAGCCTCAGTGCTGGATGAGCTTGGACTGTATGGCTTGCATTTGAGAAAGAAGAGAATGGTAGGGTCCTAAGACAGCTATGAAAACTTCGGGAAACAGTGCATTTGGGGGTCTGAATAACAAATCACATTATTTCGGATCTCTGTAATAGAAAAAGCAGGTTAGAGTCTGGGGAGAGAAACAAAGCGATCCACTCATGCGCATCTAGTGAGACGCCCGGGTGGCTGAAGGCCAGAATCTAGGTCTAGAAGCACCGGTGCCCCTCCCACTGGTGGCTGAGTAGCTAGCCTGGCTCCAGCCTAGGCTGCGGAACCAAAGCCAGGGTCGTACATCCCTAAGCCACTTGCTTTGCAAAGTTCCCATGTTCCCTCGGCCATAGGGAAGGCCCACGTTAGGAAGGCATCTGGCTGGGAAAGCAAGCTCAAAGGATGCGCTTTGTGGATGCGGTTTAGACGCCATCTTCCCTTGAGAAGGTCTAAGGACACAAACTCGAACCAGTCAGATGATCACTGTCGCTTTGTTTCCAGTGATTCCCGACACCCTGTCTGCCACCATGCCCTCCCAGACGCTCAGGAAGAAGGAAGGCGAGCCGTTAGAACTCACCTGCGAGGCCACCAAGGCAACGGCTCAACATACCCACCTCTCTCTCACCTGGTACCTGGTGCAGGATGGGGGAGGCGGCCAAGCCATTGAGATCATTTCCCTCTCCAGGGATTTCCTACTGGCCCCGGGGCCCTCCTATGCAGATAGGTTCGCGGCCGGTGACGTGCGGCTGGACAAGCTTGGAGTCACCTCCTTCAAGCTGTCCATAGGCAAGCTGCAGCCCTCAGATCAAGGCCAGTTGTTCTGCGAGGCCACAGAATGGATTCAGGATCCAGATGAAACGTGGACTTTGATCACAAGAAAGCGGACAGATCAAACAGCTCTGAGGATCCAGCCAGCAGGTAATTATCTGCTCAGAAAATCTGTGAATTCGCTGTCAGTGAGTAAGTAGGGAGAGCTTTTTTTTTTTTTTTTTAACCTTTTGTTGACTTTCCCTAAAAAGTAGATAAAAAGTTTAAGTTAATTTTGTTTTTGTCATCTGGGAAGCATAACTGAAAAGAAGATGTTCCAAAATGTTCCATTTTAGCTCTGCTCATGGGAGATTTTATATGGGACAAGAAATATGAAAGAGCTAGATTGATGCTGTAAGCCAGCCATGGAAACGGATTTTATAACCATGTTTACCAGGCACTTTGTAAGCATGTTATTTATATTTTTTAATTGTAGTCCAAACAGTCACCCCATAAGGTAGTCAGCCCCCCATTTTAAAAACAAGGAACCCCAGTTACAGGCACACTGAGTACATTCCAACCCCTGCTGGGGAATGGAGAAACCTACTTCCAAAGTCTAACCTGCCTCTCTCCGAGGCCTACCTACCACAGGCAGCTGGGCCTAAAAGCGGCTCTAATTTCCAACATGAAGCCTCGTCCCTGTGGGTGATAGGATGTTTTTCCACCAGGTTTGAAATTGTCACCTTACATGAACCATTGACGTTTTCATCAAAAGTAGACAGAAAGGCCTGGTCAGTTTTGGTCTCCTTAGGTGCACTGGTCCAATAGGAGGGCCAGTTAAAACGGGGAGTATCCCCCGTTGTTGTGGAATATTTGTTTAACTATGTAAAGATGTGTTGCATTTGCGTTAATTAAATAAAATTAACCTGGGCTCCTAGAGGCGGGGTTAGCAACTAGTTGGCAGGAAGTAGCAAGGAGGGGGCGTGTCATGGGTTTTTCAGTTCGGGTGGGGGGCGAAAAGAGAGGGCCTTCTGGGGACACCGGCAAAGAGAGAACATTAGCAAGTTGCTACTCCAACTCTCTGAGCTGTCAGGTTTTCACTCTAGCCTTTGAATCTTGAGTTTTATTAGAATGATAGAGGTTTAGTTAAAGCTACCTTTAGTGGCAACAACAGAGCCATTGTCTGGGGGAACAGAATTCCCCCCCAAGCTATGGCCTGAGCAGCGTGGCGGCCAGTAGTTTAAAGCACAGGCACTGTGAGGAAGGTAGAACAGCTTTTTGGTGCCCGGTATGGGTACCAAATGTAGCAGGCGTTCTTGGACCGCCAGGCCCTAAATCATGACATGGAGACTTATTATTAGTTATGACGACTCGGCCTTAGTTTAGGCTTGCCCCACCAGCTCTTATAACTTATATTAACCTATTTCCCTTCATCTATGTTTTGCCTCAGGGCTTGTTACCTTTATTCATTCTGTATGTCCTACTTTTCGGCTTCCTCTGTGTCTGACTGGCGGCTGCCTGAATGGCTGGCCCTGAGCATCTCCCTCTTTTTCTTCCTCATTCTCTTTCTAGCCTAGATCCCTCCCCCTCCTTATTCTCTCTGCCCGTCATCCCTGTACTGCCTAGCTATTGGCTGTTCATCTTTTTAATTAGGCTAATCAGATGCTTTAGTCAGGCAAGATGAAACAAATGTAACACATCTTTACATAGTTAAACAATTATCCTGCAATACAATCAAATGCAACGTATCTTTACATAGTTAAACAAATACTCTATTCCACAACACACTGTGGAAAGGAATACTCCAGGGGTGGATAACTGACTTTATATGTTACTCTGCTCCACTACAAATCATCCTGTGGCCCTCAAGTATCTGATATGTGCTCATTGGGTCCTACAAGGCCGTATCAAGTGTGCTCAGAAGTTAGAAAAATTCTGCTAGCTCTTTCTTAGACAAATGAACAGAGGAAGAGATAAAGGCAGGGGTTATGGTTCAGAGTAAGCAGTGGATGCCCAGCACACAGTGAGGCCCAGGTTTAATCCCCAGCACAAAAATAAAAGAGAAAACCAGAAGTCATAATTTACAGCAATTCAACACAGCATGAAATATTTCACTTTTTAATTAAGGAGGCATGCCTAAATAGATACTTGACACATCTGTGCATGCTTTTCACTTGCTGGGACTGCTTCAAGAAATGGATACTGTCCTTTCTGGGTGATTTAGAATAGTCGGGGGCCTTTGTAATTTCCTTTCACTGTGGGGCTAAATTGGAGTAGGGAACTCACTCCACCACAGAACTGAAAGGCTACATAAAATGCAACCACGGTATCGTTATCACAGATTTCGTCCCTCTTGTGCCCAAAGCGGCAAGGACAGTGGGCTTTCTAAACATCTGCCTTGCTTTTGTTCCCCAGCAAGAGATTTTGAAGTGGACATCACAGCCAGGAGCTTGCCTGCTGAAGGAAACCCCTTGGAACTGATTTGCCTGGTTGTGGGCAGAGGTGGTGACCAGAAGCTTCAGGGTACTTGGTTCCTCAACGGGAAGGAAATCGCCCAGATCGATGCTGATGGGGTCCTGGACCTGAAGACGGACTACAGAGACAGAGCAAGCCAAGGACAGCTGCAGGTTTCCAAGTTAAGCACCCAGACTTTCTCTCTCAAGATCTTCTCCTTGAGCCCGGAGGACGTAGGCGCCTACAGCTGTGAAGTAGCTGAGGTGGTGAGGACTCAGACCGGCTCCTGGCAGGTAGTTCGGAGAAAGCAGTCGCCAGTCAGCCGGGTGCAGCTGAGGGAGCCGGCAGGTATGTGACATGGGGACAACCACAGATGGTGTTCTCTCCAGACGCCCCCTCCCTGGGCAGTACAGGAACACAGTGAGGGTTTTCCTATAGAGTCTGGAGTCTGTCAGACCCCACTGGAGGTGGAGTAGAGGAGGGGAAAAGTATCAAGACGAGCCAAGACATTTGGAGTCCAATTTCTGAGCCATCGGCCATGGACACCTCTCTTCATTACTCAATTTCAGTTCTCTTGTCTATAAAAAGGCCCTCAAGTCCCTTCTTGCTGTCTTACGTTGTTTGAGTCTGTTTTAGTTACAATTTTTGTATGCCAGGTTTTCTGTATAAAGTCCTCTGACTTCATGTGTTCGTACACATGTACATACATGAGCATATGCTTATAAATGCATGAATGTGCGGCACATGTGTGTACCGGTGTGTGTGTGAATACATGTGTATATGGGAGCGGGGGGTGGGGGGAGTAGAGTCCCTTTTCCTGGGGAACACACGGCCAAGTAAGCTGACCTTGAGTTGAGGCTGGGCGGCCGTTTTTCAATTGCTTTCTGCTAATCTGGTTATGTTAACTTGCAGTGGGTCATAATTCTGACTCACAGTGAGAAATGAGGAGACAAATGAAAGCAGACAGACTCCATTCTCTGTGCTTGTTGGGATGCGGTGAGATGTCTGCTCAACTGGTCCTGAGCATCCCTCTGAGCAGAACACCGAGAGCCAGTGCTGTGGCTTCTAATTGTCCTCCAAAGGCTCCAAGTGTGGTCCTCAGTGTGGTGATGTGAACAAAATTAGACCGTGGGTGCTCCACCCTCACGAACGTATTAATGCCACCTTCGGAGACAGGACTGTATAAATGAGGCCACTTTGTGCCCTTATCCCTCCTGCTTCCCTTTCTCCTCCGTGATGTTCTGCCGTAGCTAGAGGGCCCCCACCATGCCAGTACCACAGTATTTGGATTCTTAAACCGTCAGAATACCTTACCCGACCACCTTAGGTATTTTGTTCCTGCAACACAAAACAGACTCGGGACATCCACTGAGTTCATTCATCCTTACTTTGTGAAGACGGAGTGACTCTAACTATGTTTCAATAATCCGGGCTTTACATAGCACCCAGAACCAATATTAGAATCCTCTGCGCTGAGTGTAGGAGTCTAGAAAGTAAATTTGCCCAAAAGCAAAAAGTAGGGGAAGAAGTCTTAATTAAAAATAAACCGAGCTGAAATGAACGCTGTTCTTGCTGCACTTGCTCGTTAGGGGTATCTCCAAAGATAGCTAAATGCCCCTCTGCATTCCGCTTCCTTCTCCCCAGCGGCTAGGGAGGAAGAGAGCAGGGCTCTGGACGGAAGCGTCTTGGTGTTAGTTTCCATGCTAAACATTTGGTCTAGGTTTCTAGGATTCAGGAAAACCAGTGTGGGTGGTTTACATATTTGCACAGAGCTCACTAAATCTCTCAACTCCCCAGGGAAACTATCTACAAGCTTCCTTCAACTCGGTGTGTGAGCATTTGAATCCCGGAGCTCGAAAGGGTACTTCATGGCATTCGGCTCCTGGTCCGAGGGGAGAGGGTTACCTTTCAATGCTAAAGAATTTTTCCCCCCACAGGCTGGAGTCCCAACTGGGCCGAACATGTAGCAATTGGAAAACTTATTAGCATATTTATTGAGGACCTTGTCTAACACTCTGTTTTGAAAGTCAAACTGCTATTTAAAATATGAGCAGTTTTTATTGTTCCATGAATATTTTAAGCAGAAGGGGATACCCACCGTCCCTGTGCCCTGCTGTGCTTCTTACTTCTTACTATGAGGCGAATGGCCACGATGAATTTTTGAAGTTATGTTAGTTGAAACTAATCATGGTGGTTGTGTTACAGTGGTGAGATTATGACTAGTCATTGCCCTTCTAATTTGCAAACTTCAGTTATGAGTCATTTTTATATTAAAGACAAAAGGCAGAGAGCATGATCGTGCCTCTGACACCCAAAACACAGAGGCACATTTGATAATTTGCCCAACCTGCTTAGGAAGGTTTGTCTTCATCCTGCCTTGTAGCTGGTGGGTGCATGCCTGAAGCAGTGGAAGGGATCGCTCTCCTCTGTGGGGAAGAACAATTCACAGACTCATTTAGATCCCCGTTAGATGTCTAATGCTGGTTCTGCTTTATTTTTCTCTTTTGCTTTGAACTGCCTCCTCTGTTGCCAGTGCCTCTTATTAAACACTAATGGTAATAGCCAACCCCTTTTCAGTACTCTGCGTAGCCCAAGGCCTAAGCCCTTTGTGTGGCCTTTGTTCAGCCTTCTCAACAAAGCAAAATGTGGCTGCTATTATTACCCTCATTTTTCCTGGAAAGAAACACAAAGGCGCAGAGAGGTCAAGTGTGCTGCCCAGAGTAGTTCTGCCTCTGGGTGGTGATGGTTGTCGTTGGCCTTTAGTGCTGGGCTGCCTGAGACCCGGGAGCTCCTGATGTGTCCGCGTGGCCCACAGAGCAGCCAGGACAGGACCTCACACAATAAGCATTTGTTGAGAGAATGCTTGCGTTTCTCCACGTCTTGAATTTCCCATCTGGGTGCCAGCCTTACATTTATAGTTAGCAGGCACAGTAATTTAACCATAAGAAGACTATCTTTACCAATGATCAAAGAGAGATACGCATCTATATATATGATGTATGTGTATATAAATATACATTTCCCCAAATTAGTTGTTTTTTTTTTATGGTGGAATTGGTCTAATTAATAAGTTTCTTTCCTTGTTCAAAACACACACTAAGCAGTTTTGGTCTGACTGGGATAAGGTAAGTAGGAAGATGGAGAACATATTGAAAACACCGGTGGCCTTTATTCTGAAAAACAAAGCAAACACCCTAAATATTTAAATCATCAGGGCTTCATTACTTTCTGGTTCATTTACTCACCTTAATGAATCAAACAAAATACTATCAGATATTTGCTCAATTGGATATTCTTCAGTATGGGCTGACTGAATAAAACGATAAGAAATATAAGTGTATATTATGAATCATGTATGTGTCCATAGGTTCTTCTGGTCACCTGTCTTGTTTCCACTTTATGATAATTACCTTAAGGAAATTTTATTATACACACACACACACACACACACACACACACATGCACACCTATCCATTCACCCATCTATTTATTACCTATCCATCTATCCATTTACATACAAATTCATCCATCCATATATACATACATTCACACACATACATATATACATACACCTATAAATTTATCTATCCATCCATCCATCCATCCATCCATCCATCTATTTACAATATAAATGTTTGGCAGATCTTTGTTCTGGCTGTGGTACAGGAGGAATCAACCAGCTCTGATTTGTCACAAATAAGTCAAGTCCTTACTTATAATTCACTTTCACTGTATTTCAGAAATGGTTTTGTTTAACTGATGCACTTTTCTTCCATAATCTGTAATCTGCAGCAAGAAGTGTGGCTGTGTCTGCCGAGAAGCGGGCCCTGTGGGAAGGAGAGGCGCTTACCCTTCTCTGTAAGGCTGGTGGGGATGCAGGTCCTCTGTCTGTGAGCTGGTGGCTCATCCCACAGGACCAGACCACAGCCGTGTTTGTGGCTGGCATGGGGCAAGATGGTACTGTGCAGTGGGGAGTCTCTTCTCCGAGCCCCGGGGACCGTAGCGACAGAAAGCTGGAGAAAGTGGACTGGGCTACCTTTCGGCTGGAGACTGGCTCTGCCATGGTCACAGACAGTGGGACCTATGAATGCAGAGTGTCGGAGAGGCCCCAGAACCAGGCCAAAGATTTGCAGTGGACCCAGAGGATTTCAGTCACTGTCATATCTCTGGGTGAGTATCTGGGAAATCCTTTCCTGGAAGTGTGTCAGTCCCTCCACTGTGTACTGCAGTTTGAGTAGCAACATCCGGAACCCCTGCCTATGGTATACATAACCTGAGACGAACAGAGCAGGATCTGCATATCAGGCCTGTCGACTAACCTCTCAGAGTTTATTCATCTTTATAAAGATCATTCTAGAGGGCACCTTGTAAATTGCTCCAAGTTGAAAACAAACCCCTATGAATAGGAGTTGACTTACAGATGAGTGGAGGCAAGCCTGTTCCATTCCAGCAGCAGCCTGGGCATCCGCTGCCCCGCCGTGAAGTCTTTTCTAGCACAGGCAAGAGAGTGACGCTGAGCCCTGGGGGTGGGGAGGAGGCCAAACACTGGCTCTGAGTGTTCTCCTTGCTGAGTGGGGAGAGGAAGGAGGCCAGACCCTGGCTGTGAGTGTCCTCCTCGCTCAGTGCAGCTGTCTAAGTGGCCCACTGTGGAAACACTGCCTGTTTGTTGTGGCTGCTGAGAACAGTCAACAGGCGATGGGGGAAACTTGGAGGGCTGAGGTTGCAATTGGGGACAGACTGTACTGTGGACCAACCTCTACCCCCAAATTCACGATATTCCAGGAGCACAAATGTGTGGCCCTGTGTGAAGGGGTGGCATTGAGAAAACTTGGAAGTCCTGTGCTTGGACTTGGTAAACAGGAAGCGTGTCTCACTTTCACACCCCCCGCAGAATCAAGTTTACAAGTAAATCTGATGAGCCGGCAGCCACAAGTGACGTTAACCCACACCTTCGACCTGTCCTGCATCGTGAGGGCCAACTACTCAGATCTCAAGCTGCCTTTCTCAGTGACTTGGCAATTCCAGCCAGCTGGCTCTGGGGCCTTTCATCAGCTCATTCGAATCACCCACAATGGCACAGTTGAGTGGGGGGATGTCCTCTCCCAGTTCCACAGGAAGACGAAGGTTTCACAGTCTTCATTCCGTTCCCAACTCCAAATCCACGATGCTGCTCTGGAGGAGACAGGGGTGTATCAGTGCAAAGTGGAAGTTTATGACAGAAAGTCCCTGTACACAAGTGGTCCCGCCAGAGTATCTGCCACCTCTAACCTATTGAGGATTGCCGTCACTTTTCCAGGTAAGGGATGCTCGAAATTGATCCCTGCTTTAAAAAAGAAAAAGAAGAGATTTTTGGGGGTGTCAGGAATGATGGTACTCACTTACAATCCCAGTACTCAGGAGGCTGAGACAGGAGGATTGAGAATTTGAAGTCAGCCTAGGCTACAATTGGAGCCTCTGTCTCAAACGGTAACAACAACAAAACTCCTCCCACTTTGTGTAAACTACAGAAATAAAACACAAAACTACCCAGCCATTGTGTTTGCGGTGGTAAAGCAAGCCTGCTGGGGTGGCACTGATGTGAAGCCAGTGCACGTGGGACGGCCACATCGGTCGGTAGGACAATGACACACTTCCCCGCTGGCTAACAACCGCTGCCCTGTGCCCTTTCCGCATCCGCCGTGAGTTCCCATTCCCAACGGCTAAAGGATACTGTCTGCCGCAGCAGATCCTCAGGGGCCTTCCTCCAGAGGAGACAGACTTTTAGGTCAGTCACTGCTGGTGCCCCAACATCTTTTTCACGTTTGGAAGTGGTGGTGGTCATGTGAATTCCATTAGGATACACTTAACTACCTCTTTTAACCTGTTAACCTACAAGAGAGAATCTGTGGTTTCAGTCCAATTCAATCTTAACTCGAAAACAGATCACAGAGGCTGAAGTAAAACCCAGACTAGCTAAAGTCCTGCCTGCCACCCCTTGCGCTTTCTCTCTCCTGACTTGCATTTTCCCGGGATGGCAATGAGCCCTGGGTTTGGACACGTTAATTACTCTACTCTGTCTCAGTCACGGCCTCTGTAAGCTGCTGGTGTGCACTTGAACTGGGGTGTGTCTGTAGTGCACCTAGTGCAGTGCCTGGCATGCAGAGCAGATGCTCAAGCAGGGTAGCCACCCCCTGCTCTGTGCACCACCTACTCTGCGCACCACCTACTCTGCGCACCACCTACTCTCTGCACCACCTACTCTGTGCACCACCTACTCTGTGCACCACCTACTCTGTGCACCACCTACTCTGTGCACCCCCTACTCTGTGCACCCCCTACTCTGTGCACCCCCTACTCTGTGCACCACCTACTCTGTGCACCACCTACTCTGTGCACCACCTACTCTGTGCACCACCTACTCTGCGCACCACCTACTCTGCGCACCACCTACTCTGCGCACCACCTACTCTGCGCACCACCTTCTCTGCGCACCACCTACTCTGCGCACCACCTACTCTGCGCACCACCTACTCTGCGCACCACCTACTCTGCGCACCACCTACTCTGCGCACCACCTACTCTGCGCATCACCTACTCTGCGCACCACCTACTCTGCGCACCACCTACTCTGCGCACCACCTACTCTGCGCATCACCTACTCTGCGCATCACCTACTCTCTTCACCACCTACTCTGTGCACCACCTACTCTGTGCACCACCTACTCTGTGCACCACCTGCTCTGTGCACCACCTACTCTGTGTTGCTGAGAAATATGTTAATAGTTATGTGTTAATGGGGGCTGGAGAGATGGCTCAGAGGTTAAGAGCACCGACTGCTCTTCCACAGGTCCTGAGTTCAATTCCCAGCAACCACATGGTGGCTCACAACCATCCGTAATGAGATCTGGTGCCCTCTTCTGTATACATAATAAATAAATAAATCTTAAAAAGAAAAAAATAGTTATGTGTTAATAGTAATGACCTTGCTCATGAATTCATGACTTAATTTATTTGTCCTTCCCTTGATGTTTGAGATTGCTTTCACAAAATCTTTGTTTCTTTTTTCTCTTTTCTTTCTCTGCCCTCTCTTGGCCCCGTGGCATGAAGCTTCTTCCTAATCCTACTGATTTCTTCTGATTCTCTTGTATTCTCCTCCTCCATTGAGTCACTATTTTAACTTGGTTTTGTTTTTTGACAGTGTCTCACTCTGTAGTGCAGGCTGACCTGAAATTCTCAATCCTCCTGCCTCAACCTACTAAGTGCTAGGGTTACAGGTGTGTGCTACTATGCTTGGCTTTTCTTTTCTTTCTTTCTTTTTTTTTTCTCTTCCACAATAGGCAAGATTTGTAGACGAATTTCTAAACAGTCTTATTAAATAAGAAACAGAGCCAAATACAGAGGTAATAGCCGAAGAGATCAGAGCAATAGCCACTACTAGCCTTAGCTTACCACCGGCAGTAGCTTTTACAGAGAGAGACTTTCTAATGTCTGACTAGTGTTTTTATTGCTTTCCTGTTCTGCTTTCTCATTGGCCCAGCCCAGCCACATGACTTCCTCGTCACTGCCTGTCTATACAGACCTCTAGGTCTCTATGGTTGGTACTGGGATTAAAGGCTTGTGTCACAACACTTGGCTGTGTCCTTGACCACACAGAGACTCTGCCATGTGATTGGATTAAGGGCGTGGGCTACCATTTCCTGACTTCTGTTTATGGCTATTTGACCTCTGATCTCCAGGCAACTTTATTTATTAACATACTAATAAAATATCACATTTCAGCACAAATAAAGGATCACAACAAAGATTTATTCTACTGAATCCAGTTGTTTCTTTAAAAACAACTGCTTCTTTGGATTCAAGCTTGGTATGTGCTCTGACTCTCTGTGCTTTTCTAGGGTAAAGTAGTTTCTGCCCATGGATACAATCCACCTGTTGACCACTTCCATGTTCATTATTCAGGATGGCTTTTCTTCTAGTCTTGGGATTCATATCTAAGTGCTTCCAAGACATGCCTGTACTCAGTGTCAGAGTGTAAGTCATCATCATTGTCCAAAGATAGTCTTTCCATATTGTTCATGATGTCCTTAGTACATCCCAGCACCACAGGTTAGAAACTGTGTCCTCTTCATGTCCATACTCCCATAGCAAATGTGAAAGGTCTTCAGTAATCCCATGTACCTGTTTCTCCAGAGCCCCCCACATTTTAGACCTGACCCAACCACACTGAGCTGCCTGCAATTCCATAATCCACATTTACTCTCGTGTTCAAGAATGTTATTCAAGTTGTTCCTTTTATGTGGAATTCCTTTGCTCTCCATTCATCTGAATGACTACTATTCATCTTCAAGACTTAGGTCAGTGTTGCCTCCTCCAGGAAGTCTCTCCCCACTCCTGTCCTCGGGTTGGGTAAACCTGCTGGGCGATCCTGATATTTGTTGCATTTCTGTATATCTCTCTCCTACGTGAGTGATCTATTATATAATCTGGAAGTCTTTGTCCCTGTGTTACATTTTCCTCTAAATCAGTGGCTCTCAACCTTCCTAAAGCTATGACCCATTAATACCGTTCCTCATGGTGTGGTGACACCCCCCCCAACCATAAAATTATTTTTTGTTGCTACTTCATAACTATAATTTTGCTACTGTTATGGATCATAAATATCTAATATGCAGGAGATCTGATATGATATACAACCCCTGTGAAAGGGTCAGTCGACCCCCAAGGGGGTCACAACCCGCAGGTTGAGAACTGCTGCTCTAAACTGCAATTCACTGAGAGGAGGTAGTCACAAAATGCCTAAAATAGTCTGGTATGTGGTATAATATGTGATTAATAAATGTTTGTGGAAGGGGAATAAAGGGACCTTCTGGCAATACCAATAACAGTAAAGTGATCAGCAAGAAACAAGAATGAGACTTGTAAGATTTATTGTGCCTCTTGTGATGAAGGAAAAGGCACTGGAGTCAAAAGATGGCCGAGTCCACGTCCCTATGAAATCCTCACAGTGCAGTGGCTGCAGAGAGACACTGTGTTGACAGCCCACGCACAACTTCCTCTTGGACTCATGTTTGTAGAGCTCTAATTAGACTTTGACAAATTGCAGATCCAGAAGCAGTTCATAGAGTAAACACCCAGAGACAGAGCACTCACAGTGTCGCTGTCTCTCAAAACGATGCGAACATGCTACAGAAGAGATTCTTCTGCTTAAATACAACGGTATTATCGTGTATCGGGGGCAGAGCTGGCCTTTCCCCCCATGACTCTTCCCCTTCCCACACAGTAAGGACAGAAGGAGGATGAGCAGATGGGTGTTATGAAGAGAGAAACATCAACTTGCAGTCACACAGAAATCTCACAGGCCTGTCTAGACATTTGACATTGTAACACAACACTGTCATCTCCAAAGTTCACGCACAACCGAAGTTCGAAGAATGAAACAAAATTCCCTAGTATTTTAAGTAAGTTTACAGTTTTGTGTTGGGTCCCAGTCAGAGCTATTCTTAGCCACATGCAGCCTGAGAGATGAACAGAGCTCCGAGATGGAAAGGACGGCTTCATCAGATCATGAATTGTGTGTCAAAGCTGAATGAACAGTTAGGGTAGCTGCCGAGAGGAAATTCACTCACATGATGGCTGGAGTGGCTATTTGCCCTAGTTGACATGCTTGCTAGCTTAAAATTCTGTTTGTTTTCCCCAGCAAAGTAACTCTTTTCATTCTTTCCATTCAGAGAGCAAACTGAGAGTGAACTCAAGCAGTCAAGTCCAAGAGCTCTCCATCAGCTCCAGCACGCACATAGAATGTGCCATCTTGTCCCGATCTGCTGGGAACCTTCCATTGTCTGTCAGTTGGTACTTTTCTCCCACTTCTACAAATGCATCCTATCTGAAGATCCTAGAAATGGACCAAACCAATGTCGTAAAATATGGGGATGAATTTCAAACCCCTCGGAGCAAGCAAAAATTTCATTCTAAGAAAGTGTCCCAAGACTTGTTTCTGCTGAACATTCTGACCGTGGAAGACAGTGACCGGGGCCACTACTACTGTGCCGTAGAGGAATGGCTCTTGTCTACGAATGGCACATGGCAAAAGCTTGAAAGAAAGACTTCAGGACTCACAGAATTGAAACTCAGGCCCACAGGTAAACCTTAGAAGAGTATTGTCATAGATCTTTCCATAGGATGGCCCAGCTTGTCCCCAACAGCCTGTAGGGTGTGACTAGGAAGAAATTAAAAATATTATCTGGCTGGGTGGTGGCGGCACATGATGGCAGAGGCAGGCAGATCTCTGTGAGTTGGAGGCTAGCCTGGTCTACAAAGCAAGTTCCAGGACAGCCAGGGCTGTTACAGAGAAACCCTGTCTCAAACAAACAAACAAACACAAAACAACAACAAAAATAATAGCCACTTACAAATGCCCACAGGACCTGGTAGCCCACCAGAGGAAGGGAGGTTGCTTAAGGTGAATCAGTGTGAGGTTTTGAGCTCAAATGGGAACAAGATCCCTTTGCCTGGTTGGTTTGGCAGCTTGACAGCCTGGTCTGCACAGCTGCCCAGGGAATCCTATCTCCAGATCTCTATAATAACCGACTGTGCCACTCCAGTGGGGCTCTACTGTAATTTGGCAGAGAAAGAGTAATACGAAGCATATTTCTCCCACTGTGAACAGAAACTGTACAACTCTATGGGGATGTGTGGAGAAATTGCTTTTCAACATTTGGCTGCCTAAACATAAGGCAAATAGAAGTAGTTAACTGTTGGAATGGCTTACTGGGGGCGCCTTCTCCACCTCTGGAGATCTTTAAAAATGTGATGGAACTTCCATCCATTTGAGCTCGTCTACAGCGCTGCTGTCTGAATGCAGGCAAGTTTCTCTAGATCGCTCAGCACTGGCCGGGTCACCTCTAGCGGCGGATTAAAGTCAGATGGGTGTCACAGCTAAGGAACTGGACAAGAGCCAATGGTGTGATGTAAATAACTCGATCCAATGTGATGCTTAAAGTACTATTTTCAAGATGACATTTAAAAAAAAAAACTAGGATGATAAACTGGACATTCCCATATGCTAGGAAACAGAACTGCAAAGATGAATACGATACAGCTCTTGCCCTTGGGAGCTCACAGTCTGTGAGAGAAGCAGAGGTAAAACGTAGCTTAGGAAGATCTCTCTCTCTCTCTCTCTCTCTCTCTCTCTCTCTCTCTCTCTCTCTCTCTCTCTCTCTCTCTCTCTCTGCCCTGGCTCACTTCCTCTCCAGGCCCCTCCCCTTTCTCTGTTAAGCTTGAGTGTTCCTCTGGGAGCGATCCTGGGCTCCGGCTCTTCTGCTTTTCACTCTCTGCTGTTCTCAGAGCTTCCACTCTGCTGCCCTGGATTTAACTGTCACCGACAAGATGATTCCGTTACATCTTTGGGTTTAGATGGCCTGAGCCTTAGGCTCTTAGATCCTACTGTTCACTTCTACATGGACGCTCCAGAGACCCCCACTGCCATTGCGTTGATGTCTCCTTACCTTCTGCATCTGTGTGATTGATGGCCTGCCTTCCACTTGTCCTAGCCGAACACTTGACTGCGTGTGCCTGCACATTTCAAGGAGGCAGCATCTCTTGACTCAAGCCAGTGTTTCTCAGGTAGAAACCTGGCCTCAGTATTAGATCTTTTAGTGTATCATGAAATCCTCACAGTCTTCACCGTTGGGTTGGGAGACACCTAGGAGGTTAGTAGGGTGTGCTTATAAGAATACTTTTGGTGTGTTTATGAGAATATTGCCAGAGAGGATTAACTAAGGGGAGACCTGCCTAAATATATATGGTCTCAGCAAACAGGCTTGGGGCCCCAGACAGAATAAAAGGGAAGAAGGAAGTCCACAGATGCAGGCATGCTCTCTCTCTACAACCTTGCCATCTTGAGAGGAGCTTTTGCCACATGGTCCAACACTCTGATATTCTGCCTTACCTCAGGCCCAAAGCAAAGGATCTAGCTGACTTTGGACTGAAATCTCTGAGGCCATCAACAGACCAAACCTTTCTTCCTTTAAACTCTTTCTTTTAAATATTTGTTACAACATCGGCAATAACAACAACAACAACAACAAAACTAATATGGGAGATTGATGCCAGAGAGTGGGGTCAGTGCTGCAATCCAACCTGATGAAGTGGTTTTTAAGATTTGAAACTGGTTTATAGGAGGAGTTTGGAAGAGGTTGAAGAAGCAGGGTAGAACATCTCTAGAATACTTTAAGAGTTCAATGGAGAATTCTGGTGAAAGAAAATGCTGGTAGGAATGTGGACAGAGAGACTGTGCTCATGAAACTTTTCATAGAAATAAAGACTAAATTGGGAAGTGGACTAAAGGCCATTCATGTTGAGTTCTGGCAAATATTTTGTTCATTCCCTAAGACTTGAGTGAGGTTGAACTCAAAAGGAATTGAAAAAATTCCAAGACAACGCAGACTGTGGCATGGTGACTGCTAGCTGCTTTTAGCCAAGTTTACAGTGCAATTGGGAGCAAAAACAGCAGAAAAATGTGAAAATCTTTGCACCTGCCCAATAAAGAGGCTCAAGTTGGGGCTCAAGGAAAGTGTGGCTGTTAGAAATTAGTGCCTCATACTTCTCACTAGCACAAAAGGAAAAGTCCCTTGGAGGCATCTCAGGGGTTGGCCAGACCCACCAATCAAAGACTCAAGGATGTAAGAATAACTTCATTGAGGACATTTTCCTTTGAAAGCCCTGTGTGGTGGCATTCAACTAGGAAGACTGATAACTTCAAAGACATCCTATCTTACATCGTGAGTTCCAGACTACCCTGAGCTACTGTGGGTTTTTGTTGTTGTTTTTGTTTTGTTTGTTTTTAATGGCTTTCCCTTGAGATGAGAGCAACATGGCTGGAGTTTCCTCTCACACTGAGCTCCACAAGAAGTTGGCTCTGTGATATCCATGGCATAGACACTATGAGACCACTGAAGCCATAGTCCAAGGACTCCTAGTCATAAGTCAAGCTGGTTATAAACCTTATCAGCTATCCACATGGTGCTAGTCTTATAGGCATGAAAAATATAGGAATTATTGGATCATGGAGCCCGAAACCATCAGCCATATATACATCTTTGCTTCCTCAAGTTGTTTTGCTCAGGTATTTTTATCACAGTGGTGGAAAACTGACTAAGACAACACAATGGCACTTCTCAACTTGAGAATGTTTGTAGTTAACCAAATTCTCTTCAAGTACTGAGGGTACCAAGCAAATCCTCTCTGTGAGCTCCATGTGACTGTGGGTTGACACAGTATACCTGGGCTAGGGAATGAATTAAGAAATAAGCTGCAAGGAGATATGGAGGCAGGCTGGTCATCACTGCAGCAGAGGATTTTCTCTCAGGTCAAAAGAAGAAAGAATTTCAAGAAGAAAATGAACCTCAGTGACAAAAGCCAAGGAGAAAACAAAGTGACTGAAGGGCTCCCTTGAGCTTGGAACCGGACTGTGGTCAAGTACTGTGATGGATTAGAAACCAGTTTGCAATCAAATGGGGAGTAACTTGAGGCAAGAATGCAGAGAATTTTATATAAGTTAATATTTTGCTTGATTCCACATGAAGGACAAATAAATGCTAGTTAGACTAAACATAGTCCAGGATCAGGGGGAAAAAAAGAAGTTTAAAAACAACAAAACAATTTAATAGATGAATTTGTAGCGGAGTTGAAAATGTCATGCACGCTGCAATTTCCCACCTTGACTTCCAGTTGCTCTTTGTTCTGTTGGGTATGTCGTCCCAAGACCTCACCTGCTGGCTAGTGGGAGATGGGGTCAGAAGGAAGGCCCAAAGCTGTTTAAGGCATACTAATCTAATAACTGAGATGTCACCCTGGGGTGGTATTCTGTCTCTTGTATCAGTGTTCTGGGTTTCAGGGTGTCTGAACAAGAGAGAATATCTGGGTGTGGTGAGGGGAGGTGATTTCATCAAAAAGTGTGGTACTGGTGTAATTCATAGCTCGAGAGAGTACTGGGAGTGGTGAACAGCACCTGTGGGAAATCAAAGAGGAAGTCCCAAGACACGTGGAGGCTGCAAGCCCAGCTGGAACTGTATCTACTTTAGTAGGGTCTATCAGGCAAGAGGTCAGGCTAGAGGGGGGAAGTGGTGAGCTCGGCTTGTGGCAGAGAATATTCTGGCAAATGTGAAAAAATGGGGAAGGATCAAAGGTGAACATCAACGATGAAGGTTCTGATGTCTGGAAAACACCAGACAAGATCTCCCGGTGGAAATGATCCGGCTCAGAGGTGACCATGCCGAAAGTCTGCTCTTCCCTAACCATCCACCACTTTGCCTTCTTCTAGGAAGTCAGGTGCACGTCTCCAAAGTGAGGTGGCTGGGAAACGCCACTGAGCATGGAGAGGTGGGCATCAGCTGCAGCTTGGATGGCCCTGGCAGCACGGCCTCCCTCTACTCCGTGACGTGGTACTGGAGCAGAGCAAACGCCGAGAGTCAGATGCTGGCGCGCCTGCAGTACGATGGCGTGCTGGAGTACGGCCCGGAGGGACGCAGGAGGCTCCTGCACTGCTTCCGATCTTCTCCCACAGACTTCGTCCTGAAGCTGCATCGGGTAGAGATGGAGGATGCTGGCATGTACTGGTGCAGGGTGGCAGAGTGGCAGCCACAGGGCCACCCAGCCAAGTGGATCAGCCAAGCCTCAAATGAGTCCCAGCGGATGATGCTCAAGGTGCTGCCCTCAGGTAACCTGGGGTCCACCAGCCACTGGCTCATGGGGTCACGGGCATTTCCGGTTTCCCTCTTTGCTTCCGCCTAGCTTTGTTTCCTCCTTTTTCCAGACTCTTGACAGTTTTTCAGATTTCTCAAAGAAGAGAACTTTACTGTCTTTCTCCATAGTAACTCATTTCAACCTGGAAGGTTACATGAGGTTTGGGCACAGACGCTTGACTAATGGGCACATCTGAACTGTTCTGACCTTCCCTTCCCGAGCAAAAAGCCGTCAGTGTCGTGTTTACCTCAGATAGCCAGAGAACATGAGCAGCCAGCAGCATCCTTGCCTCTCGGCTGGTCCTCTGATCTCGGGATGCTGTTTTGTGGTGAAAAAGAAGATGAGGCAGGATAAGATGGTAGTCGTGACGCTAGCTCTGCATTTTGACCAGACTGAACCAGAGTCAATTACACCCAAACACTCCCTTGATCGAGAGAAGAACAATTAACAGAACCAAAACCACTTTTCCTCAGAGAATCAGTGCAGGGATCTTTGTCTGTCTGTTAGTCTTTCTTTCTCTCTCTGTCCCTCTATCTGTCTGTCTCTCTCCTCACCAAACTGTCAGGTCCTTAATAATGTTACTGGACAAACATACTCAACCTGCAGAGAATGATCACTGGCTCACAGCTTTAGAGACTCTGGTTTCTGATCATTCGGCCCTGGAACTCTGAGTCTGCGGCCACACATCATGGCAGGAGTGTGTGACTGAGCAAACCCACTCACCTCTGGCTAGGAAGTGAGAGAGAGGAAGAGGAAGGGCTGGTGTCTTCAATGGCGTGCCTTTAATGACATGGAGATCTCCCACCAGAACCTTCTCCTAAAGGCACCACCACCTCCTAACAGAACCAAACTGAGGAGCAAGCCTTTCCCGCATGGGCCTTTTAGGGGATGGGGTGGCGATTTAAGATCCAATGTTAGCAATGCTCATTTGGTGTCCTCTTTCCATTGTATTATTGCGTCTTGGAAGACATCAGAGAAGGAAGGATGCCATTTAGAGCTACCTTATAGTTTCCAACAAAGAGAAGAGCCACTCAAAGGTCTTTGACCAAAAGGTGACAGTTCTCTGTGTAGAAAAGTCCCCCTCAGCCAATATCTCAGCCTAGCTTAGTATCAGACAAGTGCTGGGTATCTATTAGACATGTGTTAATAACAAGAGTGCTGTCTTCCAGCAGGACCGATACATTGTGGCTTGCTGTAGTATCTGCCAGTTCATTGTCTTAGCTACTTCTTTCCAGGAGACTCAAACAGGTGAAAGGTGAACTACAGGCTGAACTCTTATTGGAAAAGGATCACTAGAGAAATTAAAACAGAGTCTTGGTACTCCACAACAGAACAGATAAATGGGATCCATTATAAAGTTGACATTCCTAGGAGACCAGCTAGTTTTAGCAACAATCCCTTGAAGGGAAGAGGTACATATGGCAATTCTCATAGGCAAAGAGAGCCTCACTGCATTCCAGTGAGACTCCATCTAACTTGTTACCTAGGGTTCCATTATCCTCTCCCCCATCTATTATTCTGGGCTCCACCATCCTTCCCCCATGTCCATTCTTCAGTAATTCTTTTTTTTCTTCCAAATGTCCAGGCAGAAATTTTTTTAGCAGCTTTTCATTCCAACAATTATGGGATATCCCACATATCTGGGCATACCCCACAAATGATTTCCCCTGGAATTCACAGGTCCCATAGACTCAGCAGTTTTTACAGTAGAATAAATAGGTAACAACCATAAAAAGGACTGATTCCATGACTAGCAAGCATATCTCCTCTGAGGCAGGTGAGAGGCTGCACAGCATATCTATGTGAGATCATGTAGAGCATCTCATTGATCATGTAAAAGATGAACTCTGGAAGGAGACACTAAAAAAAAAAAACAGAGTCATTTTTGTCTCCTCTGAAAAGGCTCACAGGCCTGTGCCACAACCAACAGGGTTTTCATTTCAGCAAACATCATGTTCCCAAGGAAATCCTGTGACAAGAGAAAGTGGCCTGCGCTGCCTTTCTGCTCCTGGCTAGTGGGTAGGGAGACAGTCCGGGGTAATAAAAAGTCCTTAGAGGTTGGAGTCACACAGCCCTAAACTCAGACTGCAGTCCTAACCACTTACAAGCCATGTCATCAGACTATTGATGTGTATGATGCTTGCCTTTCTCATAAACTAAAGATCATTATACAAATATGTTTTTAAAAATCTAGACACTGAGCAGGGCAGTGGTGGCGCATGCCTTTAATCCCATCACTCAAGAGGCAGAGGCAGGTGGATCTCTGTGAGTTCAAGGCCAGCCTGGTCTACAGAGCAAGTTCCAGGACAGCTAGGGCTGTTACACAAAGAAGCCCTGTCTCAAAAGACAAAAAAATCATATGAGACGTGAGCACACAAAACCGTTAATGGAAGGGCTCATTCCCACAGAATGGGGAAAGCTGAATTCACTGTGGTAAGTGTTATCAGAGGAGGATAGTCCCAGAATGCTGAGGGAGCAACTGAGCCAGAGAGAGGGGTCAAGTAGAGATGGGAAGGTTCTCTAGCACATGGATGCATGAGAAGAGAGAAAACCATTTTAGGAAAATGGAAAGGCATACAATATAGCAAAAAGACATAAAACATCACATCAGAGCCAGGGAACCTCGGTGGTTAAGAAGGGCTGAAAGTCAGCACCTGCAGTAACAAGGGCTAAAAGATGAGGGCACTGAGGGGGGTGACACAGAGCTCGGATGTGCTCAGTATATGAAGTGAGGGGGCACTTTATCATGACAGTCATGCCGTGCTGCTGAGCAAGTTCAAGTGCAGCAGGAACACCCTTGGCAAGTTCCCATCGGGGGCAGCAGTGAAGCCAAAGTGGTGGGAAGCAGACAGTGCAGGGAGAGCTATAGAAACTGTAGCCAAGGTGAGGCCAAATGGAGGCCCGAGCTCAGGCGGTGCTTGCAAGATGGGGGAAGAACAAGTGGTAGGCAATAGGAGGTCGAGTAGCTGGACATCTGTGGCCAGTGAGTGAGCGGCAAAGGCCAATTTGTCTTGGGGCTTAAGTGGATCCTGAGGCCATTTACCAAGCAACCAAACCAAGGCTGAGCAGGGAGATGGGTCCAATCTGTGCAAGCTGAGCTGGAACTCAACCCAAAGAGAGTTTCCAAGAGGTGTTTATCTGGGAGAGAGTGGGAATTCCAAATGTGAACTGCACCCGACTTGCGTACTAGATGCTATCAATGTGTGGCCAGTAAGGATGCTCAAGGAAGGACACTTGAGGTGTCCATATATCCATGGTGGGGAATCAGAATAGCACATCAGGAAACCCAGGAGACTGAAGAATACACAAAGGCTGTTTAAAATAAGACTGGGAGGGCTGAAGAGATGCCTCAGGGCTTAAGAACACTGCTGTGTAGCTATCTATGAGAACTGGAGTTCAGGTCCTAGTACCTACACAGCAAGCCAGGCGTGATCTCATATGCACTTGTAACCCCGAAACTGTTGGAGGCAGTCAGGAGGCTCTCTGGCGTTTGCTGGCTGCCAGTCTAGGCAAGAAAGAAACATGAGCTATGGGTACAGGAGAGACTCTGCCTCAAAGGGACAAGGCAGAGAATGAGAGAGGAGGACACCTGCGTGCGCGCACACACACACACACACACACACACACACACACACACACACACACACACACATACATACCAAATGGGAACATCTCCACTAGACCTAACATGGTAGAGACAGAAAAGCAGTAAGAACATCAGGCTGAGGTAGCTGAAGAGTGAGGAGGCAGACATGTCAGACACAGGTTTCTTCCTCAAGAGCTGTAAAGGACAAGAGAGAAGACCGTAAGATATGGCAGGAAGCGTCAAACAATGAGTTTTAGTTATTTGCTCTGTTTGGAGTTCAAGTTGGTAGACTCCGGAGCAAGTTTACAGTACAGAGGGGAAGGGGCATTGGGAAGGAAGATGGAGTTGGTACAGCAGCCCAGCATCTGGCCATGGAGGCAACCCTTCAGACAGTGCACCTCATGCCATCCTTCCCTGGTCCACATCGGGCCTTCATGTTGCTCTGACTTCCCCTCAGTCATCACGCTGCAGCTACCTGTACCACAGTGCTACTAGTGGCCAGTGACTCTGAGAATACACCGACGTCGTGTGTCTCCTCCCAGCTCTGGACTGGCCCAAGAGAGGCTCAGATATTTACCAGCCCATAATGGTAGTCCTGCTGATTGCCAACTCTACATGCTGGTAGAATCCAAATCAAATACAGTCCACTACTGCTCTTCACTTCTCTGCTTCCTTTAGTTGACCACACCAGATTAGGTTAGGTTTAGGACTACAGAAAGGAGCCATGGATCACATGGCTTGAGTAGTGGCCTTACAGGCATACCCTGGACCTTGCGCCCTCCCCCATTGTCTCTCCACAGTGACTTAGCAGGGGTAGGGGCTATATATATATAGGGCTAAGTCTTCTTACCTCACCTTCAGTTCCTAAATACAAATGCATTCTTCTTTTGTTTGTTTGCTTGCTTGCTTTTTGAGATAAGGTTTCATAGAGCCCAGGCTGTCCTCACACATGCTATATAGCCAAGGATAACCTTGTAGTTCTGACCCTCCTGCCTCTACCTCCTCGGTGCCAGAGTTACATATCTGTTCCATTACACCAGATTTATATAGCACTGGGGAATTGACCCAGGGCTCTGTGCATGCCAGGCAAGCACACTGCCAGTAGAGCCACATACCCAGTCCCTAAACGTCACAATCTGAAAAACTGTGATGCAGTGATGGGCCAGCCAGTCCATAAGACTTTGGGGCAGGGAGTGGATAGCTTATTTGTGGCAGCATAATACTCATTACTATTCCCTAGCTTTTATTTAGATGAGGAGTTTTCTAGAGAGTGGATTCTTAAAGGAGACATGCATTCCTAACACACTGAAGTTTCCAGAGAGGCCTTTTGTTTACTTTCCCGTGTACACTCAACAAGGTCTGGCGGAAGCACTCGGCTCACACTTGATGAAAGAATGAGCAAGCACCCTCCCACGAGGTTAAAACAGGAAGCTGTCAGGAGCCACTTGTTGTGGGAGGTACTTGCTGCAGAGATCCAAACCCCACTTGGGGGCCAGCTCTCTTAAATGACCTCCCACGGCCCACATTCTGGATGGAGGCGGGAAGGTTCGAAGAACCTTTATTCTCTCTCTCACAAGTCAGCACTTCCCAGGTAGTGTCCGGAAGAAAAGCTATTCATGGTGTGCGTGGCTGTGGGCAGAGGAAGCAAGTTATCCATGGCTGCTCAAGATGAAGTGTGCTCATTATGTTTTTGGCTCCCTTCTGCAGGCCTTGTACTTTGAGTATGGGGCACTTACTTGGATTGACTCAAAATGCCAAACTGTAATGGTTTTGAGTGTCACCCGTTCTCATCCAAATATGGGTGAGAGGCAGATGGTGGGAAATGGTGACTGCAGGTTCCAGAGCACACAGTGCCCTCCCCCGAGAGGCAGTTTAGAGGCACTGGGGCTGACAGGTGCTTGCTGTTGGCCAACTCAGCGCTGTGCAGAGGGCACTCTGCTGCCCGGTGGTGGCAGACTGCTCGAAATGGAGAAACCTCCTCCCCATGAAGACTGTTCCTTCATACTAAAGGCTAGAGTCTCAGAGGCAGAAGAGCCCAATGCCAGATGTCTTCTACTTCCTGCATGCCCACCCCATCTCGCCATCACCATACAGCCATTCCAGCAGCCGTAAAACCTGCCATGGACTCACCTCCCGATTCTCTACCACCCCTGACTAGAAAGAAAGCCAGTGTTATCACTTACTTTTCTATCACTGTGAGAAAACATGATGACCAAGGTAACTCATAGAAGAGTTTGTTTGGGCTTATGATTCCAGAGGAGTGGCGGCCATGATGGCGGAGCAGAGGCAGCAGGGAGCAGGCATGGCCGCATGGCCGCATGGCTGCATGGCCGCAAGAGCAGACACAGGGCTCTCACTTGAACTGCAAGCACAAAGCAGGGAGAGCGAACCAGAAGCAGTGTGGATCTTCAGACTCCCAAAGTCCGCCGGTGTCTCAGCATCTCCGAAGGAATCATTTAACATTCCTGTGAAGGGTAAGACTGAGTCCATGAAAAAAGGCGAGAAGTCTGTTGTATTATGTTCAGCTTCCCATCTCTGGGACAGAAGGACCTGAGATAATGTCTAGGGAGAGAAGTCCTATTTTCTCTCATAGTTTTGGAGTTTTCAGGCCTCAGTTGGTTGGTTCATGGCCACAGTTGGTTGGTTCATGGCCACAGTTGGTTTATTCATGACTTTGGGCCAGGAACAAGGCAGATAAGAGAGTGTGACCCTTCAAGAAGCTTCTCCCTGTTGGCATCCTGGAAACAAGGAGGAAAAAAATGGTAGACGAAGAAGAAATCAGAATTCCACTGTTCCCTTTAAGGCCATGCTCCCAGTGACCTATGACTTCCCACTAGGCCCCACCTCCTACAGGTCCCATCACTTTCGAGTAGCACCAAGCTGAGGCCAAACCTTTACTACCTGGCCCTTTAGAGGACATTCCAGATCCAAACCACAGAGCTGAGGTCTCTGTGAAGAGTCAGCAGGCTTGGCAGAAGGTTGCCTAGGCATTTCTCAGCTTCCCCAGAACATTCTAGCTAATGTCTATTGCTTGCCCACTCAACAAATGGTCTCGGTATCGTGTTAGATGTTCTATTACATGCTATCTCGTTGAAATGCAGCGAATTATCATTATCCCTGTTTAGCTGATAAGGAAACAAAGTATTGGGAGAGATGAAAAACTTACCCATTCTTCATAAGAGTGAGTTAAAGATTGGAATCAAGCTCTCTCTGAAATACAGTTGGTACTCATTCACTACGCTGCACGGATGCTCATGGCCAGTGTTTTAACCAGGCCTGGCTCCACCCTCTGTCAGCGAAAGTTCTTGAGTCTGGGGTCAAGAGACACTAAGGCAGATTGTCCTTTTGGGTTATTAACGCCATGGACAGACAGCAGCATGGTAGGGGCCCTGATGAGAGTTCAAGCTCACAGGCAGTGTAGGAGGTCTTGTCTTAGAGGTCTCAGGCAGGGGAAGGTTTCCCATCATGAGCTTGCAGCCAGGCTCTCTCTGATTCACCTGCTGCAGAGTGGGTGGGGTGGGGAGGAGAGGAACTCCAGAGAAGGCATGTGCAGCTCTAAGGATGTGGGGAAAGTGAGAAGGAAGGGCCCATCTAGTTGAAGTGCACCCATTATATGGGTGGAGGGATGTGTCAACGTCGGCACTCTTTTCATATCCCAGGGAGTCCAACCCTGAGGTTTATAAGCTTCCTTGGAGAAGTGAAAATCATGGCTGTCTGTCATTCTCCAGGAGTCTGGACACCTGAAGAGACTGTTTACAGTCTCATAGATGGGCTCTCTGTAGGGGGCTTGCCATTTCCTTACTGTGGCTGTTGTTAGAAAAAAAGACGTTTCTGTAGGTAGGTGTGGCTCAGCAATCTGGTCTATGCTAACACAGCGTTGCTGTCTCTGCCTCCTTTGGCCATGCTTGCAAGTGTCATCCGATGAGCCCTGGGAGACTGACTGGTCCAGCTGGGTCATTTGGGAGAAGAATGTACACAGAGGACAGAAAGTTACAAATTAAACCACACATGGTGACACACACCCATAATCCCAGCCTTTGGGAAGTTGGAGCAAGAGGACCAGGAGTTCGAGGTTAGTTCGAGAGATATAGTGAGACTCTGTCTCAGAACAAGACAAAATGAAAGCAAAGAAAAAAATTGAAATCTCTCTTCCATTGATCATGTTTTCAAGAAGAAAAATCAGATGCAAGATGAAGACTACAAATGATAACAGGAAAAGTTCAGGCCACCAACTTCTGCATCTTCATGCCAACCCCATTCAGAACGGACAGCCTAATGTTCACCAAGGACCGTCACTCTGCATTGCACAGTGGTGGCCACCCTGGTTCTTGCATGAGGAATACACTCAGCAATTGATTCCTTTATCAGGATCCCGTGAGGCCTTCCAGGGGAAGTGCTTCACAAGATACAAAGACACAGGCCTGACTCTCAAGGAGCTCACAGTGCCAGCCTGGAGCAAATGTCTGGGTTCTCTCTTGATTTCCAGCAAAGAGGCAGTCTTTGGCATGTAAAGTGCATCAGTGAGGTCCCATAGGGACTCCTTTTTGCAGCAAGCGGTAGATCAGAATGACCTATTAAACCTGTTTTTATCACCGAGGATCTATAATCTCATAAATTCTATAGCTTAACCTTTGAAGAAGAGAGGGCTCATGTCCTTATGGTTTCCCAAGCAAAGCACACCTGCTGTCAGCATCGGATGGTTCAGAACAGCCCCGATTTCAAATACAGCATAAATGTCGTTGGAAGACCACAGCAAGTGATTGGTAGCGCTTTACACACATGGCTTTCTGCTGAATGCCTGTAACCTGGGTCTTTGGTCATTAGCTCAGGGTGCCATTTCCCAGGACCTGCGGCATGGTGAGTCCACTCTGCTCTGCTTCCTTGGGAAGTGGCCAGGAGCCCCATTGCCCGACATGTTTGTCTGCTGATGGTACCTTACAGCAGACTGCAGCTGCCTGAGGATCACATACTTCGGCATGCCTCTGTAGTGTGCCTTTGGCAGCAGTCAGTTGGTTTTGCTCAGATCAGCAAAAGCTCTTGAGCATCCGACTAGGCACTGTGGGTAATGCATGGATCCCAGGACACTATCAGATATTCTCCATCAAGTGTAAGGAAAAGGGCCTAAACAAAGGCATGGCAGCATGACCAGGAAGTGAGAACTGGACCATGTGAAAAGTCTGGCAGAAGTGAGATCCAACCCGACAGGGGCTGTGCTGGAGGCATAGGAAGTGACCATTGAGCTTTGCGGGGGGGTGGGGGGGAGCCAGGGGCTGGGTGACCTATGTGAGTGACGTGGGTCAGGGGGAGAAGCACACTCCTCCACAGGTTCGGCGGCTGCCGAGGGTGGCACAGTGCACTGTGAGTCTCAGCCGCAGCGGTGGGAAGAGCTCAGTTAAAAATTCAGGGCCAGCTCCACAGTTGAGAACGAGGGCTGAATTATACATGTCTTTTCTGAGGGAAGGAGATTAAAGGGAAGGTTTTCTTTTTTGTTTTGCGTTTCTTTTGGGCTGGTGGTTGTAAGTAGGTCATTGGAAGTTCTATAGCTGCAGTGGCTGGGCAGGGGGAGATGTGTGTGTTGAGAATGTCCTCGGGCTCTTCTCCCGGTGCTCTGCCTTGCACCCTCACAGGATGAAGAGCCTGTACTATCCACCCTGTTATCTATGCGTTATCTACACGGACTTGCCTCTGATAACGTATAAGCAAGGGTACGTGACTAATCGGCCCAGATCATTTGGACACCGATTCTCTTCCGTGTTTCTCTTTTGTTGCAGAATCCACCTTCTCATCCCGGATCTGCTCCTCCGAACCCTTACTCCACTTCCTCATCGCCTGTCCCCTCATCATGCTGCTTCTGCTGCTCATTTCCCTCCTCTGCTTATACTGGAAGGCCAGGAAGTTGTCACAGCTGAGTCTCAGTGCCCAGAAAGAAAAGGCTCTCTGGGTAGACATGAAGACTGGACCAGTTAGGCACGAAGATAAAGGCTACTGAATCGCAAGGCACGCCTATGCTGATGGAGGGAGTGTGATGGGATTGGATTGGATTGACCGGGGTGAAGGAACTCTGCTTCAGACCTTGGCCAAGTTACCTAGGGACCAGAAGGGACGTGTCGTGGGCATATGTTGTTAACCAGATCCTGTTAAGTGTTCTTTGTGTATCATCCATCTTACTCTTTGAGTCCTCCAGAAGTAGATAGCGTTATTGCCCCAGCTTACAAAGACTTCACCTCCTCAAGGTCCAGCCTCATCTGGAAAGCAAGGAGCACCAGCCCAGGAGCCTTTGTTCCTCTCTCATTCCCCTCCAACATCACTTATTCCCTGGGAAACATCAGCTTGGCCCAGTCACAAGGGAAATCATTTCCCTCTAGATGAGTGACACAGGAGATATCTGATGTCAGCAAAGCAAGAGGAATGAGAGCATGGCCTTGGGTGCCCAACATCTGAGTCCCCAGTTAGTAAACAACTTCTTTCTAGGCAGGGCCTCATTTCCCCCCAAATCCCTTTACAAATGACTGCCAAAAAGTGTAAGAGTAGGTATCTAGTCAATATTGGTTCTTTGACAAAAGGGTAACATGTTGTGGCCTTTTTGGCATGTTTCTTTGGCTTTGTGTGTTATGGTTTGGGGGTGGTTTTTGTTTCTATTTCTATTTTGTTGAGAAAGGGTCCTGTGATACAACCCAGGCTAGCTTTGAACTTGAACTCACCGTATAGCTCTGCACTGTATAGTCTGGGCTGCCCTCCAACTTACATTAGTCTTCTTCCTACCAAGGCTGGCCTCTGAAAACTGGGATTAGAAATAGGAATTGGCACCAGGTGGTGGTGGCGGCGGCGGCGGCGGCGGCGGCGGCGGCGGCGGCAGCGGCGGTGGCGGTGGCGGCGCACGCCTTTAATTCCAGCACTCAGGAGGTAGAAGTAGGTGGATCTCTGAGTTCAAGGCCAACATGGTCTACATAGTGAGTGCCAGGATAGCCAGGGCTACACAGAGAAACCCTGTCTCGGGGTGGTGTGTGTGTGTGTGTGTGTGTGTGTGTGTGTGTGTGTGTGTGTGTGAAGCACACATTGGCATATTTGGTTTAAGAGTTAGTAAGTTATCATTGAAGAACATCCCCCCCCATACACCATGTAACAGTGTTCTACTTGGCCCCCAAGGCCTCCTATCTCCCCCTCACCTTGTCCAGCCACCACCATGGTACTTGGTTAATGCTGTCCTTTCTTTGATAGATCTGAGTAGAAGGAAAGGATCTCAGTAGAGCGTTGGAGAGGGGTCTGCAGTAATGCCCCTATCTCATGTTGGTGGAGTTGGGGCTCAAGGGAAGCAGCAGGTCCCTAATGTCACCCTAGAAAACCCCAAGGGTGAGGTGTCATGGTTTAAAGCTTTTAAGAGCTGTGTCCCCTGTTCAGTCTGGTTGTAGCCAGAATTGAAAAATCAATCAAGTAAAGGACCTCAGATAACACATCTATTTATTGTTTATGTGACCACCAGGGTTTCTTCAGTACTTTGTAATTTGCATTTCTAAGGAGAGCCATTTATTTTTAATTATTTTATCAGGCACACAGTCCTCTCCAAAGATAATTAGTTCCTTTGCTCCTTTGCAAGCAGATTATCTGTGGCTGGGAGAACTCCCACCATAGACCTGCTGGTTCTTTAATCCAACTTCCTCTAAAGCCTCATTTGAAGCATTCCAAATGTTTTCTTAAACAACCAACATATTAATGTCTTCTCTCCCAGGTAAGGATAAAAAAAACAAAACTGAAATTGTAGAGTTCTTCAGAAATATGATGGCTCCCCCCATTTTTAGAGGCCTTTAAAAATTATTTTATTATGTGTATTGGTAATTTACCTACATGTACGTCTGTGTACCATGTTCATTCAGGGCCCACTAAAGTCAGAAGAGGGTACTCCCTTGGAACTGGAGTTAAGAGATGGTTGTGAGCTCCCATGTGGGTGCTGGGAATTGAACCTGCATCCTCTGGAAGAGCAGCCAGTGCCCTTAACTGCTGAGCCATCTCCCCAGCCGCCACGGCTTTTTTTTTTTTTTTTTTTTTTTTTTTTTTTTTTTTTTTTTAAAGACAGGATTTTACTATGTAGCCTTGACTGACCTGGAATTCACAATGTAAACCAGGTTAGTCTAGTACTTAGGGAAATCTGTCCCTCTGTGAAAGCATGTACCATCATGTCTGAAAGAAACCTGTATTTGAATTAAAGCCTGGCAGCGAATCATGGGCTACACTGTGGTACTTCCCATCTGTTTTCCCTGTAGTTCTCTCCCAACTTTGCCCCCACACCCTTACCTTTCAACTCCAAGCCCAGATGTTACTTCCTTTCTGTTGAACCCAGGCCAGACCTTTTTCTCCTTCTTTTTTTATTAAAAAATTTTTTAAGGCCGGGCGGTGGTGGCGCACGCCTTTAATCCCAGCACTCGGGAGGCAGAGGCAGGCGGATCTCTATGAGTTCGAGGCCAGCCTGGGCTACCAAGTGAGTTCCAGGAAAGGCGCAAAGCTACACAGAGAAACCCTGTCTCGAAAAAAAAACCAAAAAAAAAAAACAAAAACAAAAACAAAAAAAAAAAAAAAATTTTTTAAATTTTACATACCAACCACAGATCTCCCTCTTGTCCCTCCTCCCACTCCCCCCCCAACTCCCCTCCCCTCCTTCAAAAGGGTAAGGCCTCCCATGGGAAGTCAGCAAAGCCTGGTACATTCAGCTAAGGCAGGACCAAGCCCCTCCCCTGCTGCATCAAGGCTGAACAAGGTGTCCCACCACAGGTAACGGGCTCCAAAAAGCCAGATTGTGCACCAAGGATAGATCTTGATCCTGCTGCCAGGGGCCCCTCAAACAGACCAAGCTACATAACTGTCTCCCATATGCAGGGGGCCTAGTCTGGTCCGGTGCAGGTTCCACAGTCTTAGAGACAGAGCTACAAAACAGACCTTAGAGACAGAGCTACAAAACTTTTCCAGCCAGAGTGCATCCAGGGGAAGTATGTCCCTGAAACACTTCCTACTTGTCAGTCACTGTGCAAAGGGTGGTGACTCAAATATGTCCACCCCCATAGCAGCATTTCCTGGCCCATTCTGGATGTTCTCTTTTGTAAGTGGGATGAACAGCACATCAGATTACCTTAGGAGCTACATCACACTATTGGCCCAACAATCAGTTTTCAGGCAACTAAAACCCCAAACCTTTGTGTGTGTGTGTGTGTGTGTGTGTGTGTGTGTGTGTGTGTGTGTGTGTGTGTGTGCATATATATGCACCCATGAGTATGTGTAGAGGCCAGAGGTAGACACATTGGGGTGTCTTCCTCAATCTCTACTCCGCCTCATTTTTTTGAGGAAGGGTCTCTCACAGAGCCTGGAGCTCAACTGTTTTGGGCTAGACTGGCTGGCCAGTGAACCACCAGGATGCTCTGGTCTTGTGCCCCACCTCACCACCCACGCCAACCCAGAGCTGGGTTTACAGACTCGGGCTCCCATACTCTGCTTTTATGTGCAGGCTGGGATCTGAACTCGGGTCCTCAGGCCTGTGCAGCCGATGCTTTACCCACCAAGCCATCTCCCCAACCCAACCCTGGAGCGCCTCGAATATAATTAGCTTTGATCCAGCCTAACATGTATTTCTCAGGACACTTCCCTCCACGTGTGCTCTTGTTTGCTTTAGTGCTGGAACTTGGTGGAGAACTTCTCTTGTGCTCAGTGATTGCAACCTTCCTGTTCTGTGTCCCCACCTGGCTGTATTTTCGGCTTTGTTGTGAATCCTCTTTGGCAGTGAGACAAGCCTTTGTCTCAGGGACTGGCAGACCACAGCCCGGGGGCCTGATGCAGCCTTACGCCCGCGCTTTAAATACGATTTCCTGGAACACAGTCGTGCTCATTCCCTTACATTCTCTGCATGGCTGCCTCTGTGAGGAAATGACCACAAGGGGAGAGTGTTAAGGACACCATGCATGCTGGGTAATTTTATCATCAACTTTACACAACTTAGAGTCACCTGGGAAGAATCAACCTCAATCAAGGAACGGCCTGGATCAGATTGACCTGTAGGCACGTTTAGTGGTGGTGGTGGTGGGGGGTGTTCTTGATTGTTCGGTGATATAGGAGGGCCCAGCCCACTGTGGGGGTGCCATCCCTAGGCAGGTGAGCCTGGGCTATATGAGGAAGCTCCCTAAGTGAATTAGACACTGAGCTGGTACGCAGTGTTCCTCCATGGTTTCTGCTTCAAGCGCCTGCCCTGGCTTCTCTCAATGATGGACTGAGACCTGGATGTATAAGGCAAACAAACCCTTCCTCCCCAGGTTGCCTTTGGTCGGAATGCTTTATCGCAGCAACAGAAAGAAAGAACACCATGTGACCTACAAAGCCGCAAATGATTTCTTTCTGACCCTTTCCAGCCTCTGTCTCTTGGGGTTAGTGCTCTGCCCATTGTAGCCTTGTATTATGCGCCTGGAACACTTGATTTGACCTATTTTATCTTCCTTTGCTGTGTATTTGGTTGACTTAATAAACAGGCTTAGGCTGTCAGGACTGGTGTCTGGTCCAAGCCATTCTGCGCCCAGGATCCTCCCGAGCAGGCCAGCAGTGAGGGTGGGAAGCTCGCCACCCTGCGGAACGCCTCGCCACTGTCCTCTAAGTGAGACGGGCTGACACCGAGATGAATAAGGCATGGCTGCCCCTCTCATTATTTTTGGTCTTTTGAGACATGTGTAACACTAACTGATTTATTGCCGAAGATGACTGCAGCGGTGAAAAGATGCAAGCCACGCTAATTCCTCATGACTGTTCAGAATTTATGCCGCATCACAGTTTCTTGGCATCCTACACAGAAGGGATTGTTTCCTTTCTACAGGCAAGGAACTGATGCCCAGAGAGGTTAAAATTTATCCAGGATCAACTAGCACTGTGTAGAAGAGCGAGACCAAAATTTAGGTTTACTGAGATATCCTACACCAGTGGTTCTCAATCTTCCTAATGCTGCAACCTTTTAATACAGTTGCTCACGTTGTGGTGACCCCCCAACCATAAAGTTATTTTCATTGCTACTTCATAACT
Source organism: Peromyscus maniculatus bairdii (assembly GCF_049852395.1). Lineage (NCBI taxonomy): Eukaryota > Metazoa > Chordata > Mammalia > Rodentia > Cricetidae > Peromyscus > Peromyscus maniculatus. Next base: position 81,214,696 of record NC_134857.1, on the reverse strand, counting down.
GTAATTTTGCTACTGTTAAGAACTGTAATGTAAATGTCTGACGTTCAGGATATCTGATATGTGAGACCCCCAAGGGGCTGTGACCCACAGATTGAGAACCACTGTCCTAGACTCTCTTACCACAAACACTGTGCACTAATTTATTGCTATGAGGGGAAATTTGGATGATGATAATACCCACATCACTGGTTCAAAGCCTTATATAGACACAAGGGCTTGCTGTTTATTTTCTTCTCCACGGCCAAGTTCACAGTGGTAGGAGCAGCTCCTGTTCATGATAGTTGAGCTAAGGAAGCAGCTTGCTCACCTCTCAGCAGCCAGCTTATAAACAGGTTTTAAACCCCTGCAAATCATAAACGAATGTCACCGTATCTCGATTTTTTTTTCAGGCCCTACCTGTGCTCATATGAAATAAAATCAATAGTAGTAATTCAGATTTTACAGGCTTTTGTCACAGCTTGCTTGCAACGGGGCCATAGTCATCAATAGTGTCCTTCAAATATATCTGAGGATTCTGCAGGATGTTGAGGATTCCCATGCGCTCACAGAAAAGTCTCTCCCCTCTAATTCCCTGTTGTTTAGTTGGGTACCATGGGCTCCCTGGAGCTTGGGATGCTGGATGAAGCATGAGAGATGGGCAGATAGCACTGCACTCAGTGGTGACCATCTACCTGTCTGCAACACATTCAGCTCTAAGGGGACAAATTCAAAGTTTCTGTGACTTTATGCTCTCCAGTTACTCTCTTGTGAAAACAGCTCTATTACCTTTTGCCCAGTATTTCCTTTGTAACATCTAAACACTGACCAGTCTGGGACCATCCTGTTCATCCCTCTTCTTCCTGTCCTACGCCCTCGGGCACTATGTACTTGACCTGCTTACCACCTCCTTCCCTTTGTCTCCCACAGGGAGGTCATGCAAGCCTGCTTGAGGGGACGCTACACCATCATCAGCAGAAAGGCCCCAAGGTGTCTGTATTCCCTTTCATGGCGGTCCTATTATGAACTAAAGTGCTATGACCACTTAGAAAGGAGAGAAATGCCATAAGGGAGATGCTATTTGACTGAACATTAAAAGTAACGGCATATCTTTAGAAGAAAAGTTGAGTTGAGGTCAACAGTCCAGGTAGAGAAGACTCCCAAGAGAAACTCAATGCATAGAATAGCTCTGGGTTGCCCTAAGTGCCACAACCACTGAGAGGGCTGGGAGAAGGGGATCTCGAAAGTGCGTAGATGCTTGGGTTTAATGGTGGCCATTGGCCAGCCAGTGAGCACTGCTCAGCAGGGAAGGAGAGGGCCAATGTTCCGGATGTGAAAAGGACAAGTGAAGACTTTGGCTTAAGTTGGACTGGGAAGGCAGTGGTACCAAAATGAAACAGGGCAGCTGGCTGGAGAGTAACCTTTGTTTTCCTACCATGAATAATGGAGATGGCACCAGTTTTGTGAATGCTTTGAGTGTAGAACAAAGTTATCAGAAAATTTCAAGTTTTAGGCCAACTCGGGCCACAGAGCAAGACTCTCACTCAGAGACTAGAAATAAAGAAATATGAAAAGAAGAAGAGGAGGAAAAGAAAAGGAATTTTAAGTGAAGGTCACAAAGTAGCTAATATGTATTTGTCAAATACAATGGCGTATCTTGGGATTCTTCTTAGTTTAATATGTATATGTTAAGTTAATTTTCTCCTAATATATACAGAAATAGCAGACAGTTACATTTGCTATCTCAACTGGCTTTTTGTTCATCTTTTTATTTGAGATAAGATCTTTCTATGTAGGTCAAGTCAGCCCATCATTCTAATCCTCTTGCCTTGGCCTTCTGAATGCTGCGATTACAGGTATGTGCCATCATGCCTGTCTCCATTTATCTTTTTTATACTCACTTTTACATTTAATTTGCCTGTTAGAAATGCAAAGTTTCTACCACATCCCCTATGAAACCAAGGTCTCTGCTGGACCACCTACCAAATGGAGATGTTTTGTTCAGACAAAAGACCACATTAGGTAAGGCCTGTGATTCTGAAGTTTACATGCTATCACCACCAGTGTGTGGAAGTCCAAAGCTGTTCTTTCTGGGAGGCAGAAGGTGGAGGGTTCTCACTCTGCTGTGCACATGTAATAAAAATAGGATCCTTGGATAACTCATCTCACTCTGGTACTCTGTGTTCCATCTATAACAAATTACTCACCGAGTCCCAACTGTGTTTCTAGTTGTGTGTCTTTTACTGTGGAAACCTTTTCCTTTTCTGTGATCCTGACTCATTCCTTGAACTGACCTCAATATTTTTGAGGCCCACACCAGTCTTAGAAGAAAGCTGTACTCTTTTTTTGTTTGTTTGTTTTGTTTTGTTTTGTTTTTTTTGAGACAGGGTTTCTCTGTGTAGCTTTGCGCCTTTCCTGGATATCACTCTGTAGACCAGGCTGGCCTCAAACTCACAAAGATCCACCTGACTCTGCCTCCTGAGTGCTGGGATTAAAGGCGTGCGCCACCAACACCCAGCTGAAAGCTGTACTCTTTATTCTTTTGTTTGTTGTCTTAGCTAGGGTTCTACTGCTGTGAAGAGACACCATGACCATGGCAACTCTTATAAAGGAAAACACTTAATTGGGGTGGCTTACATTTTTAGAGTTTTAATCCATTATTATCATGGTGCAACATGGTGGCACACAGGCAGACATCTTGCTGGAGAAGTAGCTGAGAATCCTACATCTTGCAGGCAACAGGAAGTGGTCTGGGACACTTGGCAGTATCTTGAGCACGTATGAGAGAGACCTCAAAGCCTGCCTCCACAGTGATACACTTCCTCCAATAAGACCACACCTACTCCAAGAAAGCCACACCTCCTAACAATACCACTCCCTTTGGGGAACCATTTTCTTTCAGACTACCACAGTTTGCATGTTCTAAACTGGATGATATTCAGACAGAGTTATGTGTGACACAAGACAGAATCTCAGAGAGCTCCCTCCTCCTCCTGCAAACTCTTTGGAAACTGAGATTGCAAATGTCCCTGCTCTTCTCTTGGGTCATCTTCCCACACGGGACTGCTGCCAGGAAGCATTTCTATGTGGCCTGATGTCATGCATAGCACTACATGGAGAGACCCGATAACACACAGAACCTGCCCCGTATCACTGGTGTGAGTCTGCAGCTGATGGCCTTCCCTTTTACCCTGAACAGAATAAGCCATTCTTCAATGTGAGGGACTTTCAACACTTTGGTTATTAGTTACAACACTGATCACTGTGAACACAGGACATTGGGGCTCACACTGTAGTCCCAGCACATGGGAGGTGGAGGCAGGAGGATCAGGAGCTCCTCAGCTGCAGGCTGAGGTCAAGGACAGTTCGTACTTCATGAAATCTCACAAACAAACAGAAACTAATCATTGAAGGTCCTGGGCACATAGAACAGATATACACTACAACATTAGCAAGGCATGTCCTTTGATAACACACACATGTGTGTGTGCAATGAGTCCCTAATTGAAACACATACCACTAATAGCTCTTGGTACGATAATACTATAGACCAAGGATCATCAACTTAGATTTAAGCAGGTAAATTAAAAGAAAAACAATTTGTCTGAGGAGAGTCCTTAGGGAGTAATACAGACAGAGGTATTTGGAACGTGCATTTCTATTTAAAGGCACTCAGAGCCAAGGTAATATATGAGATAATTGTGCAAAGAATTAAAAGGTTTTTAGAGGATGGATTCAATCCTTTGCAATCTTGCATCACATCCTGAGGCTATCAACAGATACCAAAATTCCACCATCAAAACAGCATCTCAAGGTCATGACTACATTCACTGATCACAAGGCTACATGCCCAGCTATTTTGCTATTTTATCATTCAAAAGTAGGTCTATCAGAGATCACAAATGAATTTTTGTATCACACACGAGATGGAAAGCTTGAGCGCCATTGTTGGGAATGTGAAACAGCAGAACTGCTATGAACAAGCAACAGGGCAATGCCTTTCGTTTCCTTTCCCTGCCTTATTTCCATTCTCTTACTGCAAAAGTAGAAATGCAATCACCCTATAATCCAGTAACTTTGCTTCTGAGTGTATACCCAAATCATTGAAAGCAAGGACATGAAGAGATTTTGTACACCCATGCTCATAGCAGCAGCATTCACGATAGTCAAAAGTCTGGGGCAATCTAATGTTCATGGATATATGAATAAATTAGCAGGATATTACATATATCTAATATATATAGCATAGAATATTAGTCATTCTTTTAAAAGGAGGAACATTATGACACATGCTACAATGTGGATGAACCTTGAAGACCTTGTAAGTGAAGCATCCGGATCATAAATGGATAAATGTATAGGATTCATTAGCAGAACAGTGTTTCCCAGGACTAAGTGATGGGACAGTACAGGATACTTGTTTAATTGGTTGGAGGGCCTTGATTTGGGAAGATGAAAGACTCAGTGGAGCTGGATGGTGGTGACTGAACCATGTGCTTGGATTTAATACCCCCGAAGCCTGCACTGACATGGGAAGAACAGTCAAGTGTATGTCGATTTTAGCACACTAGAAGTGTGGTGGGGAGGCCGAGAGATAGCTGAGGTGGTAAAAGTTTCTCTGGATAAGCTTGAGGACATGAGCTGCAGCCTCAGAACCCACATAAAAAAGAAAAAAGAAAAAAGACCTGGTTTGGTGGCATGTGCCTGTAATTCCACAACTGGGGAGGCAGACACAGGTAGATCCCTGGCACTCACCGGCCATCCAGACTAGCTGAATCAGCGAGAGACCCTGTCTCAAAATTCAAGGTGGACAGCTCCTGATGAAAGACATCTGAACTTGACCTCCAACCTCCAACTGTATATGACCACATACATGTACAGGAACACACAAACACACACACACACACACACACACACACACACACACACACACACACACACACGTGCTGGAAAGTATAAGATAAAACACCAAAGTTGACTCTTTTTCTGTTATCCTGTTACTCTGGTGTCATATTCCTAAAGAGGATCTCTTTCCTCGTGCAGTAGCTTTGAAAACAAACAAAAAAATGATACACATGCTGTATTTTATATGCTACTTAGGAAATCATTGCTTAGGCCAAGTGTCAAGGTACATGCTTGTAATTTCAGCTCTTGGGAAACGGAGGCAGGAGGACCATGAGTTCGAGGTCAGTCTCAGCTACATAGGGAGACCCTGTTTCAAAGAAAGAAAGAAAAAAGGCAAGCATGGTAGTACATACATCTAGTTCCAGACTCAGGAGGTGGAAGCAGGAAGATTTCAGGTTCGAGGCCATCTTGGACTATAAGATCATGATAATACCTTGTCTCAAAAACAAAACAAAACAAAGCATTAAAAACAACTTTGACTGTGCTCTATAGACTTCAATGATACATCAAATTACAATCAACCATGATCTAATCACAATTTACCACTGTGCCTGTTTTATTAAGAAATGCAAAACTGGCTTACCATGCAAAATCCAATTTATGTAAATCACTGTGTTGACAGAATATAGAGAAAATTCCTCATCATCCCAGTAGGTGCAAGGAAAGATTTAGTGGTTTCTAGGACTCATGTCCAACACATTCCTCAGAAAACAGACAATAGAGGGGAGTTTTCTCAAATTAGCAAAGGGTGTCAAATTCAGTTACAGAACACTGAGTGCTTCTTGCCTGTTAGGAATGCCATGGGATGCCAACTAGCTATGCCTCTTGAATACCAGACTGAAAGTTCTCGAAATGCAGTACTGTAACAGGTCCTCAGGTCTTAGCACCAACTACTGATGCCACGTTAGAGGCGCCATTCTGACCTTAAAACCCTTCACATCGGCCCCAACACCTGGCAAAATCAGAACAAAGCCCTAGACCATCGTCCCAGGAAAGTCCCTCAATGTAATATCTAACCTTGTTTTTTGGTTCTGAAGTTCCGCTTTGTGGTACCAGAAGTGTGCCTACCAGGATGTAGTTTTTGTGCATAAAAGACAAAGAGCTATAAAGCTGGGGGCTGCACGATTTGGGTAAGTTCCCCATGCAGCTGCTGGCTGGCAGTCAAGACTTTCCTTTCCTCTTTAAGAGTGTCCATACGGTGGTCTCTGGTGGGCTTACTCCACAACAAGACAACAGGACAAAGAAATAAAAAACAAAACAGTTGAAACAGAAAGCAAAGTGTCTTTATTTTCAGGTGACTTGATTACATTTGCAGAAAACTCAAATCAGGTACTAGAGCAATATAAAAAAAAGGAACTGTAGTTTGAGACCAAATAATTTAGAAATTATATTTATAATAGAATAAAATGTCGAATGCCCTGGAATGAATTTAAGAAAATATGTAGAAAAGTCTACATTTGAAACTATAAGTAAGACGTTGCTGGGCTGAAAAAGACCTATTATAGAGAGTCTATTTTCATAGTTAAAAGGCTCAGCATCATTAACATGTCAGTTATCTTTGAGTTGATCTACTGATGTGAAGGAGCTGTGAGCAATGCAGGAAGCCGGCAAATTTGCTCCCTAGAGTCTGTCTGGCAGTACATGGGGACATTTTTGGAGTCACAGTGCTGGTGAATAAGAGAGCATGTATTCTCTGAACACCCTGCAACGCTCAGAGAAGCCCCCCTCCATAATAGATACTTGTCAAGCCCCAAACTTCATTAGCGTCACACTTAATGGAATCCTGACTCAAATTCCAGGCTATTTTTAGGCATCAACATGAACATTCTCATACTAAATAAAAATACAAATTATTTGGGGTCAAGAAGACCATATTAAAAATAAAAAGTTGAAGGAACCACATTATCAGATTCCAGGGAATTCTGTAAACGACAGTAATTAAGACCATCTGAAATATGTCCATGTGAAGAAAGAACACAATAGAGCAGAACTGGAGACCAGAAATAAATCGGCACATGCACATTTACCTAATTTCTACTATTGCTGCTCCTGTACTGAGGAGAGAATGCTTCTAGTAAATTATGTTTGAGTAATTAGAAGTAATCTGTTAAAAATTATCTCACATTTCATATGATAAAATGATAAATTAGATATCATTAAAATTAAAAATCGAGAATCAAAGAGATCACCAACCTTGTAGAATCTCAGTATAAAAGAGAAATGATGAGGGACACACATGTCCTAAGCATCTTGTGGTACTGACTGGGTGACAAGGCTTACACTCAGAGCCAAGCCCACAGGAGTTGCTGACCAGGCTCCCTCTCTCAGCCCAGAGCAAAGTGCAGTGAACGCTTACTTCATGGGGCAGCTCTCGTGTGTTTAGAAGGATTAAATTTCTGTGACAACACTGGGAAGAACACGGCACCAGTCAGAGCTCTCCAGAGAAACAGAAACAACGGGACCCGGACAGAGACGGAAGAGGAATTTCAATCTGGGAATTGTTTCACACCGTCGCGGAGGCTCACAGTGAGGCCCTGGTACAATGTTTGCAGGCCAGAGGCTCAGTGAAGCTAATGGTGCGGTTTAATCAGAATCCAGTAGCCTGAGAAACTCGGGGAGCTGGCTGAGGAGGAGATTCCCACACTGAGGCCTAAGGCCTGAGAAGGGCAGACAGGCAGGCCTTGCAGCCCCAAGGACCGAAAGCGCGGCTGTTCAAGGGCAGAAGATCGATGTAGCCCCCCCTCAAGAAGGGAGGATTTGCCCTTTCTCGGGCTTCTTCTTCTATTTGTGCAGGTCATAGTTTGTAGCTCCAAACCTAGAGGCTGGCCTTTTTATTATTTTTTTTAGATTAGTTTTTTATTGTATGTGTACTGAATGTTTTATCTTCATGTATTTATGTACAACCCTGGTGTGCATGGTGATCATGGAGGACCGAAGAGGGTGTCGGAACCCTTGGAGTTATAGATGGTTGTGAACCACCATGTGAGTATTGGGAATTGACCCTGGGTCCTCTGCAAGAGCAACAGGTGCTCTTACCCACTGACCCAACTCTCCAGCCCACAGGGCTGATCTTTATGAGGCTTACTTGCTCAATTCTTCCTGCAACATCCTCCCAGACACACCCAGGAACAACACTGTATTAGCTATCTGGCCATTCTTTAGCCCAATCAAGTTGAGACATACAATTATCCATCACAAGTATAAAAGAGGGAAACACAGTCCCATTTTATGATCATTAAAGATTATGACTCCAAAAGCAGTGCTCCCTCTATTACAGTGTGCTTCGGCCATCTGCAGGGACTCCACTCTCCTCCACAGAGACACTTAAGTACCACGAGAGTAACAAGAAGAATACTGGGAGAACAGCCATGACAGATCCCAGGACCCTCTAAGTGCCAGCTTGCTCTGAAGAGAGAAAAAAATTTGGCCTGGGGGAGCAGGGGAGCCCTGACTTCCACATACTTCCTATCAGCCCAATACATGTTGAGTATGCGGCCACTCTGTGTCACCTTATGAAGCAGTTTAAACAGATCCAGGAGAGTGAGTTCTGTGATGGTCTCCTGTCACCGAAGGCAGACGCTACAAGTTCTCAAGTCTGTCTTGAGGGAGTCTTCACATCGTTTCATGGCCTGTCTGGCAGCAGCTATTTGTACCGCCCTGCTGGCTGCAGAAAATTGAGGGGTCCCTGGCTGTCACTGCTCAAGATACCACCTGCTCCATCAAAGGGTGCTGATATCAGAATGGCCAGCGTTCCCTTAAGCACGGCTCAAATGCCTTCTAAGCCCTAAAGCTGACAAATAGCAATTCTGTGCGCAGAGAACAGCTCTACTGAGGGGAAAAACGTGCGTGGAGCCACAAGCATCTGAAACAGCGGGGCTTAGTTTCCAATGTGAGTAAGGTCTGCCCAGAGCCAGGTCCTGGCACATAGGTGTAGATGTAACCAACCGTCTTATTAAATAAGAAACACAGAAACAATGTAAAAGAGAAAGCGGAGAAGTCAGAGCTCAGAGCTAAAATCTCACCCTTCCTCCTGCTGTCCCAGCTTCGCGAAAAGAGACCTACTTCCTGTCGGTTCGTATTTTTAAAGTATGTTGTTCTGCCTTCTCATTGGTTGTAAACCCAAACACATGACTGCCTCGTCACTGTCTGAATGTACAGCCCCCTAGGTCTTAAAGGCATATGTCTCCAATGCTGGCTGTATCCCTGAACACACAGAGATCTTATGGGATTAAAGGCGTGTGCCGCCACCGCCACACTCTTGCTATGGCTCTAATAGCTCTGACCCTGAACACACAGATATCTATGGGATTAAAGGCGTGTGCCACCACCGCCACACTCTTGCTATGGCTCTAATAGCTCTGACTCCCAGACAACTTTATTTATTAACATACAATCAAAATAATAATTCAGTACAATTAGATTATCACCACATTTCCCCTTTTCTATTTTAATAAAAAGAAAAAGAAAGCAAAAGGTTATAACTAACAAAAGAAAAACTATATACAAAAGTACAATAACTATATACAATATATACAAGTAATAAATACCTAAACAGGTATTTGACAAATCAGAGAAAATAATTCCATTATCTATCCTATTTTGGTAAATCCAAGATGTATCTAATGCACTTTCTATCCTAATTAATTTTCAACTATAACTAACTAATCTTCAACCATAACTAACTAATCTTCAACTCCCTCAGAGACCCAAGAAGGGAATAATAGTAGCTAACAAAAATAAAAACAGGAAGTGCATGCAAGCAACTTCCAAAAAATTTTGTGAGTTGACAGAAACAGCCAGCTGCCTGGGCAGTCACCTGAGGTTTCTCCGCAGTGTTGGGGCATCATCTTCAGCCTATAGGCTTAGTGTATCTGACAGACTCATTTGTGAAGTAGGATGTACACAAGGTCAACAGTTCAACCTCACATTGGGTGAGAGCAGTCCACGTACCAGAAACACCTGAATTCCACTAGGGTCCTGTCATGATTCAGGATTTTAAATTCTGGAAATTGTTGACAGTTTTTTAATTCAGCTGTCCATTCTTCTTGGCTGTGTATATATGGCTTCATCTCAGCATCCCCTTCTTCTCCACATCCCTCTATTAAATGCCAGTCTACTTTTGAGAGGCATGAGCTTTCAGCTGCTGTTCCATTGTACAACAGAATCCATCGGCCCTCTGCCTGTTAAGCTGCCTTCGAAGAAAAGGGCACCGTACCTTTTCCGGATGCGAAGGCCACTTCAGGGATGGGGCCATATTGTCCTGGCCTCAGAAGATGCCTTTTGATAAAGCCATAACCACACTTGTTTTGGCAAGAATCAGTAGTCCCTTGTTTCGTGATCTGTCTGTCCATTTTGTCCTGTTGATTCGAGGATACTTTGTTGTCCAGTGGCTAACTTTTGCCAGAATGAAAGTTGACTCCATATGCAGTTTCTTCAATGCCCATATTTTCTCTAAAGTAGATTGGTACTGCCAGGAGCCGACATGTCTCAAAAAAGAAAAATTTTCTAAGTTATTAAAACATTTTAAATGCCATATTCTGTAGATCTCTGAAGGGTTTGAAGATGACCTGTCTAAAACATCTCTGCTCAATTTTTAAAACATATCTGATATGACTACAAGTTCTATGATAATGTCTAACTACTAGCTTTCATTTCTTTATATCCTAATAGTTGATAATAATAACATTCAAGGATCAGAAATTTGCATTACATTGTTAAATGGATGGAATAAATACAATTAGAAATATACATATAGCATTTTCTAACAATATCAGTTTCAAATTTGTGTACAATATAAAACAATTCAATCCAATGTAAAGTATTTAAAACTAGTAATTGTCTTTTTCTTTTCTTTCTTTCTCTTTTTTTTTTTTAAATAAGAACCTTAAATCTAATCTCCTTTGCTTAGCCTTTTTCCTAACCCTTGACAATAACTTGTAACCAACCCCCCTAAATACTGAAAATTATCCCAGACCCAAAACCCATTAAAAAGACCAAAAAACCACCCGCCCCACACCACCTCTTTGGGAATGTGGGCGTCGTATTCTTAAAATTGCTTCCTGCTGGGTATGGGCGAAGTTTTCTTTATCCTGAAAGAAAAATTTTAGGTTAATTGTCAAATTCTAGGAGAGGTAACTATATCCTTCATTATCCAGTCTGTGTATAATGCCAAAGTTGAGGGTTTATCTCAAGTCCTTATTCAAGTAGTCTTTGAGACTGGATCATCTCAGCTAGTCATCTCAAATTTGCTCTGAGCACCTTGTAGTTCAAAGCTGATCTATGGATGATGTTTGTCAGCTTAATGATATTATTATTGTCCACGTGGAATTGTTGTTGTTGTGGGGCCCCATCTTCTTTCTGGAGACTTCAGTTGATGTTAGGCCTGGCCATGATTTCCTGCAGAAAACTGATAAGAGACTCGAACACAAAAACATATATATGCAGCTAGCCTTTTTTCTAGAATTAGTTAGTACTCTATGTGACCATTCATATCTTAACAAAGTTTAAAATATATATATATATTAATCTTGTAAATTTTGATATAAAATTTATACTTTGAGAAAAGTTTAAAGAATCAGAATAGAATCAAAGAGTTGAGATTAGTAATAGAATAGTCCCTTAATTAATTTTGCTTTTGTCCTGTACCATAGCAGAAGATGGCTCTTATTCTGGCATGATACAGGGAGTTTGCATTTTCCTTTTAACAACATGCTTGATTTTAAAGAAGGAGAGAGCCATTCTCCAACTCCAAAGTCAGCTTTAAATTTTAATTGAACTGGGACTATTAGAAAACCAAGAGTGTTAAATCTTTAGAGAAAAGCAGAAACAAACATTTAGGAAGACATAAAATTTTTTTAGATAATATATACCCATACACCGTTTCACTCTGTTTCTTGGATAGATGATTTGTCCCTTTTCTTCAGTTGTCTCATTTGTCCAGTGTTCTTCAGATTCCTTAACCTTCATTCTCCTAAAAGACAAAAACAAAAACCTTTCCCCAAGACTAATTTTGGGGATGTTCCTTTTTGGCAAGTTATTATCTGATGAAATGAAAAGGCATGTTTTATTGATACAAGTTAGTTTAAATTGGATGTTCATGTTGGTTGATGAACTATCACCTCCTCTAATTAAGAGGTCTCTCTTGTTCAAATCGAACCTTTATCAATTTTGATGGTACCCACAGCTTATCTTCTCCTGTAGAAACAAAAGCAAAACCACGTCCCCAATGTAATACATACCCTGGTTTCCATTCTGAGGTCAGCACATCCTTAAAGTATATAGGCTGATTTAATTCTGTAGTTTTTTCTATTATCCAATGTCTCTCTGCAGCTGTTGTTCCTTTCTCATTGGCATTCAGAAAATTCAAAGTTAGAAGAGCATTATGCAGTCTATTTCTGGGGGTTTTTGTTACCCATTTCTGTTTATTTAGCATATCCTTTAGAGTTCTGTTTGATCTTTCTATAACTGCTTGACCTGTAGGATTATGTGGTATGCCTGTAATATGCTTTATATTGTAATAAGCAAAAAACTGTTTCATTTTAACAGAGACATATGATGGAGCATTGTCAGTTTTGATTTGTGCAGGTATACCCATGATGGCCATAACTTCTAGCAAATGAGTGATTACAGAATCAGCTTTTTCAGAACTCAAAGCAGTTGCCCATTGAAATCCTGAATAAGTATCGACGGTGTGGTGTACATATTTCAATTTTCCAAATTCTGCAAAGTGAAACACGTCCATCTGCCAGATTTCATTTCTCTGAGTATCCTTTGGGTTACATCCTGCTGGTAATGGCGTCTGATTGTAGAAGGAACAAGTAGGACATTTCTTTACTATTTCTTTGGCTTGTTGCCAGGTTATGGAAAAATCCTTTTTTAAACCTTTACTATTAACGTGATGTTTTTTATGAAATTCTGAGGCCTCCAGCACATTTCCTATCAATAATTTATCAATTTCATCATTGCCTTGTGCTAGAGGGCCTGGCAGACCAGTATGGGATCGAATGTGAGTTATATATAAAGGATGATTCCTTTTCCTGATTGTATCTTGTAATTGAATAAATAGTGAAGTTAATTCTGAAGCATCAGGGATAAATTCTGCAGTCTCAATATGTAACACCACTCTTTCAGCATACTGAGAGTCAGTTACTATGTTGAGAGGTTCTGAAAAATCCATTAATACCAACAGAATAGCATACAATTCTGATTTTTGAACTGAATTATACGGACTTTGAACCACTTTACTTAAATTTTCTGATTTGTAACCTGCCTTTCCTTCTTTGTTGGCATCTGTATAAAATGTACGAACTCCAGATATGGGTTTTTGCCGTACAATTCGAGGCAAGATCCAATCAGCTCTCTTTATAAGATCAATTCTATTGCTTTTGGGATATTTGCTGTTAATTTCTCCCAAAAAATTACTGCAAGCTCTTTGCCAAGGTTCACTTTCTGTCCATAATTTTTCAATGTCCTCCTTAGTTAATGGTACGACAATTTCTGCTGGGTCTATGCCTGCTAATTGACGAAGTCTCATTTTTCCTTTGTAAATCAAGTCAGAGATTTTTTCCACATAAGTTTTTAATTTTTTATTTGGTTTATTTGGTAAAAATATCCATTCCAATATAATATCTTCCCTCTGCATTAATATTCCAGTAGGAGAACGCCTAGAAGGTAAGATAACCAAAATGCAATCCAGCTTTGGATCAATACGATTCACGTGTCCTTCATGCACTTTCTTTTCTACCAAGGCTAATTCTTTCTCAGCTTCAGGTGATAATTCTCTTGGACTATTTAAGTCCTTGTCACCTTCTAAGGTTTTGAACAAATTAGTCAGTTCATCATTTTTTACCCCAACAATAGTTCGTAGATGAGAAATATCTCCAAATAATCTTTGAAAGTCATTAAGAGTCTGTAGTCTATCTCTCCGAATTTGCACCTTTTGGGGTCTAATTTTTTGTAGCTCTATTTTATATCCTAAATAATTAATAGAATCTCCTCTTTGTATCTTTTCAGGAGCAATTTGTAATCCCCAGCGAGGCAAAATTTCCTTTACTTCTTCAAACATTATTTCTAAAGTATCTGCATTTGAGTCAGCTAGTAAAATATCGTCCATATAATGATAAATTATAGATTTAGGAAATTTTTTACGTATCACTTCCAATGGCTGTTGTACAAAATATTGGCACAGAGTTGGGCTATTCAACATTCCCTGTGGGAGGACCCTCCATTGAAATCTTTTAACCGGTTGAGAATTATTATAAGTAGGCACTGTAAAAGCAAATCTTTCTTTGTCTTTTTCTTGTAAGGGTATTGAAAAGAAACAGTCTTTTAAATCAATAACTATGAGAGGCCATCCTTTTGGTAACAGAGTAGGCAAAGGCATCCCAGATTGTAGAGAGCCCATTGGCTGAATTACTTTGTTAATTGCTCTAAGGTCTGTTACCATTCTCCATTTACCAGATTTCTTTTTAATAACAAATACAGGAGAATTCCAAGGGCTGGTTGATTCTTCAATATGCTGAGCATTTAACTGTTCTTCTACCAGCTCTTCTAAAGCCTGGAGTTTCTCTGTTGTTAAAGGCCATTGCTGGACCCATACAGGCTTGTCTGTTAACCATTTTAAAGGTAGAGCTGTTGGTGTCTTTGGAAGATCACCAGTTATTGTGCCCTGTTCTTGTATAATATGGATGGCTGGTGACCACTCATTAGAACAATATCTTCTAATATTTCTCTCAGTAACATGTGCTAGTTTATGATTTGTTTCTGAGATTGGAGGGATGTTAATCTGAGTATTCCATTGTTGCAACAAGTCTCGACCCCACAGGTTCATAGTTATGTTAGCCACATATGGTTTTAATTTTCCTCTCTGTCCTTCTGGACCTATACATTCGAGCCATCTTGCACTCTGTTTCACCTGAGATAATGTCCCAATTCCTAACAGTTGAACGTTTACCTCCTGAAGAGGCCAAGTTGGATGCCAAAATTCTGGTGCTATTATGGTAACGTCCGCACCTGTGTCTACCAGACCAGACAACAAAACACCATTTATTTTTATCGTTAATTTTGGTCTTTGTTCATTAATAGAAGTTTGCCAAAAAATTTTCTTTATGTTTTCTCCTGAATTTTCTATTCTCTCTGTTTCATCATTCTGACCAGCATGATTTATTCCAATAGGCATTTGGTTATTTAATCGCTCTCCAGAGCAGGCATTTCCTCTATGGCTGCAGGAAAGGTTTGAACTGGATTTGCACTGGGGGCCTGCCTGAGGCCCCTCTGGGAGTTTCCCGAAGACTGAGGCAAAGGATTACCCTGTCTGTCCTTTGTTGATCTACATTCGTTGGTCCAGTGTTTTCCCTTACCACACCTTCTGCATACTCCAGAAGGAAGGGGCATTCTGTTGCCATTGTTCCTTGAAGAAACATTGTTTCTGGAAATGACCTGTCTACAGTCCCTTTTCAAATGTCCTTGCTTTCCACATCCAAAACATCTAACACTCCTCAAACCTTTTGAAATTACTTCTCCTACCCATGTATCATCATGCTCATCAGCTTCAACATTAATTGTTTCTCTAATCCAATCTTCCATAGGTGCAGATCTTGCCCTTAATGGCCTGATTATTCTTTTGCATGCTGCATTCGCATTCTCAAAGGCCAAAGATTCAATTATTGCCTTACCAGCTTCTGAATCCGAGACCGTTCTCTTTACTGCTGAAGCCAGTCTTTGTAAAAAATCTGTAAAAGACTCTTTTGGGCCTTGCTTCACCTTTGTAAATGACTCAGATTTTTTTCCTGGTTCCTCAACTTTGTCCCATGCATTCAAGGCTGCCGTTCGACATAAAATTAGGGTTTGGACATCATATAAACATTGTGCTTGTGCTGAAGCATATTGGCCTTCGCCCATAAGCTGATCCTGGCAAACTTGTACTCCTTTATCCCTCCATTGTTTTTCTATGTTTTTAGCCTCCTCCTTAAACCAAGTCAGAAATTGAAGTCTCTGGCTGGGTTCCAGAACACCTTGTGCAAGGTCCCGCCAGTCCTGTGGTACTATCCTATTATATGTTGACCAAGTGTTTAACATTTGCTTTACATATGGGGAATGCATGCCATAAGATACTATTGCCTCCTTAAACCTTTTTAAATCCAACATTTCAATTGGAGCCCAAGTATTTTGTGTAGCCATTTGATCAGGCATCTGCTGTACTGTTACAGGATAAATTAAGGGTGACTGTGTGAAAACAGGCTTTCTTTCTGCAACCTTATGATCCCGACTTGAAACAACTTCACTGTTAATTTCTTCTGTCTGAATTTTTACAGGTTTAACAAGTTCTTCTAACGCTGTTATCCTGGCACTTAAATTGACTATCTTTTTAAATATTAAAATGTGGATTATTATAGTGATGAGGTGCATAATTCCACCAATACTAATATTATATAGTTGTTCCATTGCCAGACTGCCTAAAATTTCGAACAAAAACCAATTTTCTTCCAATGTACACATAAAACCCATTTGTTTTTTAATGTGGAAAAAAATTCTCTTTTAGATAGTTTCCTTTAAAATATCTGATATATTATGACTTACCAAATCTGCGTAGAACAGTAGAAATCCGAGGGGATTTTCAAAGCAGCCACCTAGTGTCCCAGGTGTAAATCCAGAGAGAGAGAGAGAGAGAGAGAGAGAGAGAGAGAGAGAGAGAGAGAGAGGAAAGAGAGGACGCACAAGAAAGCGTAGCCGGCTAAAGCTTAAATGCAGCCACGTGTTCCCTCTTGTGCCGAGTCAAGGCTTGGGTCTGGCTTCCTTAAGCTCCGACCACGTGTGTTGGCTTTACAGGCAGGGCCCTGTTCGGCAGGGCAGGTCTGAGTTGTTTGTAGCACCGGCTTTAGGCAAGCTGCTCACAGACCTAGGCCCGGGCTAGAAGTTGCTACCCGGACTAGGACGCCAGCAGCTCGGACTAAGAAGCCGATCGCCGCCGGCCGCCGTGTGCCGCCGCCGCCGCCGCCGCGGGCCGCCTGCCGCCCTTGCGGGAAAGCGGACCTGCCGCCAAGCCAAGCAGTTTTTAATGGATTCTTGTCACGTTGGGCGCCAGATGTAGATGTAACCAACCGTCTTATTAAATAAGAAACACAGAAACAATGTAAAAGAGAAAGCGGAGAAGTCAGAGCTCAGAGCTAAAATCTCACCCTTCCTCCTGCTGTCCCAGCTTCGCGAAAAGAGACCTACTTCCTGTCGGTTCGTATTTTTAAAGTATGTTGTTCTGCCTTCTCATTGGTTGTAAACCCAAACACATGACTGCCTCGTCACTGTCTGAATGTACAGCCCCCTAGGTCTTAAAGGCATATGTCTCCAATGCTGGCTGTATCCCTGAACACACAGAGATCTTATGGGATTAAAGGCGTGTGCCGCCACCGCCACACTCTTGCTATGGCTCTAATAGCTCTGACCCTGAACACACAGATATCTATGGGATTAAAGGCGTGTGCCACCACCGCCACACTCTTGCTATGGCTCTAATAGCTCTGACTCCCAGACAACTTTATTTATTAACATACAATCAAAATAATAATTCAGTACAATTAGATTATCACCACACATAGGTGCTTAGAAGTCCACCTGTGGTGCTTGAGTGAGGAAAGGCATTCGGCAAAGCATGACACGCGCACCATTCATCATCATGCTTCCCATGTGTCAGCCCAAGACTAGATGGCGCCTGCCCCATTTAGTAGTTTGTCCTTCCTCACAAAAGACCTGGTAAACCCAGGAGCCTTCACAAAGAAGCAAGCTTCAAGAAGGCAGACTGAAGCTACTAACTGCTACTTCTTCTCACCAACCCCTTTGATCTTCTGCCCCTTGAAGATCCACGAAATGAAGTGAATGTCCCTGACTTGCCAGAGCTCAGTGTGAGGCTTAAAATGAGATGGAGTGGGCATTCATATCTGTGGGCAATGTCGTCATCACTGACCGACTCCTGCTTTAACGCTTTCTATGCCTGAAAAAGAAACACTAGCTAGCTACCTGTGTTTTAGTTCTTAGAATACTACTGGAGAGAGCAAGATGTGGGATCTGAACACAAGCGTAGACGCGGTCACAAAACAGGATTGCTGTCCGTTCTCAGCCATGGAGGCGAATGGAGGGAAGGGTTCAGGAAAGAATCTGGCTGCCAGGGCAAGGGGAATGGAGGAATTGAGATAATGTGGTCTGGGCACTTTTCAGTTAAACGGCAAGCCAGTGTGCTTTAGTTCAGGAGTTCAAAACCAAGATATAAATACCTGGAAAATAATGAGAAATGGAGTCACTGGAGACTCCTATCCTGGGATACTTGATACCTGTATTAATTAGCTAATTCAATTTACATGTAGATTTGAGTGCAAATGGCACATTTGGAAAACACTGTATGTAGACGCATATGCTGGGGTAGGTAGTGAACAGTTAGACTGGGAATTTGTATTGGTGTGCTTGGGCCCAGAGCAAAACCCCAGAGGCATTTTGACTGACATAACAGAAATTTATTTTCTCACAGTTCTCAAGCCTGAATCCTAGATCAGTGCTGATCCACTGTCAGCTGAGGCCTCTTCCCGGCCTGTAGATGAGCTTCCTTCCTCCTCAGGGTGCTCTCTGGCCAAAGAACAATCTTTCTGTTCTCTCTGTCTCTGTCTCTCTCATGCAGGCACGGGTATGCCACGGCACACTTGTGGATGTCAGAGGATAGCCCTGGGGTGTTGAATTCTGCCTCCCGTCATGTCTGAGGAGGGTGTCTTGTTTGCAGTCCCATATGCCAGACCAGCTGGTCCACAAGCTTCCCGGGAGTCGCCCACCTCAGTCTCCCATCTCACTGGAGCAGTACTGGTGTTACAGATGCAGTATTACCGTATGCTACTGCCTCTAGCTTTTCCCTAGGTTCCGGGATCCAAACGCGGGTCGTCACCCTTGCATGGGAACTACTTTACCCACTGCGCATTCTCCCCAGCCCTATTGTGTCTCCAGGGGGAGCGCATCAATAATCGCCACAGAGTCTCACCTTCAGAAACGCATCTAAATCTAACTACTTCCCTAAAGCCCCGGCTCTAAATACCAATATATCGGCTTTGGCGTGTGAACTGTGGGGAACATAATGTGATAGCAGAATTGTCAGGATAATCAATGAGCTGTTTGTCTTGTATTTACCCTAGGTGAATGTTCTTCAAGTCTGATAGCAGATTTCAGCAGAAGTAAGCTATTTAAGTGCTATAGGCTTGGTGTGTTTTATTGTCTGAGTACACACACACACACACACACACACACACACACACACACACACACACACACACATCGTGTACAACCTAAAAGCAAAATCAGTCAAATGAAGTGAGCAAAATTTCCCCACCTGCCACTTAGCCATGCTCCAGCTCTTCCATGAGAAATAAGCAATTACTGAAGTGGCAGGGATGGTGTCATCATGAAAAAGTTTAAGGATGCAGAGGGATTGCTTAAGGAGGCATGCAAAGCTCTGGGGGGAGACACAGAGAGCCAGGATGCGACGGCTCCCACCGCAGCCATTCAGCAACGCTGCCTTCATCTGCTCTGCGCTGAAGGAGAAGTGTCGTGGGTGAGGGAGCGGGGTAGACAAACAAGCAGGAGTGGACGGAATGGAAGAGAAGAAACAAGGACAGCTAGTCCAGAAGGGCGAGAAAGCGGAAGTCACAGCCCACAGCCCACAGAGGGAAGAAACACTCTTCCCCGTCCCCTCTCAGGCTCTCTGATTCCCACCCAGGTGCATGGGTGGCTCTGGACAGGCCTTGTGGTGAGAAGTGCACCACAAGCTTTTAGGAAGAAGTCCTTCAGATAGCCTGAGAGGAAGAGGCAGCAAGTGTTCACGGAGCTGAGGTGGCCTTCCTGCCTCGCTGGAGTAGCAGACAGTGTCTGTTGTGGAGGGACACAAAACTGTTGGTTTCTGGTTAGAAAGACCTAAGGTCAGCCCGGGAAACAGGGTGAGGAAGTGTTGAAGAGGAACTGAGGAGGGAAGCTGGACTGTGTGGTTCCGCGGGACTTCTGCTCTGTGGTCCCTAAGGAGGTGGCCTCAGATCGACTCTTCTCACTGGGAGCTCATACAGCAAATCCCTTAATCAGACTCTTCCTAGCCTTCATAAATGCACGCAAACCTTGAGAGAAGACCAAAGGGGAGAGAGAGGTAAGACGTGATAGATGTGAGGCAAATCAACGAGACAGGAGGTGAGGTGGCTGAATGAATTACCAGCCTAGTATAGGCAAGAGCTTTGTCCCCAAGAGCCATATGTCTCTGGGCCTGTCCTGTGCCACTCACCAAAAATAAATAAATAATAAAAATAAAATAAAATAAAAGCCAGGCCAGATTAGGCTCCTTTTCTTTTCTGTTATAATTCTGACCAATCAGGGGACAACAATAAGGCAGCACCCATGAACAGTAATAGAGTGAACGCTGTGTAACTCCACTTTTGACTGAATGACTACGGTGTCAGGTTTACCTGGAGGAATGCTCTGCCTGGCTGGGCATTCTTATAGACAGTGTGGCTGTAGGCAAAGATGGTAGGCTTGCCGAGTGCTCTGTCAGGAGGTAGCACTAATAAGTCAGCCTCGAGAAATACGATCCAAAGAGGTATGGACAAGCTGGAAGGACAGATCAAACTAACAAGATGAAATTCAGAATCCATGGTGAAGTTCGAGCAAATTAGATGCACTGGGTATCTGGAGTCCATGTGTGAAAAATGAAAGCTGTGGTCTGGGTTGATTGCATATTCAATATAAATTACTAGCATGACATATTTGCTATAAAGAGATGGGAGAGGAGGAGCCACATAATAAACTGGTCAGAGCCAAAATAAAGGAGATAACCACCCCACAGTATTCTCATTTGAGATGCCTGAAATAAATGGAGCAAATAGCCCTTGAAAAACATTACTGTGGGGGCTCACAAGAGAGAGAATTGTGGAGTTGGAGCGATTTCTCTGGGGAGAAAAAAATGCATGAGATATGTGAAGAGGATGAAATGGCCACATTAGAGTGTTTTAAAGTGATACAAGACAAGACTTGATGTACCCTGTATAAGTTCAAATGAAAAGAAGGTGGACATTGCAGGCAGAATGATTCCTTCTCAGCAGTCATTAGAGGTCACTGACACGTGACAATAATAATAATAGAGAACTGGTTGTGACCAGGAGTTTCTGTGCCACATCCATTAGGGATGCTGTGGAAGGGACCAGAGGACACATTAAGTGATGTTAAGGATCCTTCCACTCTGGTTTCATTGACCCATGTAACAGGTCTATACTAAATTTCTATGACCTGCATTTAGAAAACGTGTTGAGCATAATGAGTCTCTGACCTTGGCACTTGAGTTAGTTGATGGATGAGATGGACAATGAACAGACAAGCAGACAACTATGTGCATAGTGCTGTGTGGAAACGAATGGGACTCTCCAGAGAGAACAACGGGAAGGGGCTCTGTGGAGATGTACACAGGGCAAACGTGGTGGAGGCATTGCTTAGGCTGAGGCCTCCCCGGGTGAGAGGCTGGGCCTTTAAAGAAATGGAAAAAGCAGTGGGGGCTGATGGTAATTATTGTGGATATAGCTCTGTATAAATAAAATGCTGATTGGCCAGTAGCCAGGCATGAAGTATAGACGGGACAAGCAGAGAAGAGATTTCTGGGAACAGGAAGGCTGAGTCAGGAGACGCTGCCAGCCACAGCCATGAGTACCAACATGTAAGATACTGGTAAGCCACGAGCCATGTGGAAAGGTATAGATTCATAGAAATGGGCTAATTTAAGATGTAAGAACTAGATAGCTAGAAGCCTGAGCCATTAGGCCAAACAGTTTAATATAAGAGTCTGTGTGTTTATTTTATAAGTGGGCTGTGGGACTGCTGGGCCTTGGTGGGAGCTAGAGAGAAACTCTCCCGCTACAGGTAATGAATGAACAGAGGCCTAAGAGCAGAAGAGGTTTGGCATTAGAAGAATTGAAGGCAGGTGGGACAGGCATGTGGCAAGCAAGGGGCAGGATTGCAGTAGGTAGGAAGGAAGCATGGGCTGGGCCAGGTCCTCTGAACCCAGGAGAAGATTTATATCTCCCCCCGCCCCAAGGGCAACTAGTGCTGCCCAGGTATGGGTATGCAGGTATGGGATCCTCCACTGGGTACATGAGCAACCTACCAGTGGCCAGCTCCTCAAAGGACGGTGACTTTCTCTCCCACAGTAGCTATCAACTGCCAACAGCCCATCTGATGGCAGTGGGGCCTCAGCCTCCTCCTCCAATCTATGTTAGACTTTTGACTGGCTCAATCTTGTATAGGTAACCACGGCTGCTATGAATTAATAACAGTCATATCATGCCCAATAGTCTGCATTTCATGGTTCTCCTCTCTATTTCTTGCCTCTTCCTTGACATTTTCTGAACCTGGGGATATACCCAAAGGACTTCTATCCTACTATAGAGATAACTACATACTCATGCTCCTTATATCTAGTTCCTTATAGTCACAGTAGCTAGGTAATTGAATCAATCAAGATGGCATCAATTGACAAATGCGTAAGAAAAAATGTGGTACATATACACAACGGAGTATTATTCAGTTGTAAAGAAAAATGAAATCATGGTATTTGCAGGTAAATGTATGGAGCTGGAAAGATTTTGAGGCTACCCAGGCACAGAAAGACAAACGTGGCATGTTTTCTCTCCTGTGTGGATTCTAGCTGCAAATCTTTTGTATTTTTAACTTGGGGTACATGTGGAAGCCAGGAAACTAGAACCAGGCCACTGGAGGGTGGATATCTTCAGGAGGAGGGACAGTAAGTAAGGGAGGAGGGACAGGTAAAATGAAAGTAGAGGGGGGGGTTGGAATGGTTCAGCATGGAGGCGGGTGGGGGTGGGGAAACAAGGCGTTGGCAGAAGGGTTAACCAACACGAACAATGTATGGAAAGCTATGTGGAAACCTATGCTCTTCCAACTGAAAGAAAAAAAAATAGCATTGCTCTAGGTTGCTCATCATACCTACGTGGTAAGACCCTATTGCTGAAGATAATATTCACTTTGAATACAGGACCCAGAGAAATCAATCTCAACTAACCAGGAAAGGTTTTCCCTGCCGACTAGCTTACAACAGTGCCCGAAGGTGCTATGTAGGCTGCTGGGGGAGAGAAACATCAATGGTCTTGCCCAGCACTGGACCCTGCATGCTACAATACCAACCTGCCTGGAAAAATGTGCCCACTGGTGAACTAGCATAGCATGACTCTCTGGGGAATAGCCAAGTGCTTTCTGATTGGCTATGAGGCCTGATCCACAGGGAAGACTTCATATCTGGTACTGTAAACCTGGTCAAAAGTCCATGGCTGGGGGCAATCATATGTCCTAGAGGAGAAGCTACTGCTGTTGCGTGGCTGAATGGTCCTGTTGTCAAGTGCACTGTAAATACTTGTTTATCCCCATGGATTTGTGCTGCCTCAACTTTGGTCTGAGCAGCTTCCTTTTGCAGTGGGTAGCGGTTAATGCAGAGACTCACAAGTGGTCAAAGTGCTGAGTATAAATAAGGCTAAGTGCTCAGCGGTGGGTGGACCATTTCAGAGCATTCTGCTCTGAAATATAGCAGTGCAGTGCAGAGATTGCTCTATTCCAGCTCCTACAAGCACCCGTGAAGGAGCTGTGGGAAACCATCATCAAATCTGTGCAGGTTTTCTTGGCCACTGAGATCCCAGCTTCCGGGGAGGCACAGAGGTGGTGAATCTTTAGAACATGGGGTAGCATGTTCCTGCTCAACAGGAGAACTTAGCCTGGGTCCAAGTGCCATGTGTCACCACCCAGAGGAAGGGCAACTCGGGGCAACTTGTACACAGCCACAGCGGTCTTCTTGTCCTGGTCATCTTTGTGTGTAGCACAGTTAGGGCCTTAGAGAAACAGTGAGGAGTGTTCCTGCTTCTTAGTTACGTTAAAAATTAGGACTGAGAATATAGTTAGAATTAAGCAAAATGACTAGCCTGGAGACAAGTAAAAAGGAGAAAGGACTTGGTTCAAAGGATGAAATGATATCAAAAAGAGGGTGGGGGAAATAAGGGAATCAAAAAGACGGGGTTAACTACAGGACAGGGTTCAACAGCCAGGCTGAGAAGTCAGCACGCATAAAGGTTATGAGGGAGGCACAGAGACCGTATCCCAAGGCCACTCCATGGTAGTGTAATGACATCACATGGGAATGAAAAATGGGGGAGGGCATCTCAACTCCTGCCATCTTCCATAATCACGATTATTATTTTTCCTGTACATTCTCTTTGTCATATTTCCCTGTGAACTTGCTTTTAATGGCATTATTGGATTTTTTAAGTCATAAGAGCAATGCATGCTAGTTATAGAGAGTAAAACAGCACAGATCTGCCAACCCAACTTCCCAGGGGACAGAAACAGAGCCATGTAATACAGAGCTTTAAAAGTTTATAGTTTGATGTCTCCAAATATTGGCATGATTATAGTCAGAGTACACAAACAATTTTGATGTGTAACGTTATATAAACCATTATTGTTTCTCTGATGTCCTTGGATTAATGCCACTCTTACTTTGGTTTTGGTTTAACTCTCATATAAACCTTTAATGGAAAAAGCCTTTTCAAGACCATTTAAACAGGGAGAAAATGTGGCCCCAAAAGCACATGAAAAAGAATTTAACATCAATAGTCACCAGGGAAATAGAAATTAAAAGAAAAGTGAGATACCATTTTATGCCTGTTAGGATGACAATGATTAAAAAGGACAGATAATACCAAGTGCCGGCGAGGATGTGGTGAGCAGGGGAACCTCATGTACTGCTGGTAGGAAAATAACACGGTGCAGCTTGGGAAGTGCTTTGGAGATTTGTTAGGAAGTTAATCCACCATTTGACCAAGCTTCACTCACAATTATCTACCCAAGAGGAATGAGAACAAAGCCCATCTGGAGATGTGTATGTCAACCAACATTCATAGCAACAGTATTCCCAGTGACCCCAAAGGGACAAGCACCTACATATCTGTCCACCGGCAAATGAATATGAAGGAGTGCTGTTGCTGGAGAGTTTTTCTCTAGGTCCCACCAAGCCCCGGCAGTCTGACAGCCCACTTATAAAATAAACACACAGACGCTTATATTATTTACAAACTGTATGGCCGTGACAGGCTTCTTGCTAACTGTTCTTATAGCTTAAATTAATCCATTTTTATAAATCTATACCTTGCCACGTGGCTTGTGGCTTACCGGCATCTTCACATGCTGCTTGTCATAGTGGCGGCTGGCAGTGACTCCCTCTGTCTTCCTGTTCTTTCTTTTCTCCTCTCTGTTAGTCCCGCCTATACTTCCTGCCTGGCCACTGGTCAATCAGTGTTCTATTTATTGACCAATCAGAGCAATTTGACATACAGACCATCCCACAGCAGAGTGTTATTTACCAGTAAACAGGAGTGGGACGCTGAAACACCAGACAGCAGGGATGAACCTCAAAGGCACCCTGTGAGAAGACGGGAGCAATCGACAGGCTCCGTGACTCCAGTGACCACATTCAGTGCTCCCTCCTACCCTAGCAACACATATTCTTTACTCCCAGTTTTAAAGACACTTATATATGATGTTCAGAAGGCGGAAAAAAAAAAAAAAAAAAAGAAAAGACAGAGACCACAGGATTGAAGGAATCTTCAGGATGATTAAAAATGGTCTGAAACTGTGGGGAGAGGCTATGGGGCAGGCACAGCTAGTGAAATTCCTGTCCTGAAGGCATGAGGACCTGAGTCTGGATCCCCAGCACTCTTAGAAGCCAAGTTGCGCCTGGAGACGGGGATCCCTGGAGCTTGTTGGTCACCCAATAAGACTCAGGTTCAGTGAGACTCTACCTCAAAAAACAAGGTGGAGAACAACTAGAAGATAGCTGATGTCAATCTCTGGCCTCTACACGCACGCACGCACGCACGCACATACACATTATACTATACACAAAAAATGTTCTCAAACATGCAACTCTATACATAAAAAAACCACTACAAGGAATTGTATACAAGGAGAGGAAATTGCTTTGAACAACTCTTGGCATCATATTTTAAGAACAGTGAAATTGGGAATCTAATACTGCAAAATTTTGGCCCAACAAAAGCATTTGTCAAACTGATTGACAGTTTAGATTATAAAGATTTTTGCCCACTGTAACATCTTGATTGTGCCTTTGACAAAGGACAAGTTTAAAACTCTCATATGTTGGGAAGGCACCAAACAGAACGAAATCGAAGGAGCAGTACATATTTTTAAGCAAAAAGAATGAAACAGGCGGGGCGGGCTTTCTGTGTGGCTTTCACGTTAATATGCTGCCACCTAGTGATTATTTATAAAATGGCAGGACCTTTGTTTTGGTCTTCGATTTGTTAAGCCACAGCAAACACCCAAATGTTTGATGAAATGCAGGTGAAATATCTGAGTCACTGAATGCTTTTGGAAATTGAAAAATTTTAGTTTAGCACCCTAATCATTTTGTGTGTGAGAGACAAGACCCTAATCATTCATTTTGAGCCGTCTTGCTGTATAATTCAGGCTATTCTGGTACTCTCTGAGTAGCCCAGGCTTGCCTTGAACTCCGGACAACTCTCCTTCTTTATGCTGGGATTACAGGGGTGAGCCACCAGACCTGGCTGTCCCAAGTCTTTAAAACTTGGAGTAAAGAATATGTGTTGCTTGGGTAGCAGGGAGCACTAAACACAGTTATTCGGCGAAAGCCCTCATCTTAGAATGTACCTCAGAGAAAGCTGAGATTTGAGAGCTTCCCAGAGCTTCCCAGAATGTGCTGTACAGCAAAGATCTGTTCCCTACCAGGTAGAATGAGGCACTCAGCCTACAACAATCCAAATGCCTCAGAGGTTCAGCAAGTCAGGTGTCGGGCAGGGTGGTACTAGTGATTCAGTGTTTCAGTCCTTAGCATGCCCTAGGCCCCCCAGAACTGCTTCCTCACCCCTACCCCACTAAATAGGGAACTTAGAACTGGCAGCTGGCTGGAAAACCACATTTGAGCACGTATATAATATACAAGACTTGCAGAACCATAGAGTCTGACAAGTGACTTGAAAATTTAAATTGCTGACTACTTTTAAATGATGCTGACAGGGATGTCAAGGGGGTTACTGTTTTGGCTGTTCCTCTCACCTTCAGAATCTAACAAATGCCCAACACGTTTAGCATATGCCCGCCAACAGAGCGCTAGGCAGATTTGTTTTCATTTCCTCAGGAATTAAAATGCATGGATCATCCTGGGTTTTACTTCACAGGTTAGAGAAATGGATCAACACCATCTGAACTGAAAGGGTTTCTACTCCCCAGTTCTTCAACCCCTAGGCTATTTCCCCGAGGATGTTAACGTGTCTGCCATTTACTTACCACTTACACATCCTTAAAAACAGCTTTCTTGAGGCCTAATTTAGATCTCATAGGATTCACTTATTTACAGGGTACAATTCTAAGCCTGGGGATACATGCCTATAAACTCATCACTCAGGAGGCTGAGGCAGTTCTAGACCAGGTTCAGCTAATCCTAAGACTCTTATCTCGAAATAAATAAATAAATAAGTAAACAAATAGCTTTTTTAGTGCAATCAATGTCACAATCCAGCTACAGAATAATTCCCACATAAACTTCTGTGGCTGAGTCAGGCCCACACTTAAATCATTTATCAGATTGTTAACCTGTGCATTTAAAACACCTAGATGTAGGATCTACTCGAAGCATTCATTCTGAGTACGTCACACTATTAGGAAAACCAAAACTTACACTCTCAACTCAAAGTAGAGATTTATAAAGCCCTTTCTCTGAGGTCTCTCCAGAGGTTTTTAGGTTTTATATACACAAAACCTGTATAAGTTTGGCTGTCTCACTGCCCCACCCCCACTCTTGTTAATATGGCCTGGAATCCAAACATTTTCATTTAGCAGATCCTAAATTTACTGAAGACACGGTTTCCCCTTCTGTAAGTTTTCTGTGTCCATTTTTGCTGAGTTGGACCTTTGTGGATGGGCAGCTGCAGAGGAAAAGATTCCTCTAGAATGCCACACCTGAGACCTGGACTTGTCTTGTTTCAAAATCATATTATGCAAGAAAGACTCGCCATGGTCCTCTTCCTGCAGACCCAGCATTTCTGGTCTCCATCTCCTCACACAGTATCTATTTCACATGCACATACACATCTTTGAATTGTAATCTGGGAATAAAGAAAATACTTCAACTATTCATCTATAAAATTACATTGGCAAACTGTGGGTATACTGAATACACTTGGAAATTCAAGTCTTCCTCTAGCTCTTCAGAGTTTACTGCTTACTCCATTCATCCTGACATTTAAATACTATTTTATATTTATTTAAGCACTAGGTTTATATTTATTTAAGCACTAGGTATAGGCTTGTTCAGTCTTCTCTATTCAGTAAACCCCGTGTGGTTAGAACAGCTGTTTTTAAATAAGTGCATTAAATGAACTTTGTATTTCTCAAATACCTACTCCTCTTGGGACACCAAAAAAGCTATCTAGTAAGAACTGCTTAATTCATAAATAATATCTCGAGTCTGTCTCCCCTCCTCTGGACTCCTAAAATTTTACATTCCCCGTGTAGCCCAGACTTCTTAGACACTGCAGCTTTTCTGGCCTCATAGCAACTGTGTGTGCCACTCTGTAGGCTGCGACGTAAATATGAAGCCATCTCTATTGCAAGAAGGCTCCGACAGTCATTCCACCCCTTCTGTTCACTAATGGAGTTGATTACAACTTCTAAAGATTTACTTTATTTTTAATTCTGTGCATGTGGTTCTGAGTGTGCACAAGTGTGGGGGTCCAAAACAGGTGGTTGTGAGAGGCCAGAAGTGAGTGCTAGGAACCAAACCCTGCAAGATCAACCAGCAAGCACTCTTAACTTCTGAGCCCTGTCTCTAGCCCCTTGATTACAATTTCAAAAGCAATACTCTTTTAACGTCACTCTCGATTTTACAAATGCAAAATAAGTTCAAAAGGCTTGACAATGCAAAATACACCAAGTAAAATGAGCCTGCTCGCGAGGTCCGTTTGTCCTCCGGGTCTTCTCTCGGACTCTGGGCTGGCACATCTCAGAACCTCACCAACACGGAGGCAGCTGTGAGGTTCAAAGGGCGCAGAGCCTGGAACTGAAATCCTTGCAGCTGTTCTGAGACCCCCCTGCAACTGTTCTGAGGTTCACTCAAGCCTCTTCGACCTCGGGTGACCTTGGGGGGCCGGGGACACTACACTCAAAGGTTGTCGGGGGCGGTAAGGAAGTCTTTGTGCCTGCTCTGTTGACAGACAATACAATTTATTCCCGCAGTTATAAAGGCTCGGCCTCCTCAAACTTAACTCTCTCCGCCCACAGCGGCTGCTTCCCGAGTAACCGGGCGGCCCAGGCTCCCTCAGGCTGCCTCAAGGGCTCGCGGTTACTCGGGTGTCAGCCAGGCTCAACCTCTGCGGGTCTTGCTCCCTCTCGGGCCCGGGAACCTTCAGGCGTCCTCCCGGGGCCTCGGCCACGCCCCCTGGCTCCCAAGTTTGATTTCGGCGCGCGCCAAGCCTGAGGGCGGCTGTCATTGGTTGGGGGTAAGCGGATCTCCCGTCTGATTGGTCCTCCGGATCCAGGGGCTCGGACGCTAGGCGGAGCGTCGTGGGGGCGGGGTCAAGGGCGGAAACCCGGCGCGCCGGGCTTCCAGTTAGCGTCATGGAAGTGGTCAAGTGTCCGCAGCACGGTAAGGCTCCGAGTCCCGGGATTTCCTTCACGGGGCCTGTGGGACTGGCCTGGAGTGGCCGCTGATGACCTTCTTTTCTCCTCAGGGACCGTCTGCTTCTTAAAGACCGGCCTCCGCGATGGCCCGAATAAGGGGAAGAGCTTCTACGTGTGCCGGTCGAACACTTGCGGCTTCGTGCAGTCCACCGAGTAAGTCTCGAGCGCGGCGCCGATTCCGCGGAGTGAGCCAGCCTGGTCGCTTTACGTCCCCGGGCCGCGGATTCCTCCCATGTTCAGATCCTTCCAGACTCGGGTTCAAGTCTCTAGTCACTTGTCTGGCCTTACTGAGCCGGTCCCCTCTGTCCCAGCATCCTTTGCGCTCCCCCTAGAAAGTGTAGACAAACAGTGGACGTGGGGATTACTTAGCTAGTTTCGCACCAACTTTAGGTCGCCCTTTTTATTTTAATGTTTGAGGTTAAAAGCATTAGGAGTTAGATACCTGCTTTTTCCCCTGCATCTAAGAGGTGTGAGGTTAATCCATTTTCTTGAGGGAGCAGTTCTCCAGCGAGATCCAGTTTCTTTAGGGAGTAGTTAGTTCTCCAGCGAGATTTAGTTTCTTTAGAAACTGAAAGAAACGTCAGACCCCAGAGATCGATGCGCTGCTCAGGTGCTATGGATGCTAAGGCTGAGACCTGGAAATGTCACGCTTCTCCAAAGTGAGGAAAGTTAATACTGCCCTCCTGTGACAATCTTACATACCAGGTGTCTGCATTCTCTAAGTGGAATTAAACGGAATTAAACTACGTCATCATTTAACATTTCTTCCTGCTCTCTCGTCTGTTGAACTTTGTAGAGCAAAGTTTTTTTTTTTTTTCAGCATCATAACTTTATAATGGATATTAGTTCTTTAGTGCTAGAATGAGTTTATGGTTTATGTTTCTGTTGCATCAGGGTTTACTATTTATTTCCAGTTTCTAAATATATTGAGATTTGGTACTCCGCTCAAATGTTTTGAGACAGAAGCCTGCCCATGTTTAATAGGAATTAAACATCAATGCTACTATCAGGTTTGGTTCAAGATTAAGAGAAATATTCTTGGGGATTGGAGAGATGGGTTAGCATTTAAGAGCACTGGCTGCTCTTCCAGAGGCGCTAGGTTCCATTTCCAGCACCCCATAGGGGCTAGTGAATGTTCGTAACTCCAGTTCTGGGGGAATCTAACGCCCTCTTCTGGCCTCTGCAGGCACAGCATGTACATGGTGTACAGACATACATGCAGACAAAATACCCCTAAACAAAATTAAAAAAAAAAAAGCCCTCTAAAAAGAGAGTTAATATTTTTTTATTTTGTTTTTTTGAGACAGGATTTCTCTGTGTAGCCTTGGCTGTCCTGGAACTCACTTTATAACCCAGACTGGCCTTGAACTCACAGAGATCCTCCTGCCTTGGCCTCCAAGTGCTGGGATCAAAGGTGTGTGCCCCTGCCGCTGGTGATAGCATTCCGTAAATGGAGTGCCGCTTACATGGGTGCCCTACAGTACAAACTAGTACAGTACTTTCACTTGAGGCTTGAAGTGTGTCTGACAGCAGACTGAAGGCCGAAAACAGGGAGTCACCGGAGAATGCTTTAGACCTTCACTAAGACCTGCTCACTCTCAGCGCCGTACATATTTTCCTTCTGTAAGCTAGGAGGGACATTAAAAAATTATGCCAAGCAAAGAAGCAAATAGTAAATTTTTGTTAGAGGTAGGTGAGTGAGTAGCAGTAAATGACAGCTAATAGGGTGTTAATGGATAAAGAGTGATGGGAGAGCCTGAGGAGAAGTCACAGTGAGCCTGCCTTGTAGCCAGGCCTTAAACTACAGGTCATCCCTGGGAGTATTGCAGAGTAGATGTCCTATAACAGGCCATTTTGAACTCCTAACTATTGTCATGTTTTGTTTTAGGAAGTAGGAAGAGAGAAACTCTGGCTCTTTTCCTTTGCAAGCCACACGGATAATGATGTATGGGATTTTCGAGCCACACGTAAATCCTTAGTGTAAAAATCTGTAGTTAGGGTGGGTCTGCTGACACACGCTTGTGATCCTAGGACTCAAGAGGCCAAGGATGGATTGCTGTAAGTTTGCGGCCAGACTGGTCTTAGTAGCGAGTTCCAGGCCAGCCAGGGCTACACAGTGGGACCTTGTCTCCAAATAAATAAATAAATAAAAATAAGAATTCAAGCTTGGATTTGACTTCAGACTGTTGGCTTCTATTCCTTGTCTCCTAAAAATATTTTCTTTTCTCCTTCTAGTATTCCTGTTTCTTGCTGCTTATTGCATGAGGACTTTGTGGTAGAGCTTCAGGGCTTGTTTCTACCACAGGGCAAGAAAGAATGGAGGTGAGTGTCTATAGGAGCATCTAGAAGAATTTCCTTTTCTCTCTCTCTCTTTTTTTTCAATCCTGAAAGAGTTGCAGCTAGATACGCTTTTTATTGTTCTTTTTAAATTTTTATTCATTTTTGATTTTTTTTGAGACAAGGTTTCTCTGTGTAGCTCTGGCTGTCCTGGAACTCACTCTGTAGACCAGGCTGGCCTCGAACTCAGAGATCCGCCTGCCTCTGCCTCCCGAGTGCTGGGATTAAAGGCGTGCTCCACCGCCGCCCAGCTGTTCTTTAAAAGTCATTACTGAGGAACACACTGTGCACACATTGGACACTGTCTACCTTATCACTCCCTAAGTCAGCGGCTCCCCACCCAACGCCCTGGGGGTGTCAGTGACCCTCTCACGGGGTCATGTATCAGATATTTACATTAGGAGTCATAACTGTAGCAAACTTATGAAGTCGCAATGAAAGTAATTTTATGGTTGGAGGTCACCACAACATGAGGAACTGTGTTAAAGGGTCACTGTGCTAAATGCTGAGCAACTAGTTATCTAGAGAAGTCGGTGGTTAATTTCTGGATTACCAGCTCTGTGGTATTCTTCTCTAACTGTTCCCATTGCTAATAATATCAACTCACTAATTTGTTGACTTTCAATTCTGCTAATAGAAAGAGGGCAAAGGTCTGACATGCTAAGTACTCAATAAAGTACGGCTTCCCTTAAGGGCAGGGAACTCCGTATAGATGGGAGATGTTATTTGTAATGAGTATCAAAAGGTGAGTAGAAACTTAGCAGACACTTGATATTCTTTTAAATAAATACATTGCATTGGGTACCAAGGCATGAAGTACCATGACCACTTCAGAGAATTGCAAAAGGTTGGTTTGGTGGTTATTTATTTAGCTGGTTGAGATCAAACCCAGGGCATACTCCACCACTGCGCTATATCCCTGGCCCTCACTAAAGTGGAGACTTCAGGACGTAAGGTTAGTTGAGAAGGAAGGGATCATAGATGATAGTTTTTGTGTAATAGTCTGTGTGATTTAGAATTTGTATGTTCTGAGTCTCTGTCCCCAACTCAAGTACATTGAAATGCTTGCCATCCTTGTTTAAAAAAATCAATTGACCCTAAGTTTGGGTCAGTGTCTGAGGTGGTTAATTTTTGTCCATTTGATCATTGGATCATTTACATATTCTTGCATGGCTAATTATGTAAAATAGTATGTCTTCCAACTTCTTCAAGATTGTGCTGGCATTTGTGGGATCTTTGTATTTGCATATCAAATATAGATTCAACTTCTTAAATTTCTACAGAAAACCCTATTGAGGTTGCATAATTTACACAGATCAGTTTTGAGAGAGCAGACATCAATATTGACTTTTCCAGTCTGTGAGCATGGTGTAGTATGACTTTAAATTGTTCTCTCTGTTTTTAAATAATTTCCATTATAAAGTTCTCATACTCATTTTACTGACTGTGTTCCTCTGGTTGTTTTTAATTCTGTTGTAAATGGAGTGTTTGTTGCTGTTCTATGTGTATGTGAGGGGGTATGTGTATATGTATGTATGTGGGTATGTGTGTGTGCATGTGTGTGGATATGTAGAGGCCAGAGGTTGATGTTGAGTGACTCTTGGTCACACTGTACTTTACTATATTGAGGCAGGGTCTTCACTGACCCTGGAGCTCACCAGTTCTGCAAGCCTAGCTAGAAAGTTTGTTTTGGGGGACCCTCTGTCTCTGCCTCCTGAATGCTGGGACCACAGTTAAGTCTGCCTTACCCACCTGGGTTTTATGTGGGTTCTGGGTGTCAGAACTTCAGTTTTCATACTTGCAAGGAATCACTTTATTGAGTTGTCTCCTTAGCCTGTAAATGGAATTTTTTTAAAGTTATTTTTACATTGTTTTCCTTTAGTAGAGTGGGGCTGGCAAGTCTTATTAGGTGCAGTCTTGTTGTCTTGACACTTAGATCACTTACCCTTTGATCCAGAAACGCCTACCTCTATGTGGTAGAAGGCAACCAACGGACTTCTAATTGGCATTGAAAGAACCACGGAGATTCAGAAATGAACACAGTGGAGGAGAAGGGCAGCTGAGATAATAGCTAGAGTGTTACCCCTTGTCTTTACAGTAGCTCTGTTTTACAGGTAGATGTAAGAGTACTTTAGAGAGGTTAAGAAGGGAATCTGAGTTCCCACGATGAATTGAGATGGTGAAGCTGAGTGCAGTTCCGCTGAGAAAAACGGCTTGAGGAGAACTGGAATGGCAAGACATTCCCTGGTAGTGCATCTCAGTGTGCATCTCTCTCCACTTGCTCACCTAGAAGAGTGATGCTGATGGCCTTGAAAGGCCCTGGGTTGTGAAGAATCAGCTGCATGATACAGTGTGTAGTTTGCTAGTATCTTCTTTGTTTACCATCTTCCTTTTTTAGACTGTTTTGTGGCCTCCCTTCTGGCACGCACAGTATCTGTTTGTTTGGTTTTTTTTTTTTTTTTTTTTTTTTTTTTTTTTTTTTAAGCAGCCATTGCTGATCGCTTTCTCCATTTCATTTGGTCTTCATACAGAATAAAAAGAATAAACCCGTGCAGACTCTCTGGTTACTGTATCAATTTTGTTCTTGACTTTCCAGCCCTTAAAAATGTCTTCTGCAAGGGCCAGGGGGATGGCTCCATAGGTAAACCGCTGGCTGTGCAAGCATGAAGGCCTGAATTCAGATCTCTAGGTGTGCTCACCCTGGGCTGTGGTGAGACCTCTCTCTCTCTCTTTCTCTCTCTGTCTAATTATGGGGTTGGAGAGATGCCCAGTGGTTAAGAGCACATGCTGCTCTTTAGAAGACATGGATTCTGTTCCCAGTTCCCTATCAGGCAGCTCACAATTGCAGCCTTGTAACTGGTCCAGGGAATTCGGTGCCATCTTCTGGCCTCTACAGGCACTGCATGAGTGCGGTACACGTCTACACATGTAGGCAAAATACTCATACACGAGAAAAATAAACGAAAACCCTCTTTAAAAATTAAAAAATAAACTCTTAAAGACTTTCTGTAGCCTTAATTATTTGTATTTTGTACTCCATTAGGTTGTTCTTCCGATGCGCTCGAAGTAAGGCAGAGGGGAAGCACTGGTGTGGGAGTGTTCCGTGGCAGGTAGGAATTACCCTTCTGTTTTCCGTACTGAGGGCACCCCAAGTCCTTATGAACTGCTAGTGTCCGTCACACAGGCTCCGAGAGCTCCGAAGGGCTGTGTGACTGCTCAAAGAGCCAATGCAATGGTCAAAGCCTCACCATTTACCTCCTGTTTCACACAGATAATTTCCAGTAAATTAAACTAAAAGTAGTCAGTGTCCTCCTGCTTAGGAGAAAGAGGCTAACTTTCCCATCTTTTTATAGATCAGTACTTACCTGATTTTGACATAAGCTAAATGTAACTAAGGTTCCTAGCATATGAGCGTTGTAGGGATTTAGCAGAGTTACTATCTGGGATAGATATTAGATTGAACAACCTTTTCTTTAAAGTACTTTGACCTTGAAGAATCCTTGTGGGAAACAATGATTGTTTTCCTAAAGGGGTTTTATAGCCATTCCATGACTTTGGTTATAAGACACCTCAGGCACATCTGAGGCTCTTATATTATTGTGTATTACAAACAGTACATAATAAAGGACTAGAGTCAGAACATATGATGCTCTCCTTCAATAAAACATGTAAATTAGATTAGGGACCTTGGTATGAAAAAATACTTTATGTAACTTTCAATAAATACGCCTTTGTATGGCTGTTCGGGGTTCAGTCCATTAGAGAGGCTGGACCTTCCTGCTGCCACATAGGCCTTAAAATTTCATCTTGGAATGCCTTCTATCTTCAACTGACCTGTGCTACAAAATACACCCCAACATTTGGTGCCTAATGCAGGGCTTGAGGAAAGAGGGCTCCAGATACCCCAAGACTGGAGATAATGCCCATAATAATAGGTGAGGCTCCAGGATGGGGTACAAATACAAACATGGAGAATTTAAATTCTCCATCTCAAAAACAACAGCTAATACAATGGCTCCTAAAACAAAAGATGGAAAAAAAAAATCTTCCCAATAGAGAAAGGGAGGGGGAAGTCAAAAAAGGTGTCTTCACAATAAAGAAAGATTAAAAAACTAAACATTCTCAGTATGGGAGAGGAGGAGGCCCTACTCCTGTGCAGTACTCGTAAAGAATAGAGAAATGCTCTGGGTCAGACTTCGCCTCCCTTGAGCCCTGGGAAGGAGTGATCCGGTACAGAGGAGGAACAGGCACTGAAGGAAACAGTCATTGTGAATTGGCGTCTTTCTTTGTATATGCAGAAGTTAGGCATGGACCACGTTTGCTGTTTCCATTTCCTCCAAAAAAAGGCGTTTTGGATACAAGGGTGGCCTTATTTTACCTTATCATATACTGTTTTCATTGTCACAGGATCCTAATCCTAAAGACTATCCTGTAACCAGCAAGCCTCCGCAGGCATCTGAGTTACTTCCTCATCCTCCCAGCCAGCCAAGAAACCCATTCAAGGTGCTTAACACTAATCAGAAAGCAGCTTCCCAGAAACAGTTAGTCGAAGGAGATGGCGAGGGAAAGACAGCTGATAAGAAGCTGAGAGAGAACAAAGACCAGCTCTTGGATCAAAAGAAAGACCAGAAGTCCAAGTCTGACTGTAGGATGGAGAAAGACCCCTCCCCTGACCTGGTGACAGAAACACAGTCTAGAGGTGACGGGAAAGAACAAGGGGCGAAAATGAAGTTTCAGCCCCATACTAAGAAGACGGAAGGACTGGCTTCCAGACAAGGCCCTGGAGATGCGCTCCGAGGAACGTCTGTGGTTCCTCAGACGTCAGAGAGTGAGAGTCGAGATGTCCCAAACAAGCCAGAACCTCCGAGGGAAAAGGAAACCCAGCGTTTGCCTCAGAATGTCCCTGGTCAGAACCCAGAAAGCAAAGCCCAGAAAGAGGGCCACCTCAGCAGGGAGCAGGTCGGGAGTGGGGAGGCCCAAGGCAGAACAGGCACAGGTGCCCCCAGTGCCCAGGCTTCTCAGGAGGGAGCGCCTGGGCTCTGCTTTCGAGAGGCCCGCCATGCTGCCTCCAGCAGCGAGGACAGCGATGACAGCGAGGACGATGAGGGTGTATCCAGTAGGCCAGGCTCCCCACTTCTCTTTGACTCCCCTGTGGACTCCCAGAAGAAGGGGAGCCTCCAACCTTGCGATCAGCGTGTGCAAAGACAGCCGCCTGCTGTTGTGGGTGTCTCCAAGAAGGGAGAGTCGTGTGACCCAGCAGCCCAGCGTGCAAACCTTACGGCACAGCTGAGACAAAAGAAGGTGAGTCTTGGCTCTGCAGAGTAGACTGCCTTTGCAGAAGACCCCGGTTTGGTTCCCAGCACCCACGTCAGGTGGCTCAAACTGCCTACCCTCAGCTCCAGGGCATCTGATGCCCTCTTCTTGCCTCCTTGGTAAACTACTTATGTTTACGTACTTACACACAGACACATACAAATACACATAATTAAAGCCAAAAAAATTAAAAAGGGGCAGGAGGAGGGGGCAGGCCAGTCTTGACTTGAGCTTTGTCTCTAAAGTGGTTGTTCTTAACCTGTGGGCCATGAAGGACCCTTTCACAGTGGTCGCCTAATACCTCGGAAACAGATACTTACATACGATTCATAACTACCAAATCACAGTTCTGAAGTAGCAATGAAAATAATTTTATGATGGGGGTCACCACAACATGAGGAACTGTATTAAAGGTTAGAAAGGTTGAGAACCACTGCTCTAAGATCAGGGTGTTCTGGGGGCAGCTGGGAGACCCTCACAGAATTGAGTAGATTCCTGAGAGGGCTTTGTAGGTGGCTATTTAATACCTGCCTTTCCTATGTTTATGCTTAGGCTTCGTAAGCTAGTTGGTTTTGTTTTGCTTTTTAATCCTGGATTTTACATTCATAATTAAAAGATCGTTTCAGAATTTCAGCATGCTAAGCCATGTTAATCGGAGGTTGTCCTTTAATAACTTGAGAGGCCAGTCCCGTTTGAATAGGATCTGTTTTTAGGGCACCCTGGCTGCAGTGAACATCCAGGCTCTCCCTGACAAGGGTGAGAAGTTGCTTAAGCAAATCCAGGCATTGGAGGACGCACTCAGTGCTCTGGCTCTCTCCCCAGAGCAAGGTAAGATGGGATTTGCCCCAGCACTCTGTGTTTGTGAACTTGACAGAGACATTTTGATAAAAATTGTGTTCATTTTTTTCCATTTTCTTGTTGGCTTCTGCTCTTTCTTCTGATAATATCTGTTGTTGTTTATAAAAGCAACATTCCTGCTTCCTGTGGTCTGGGCACGGTTGAATGGGAGCCTGCAGCCTGCTGACTGCATTTGCACTGCCTTTACTAGTTCCTCCCACCTAACCCATCTTCCCTTATGTGTCGAGCAGGAGCTAAGGAGAACTGTAGCTCTCAGGAACCCCAGCAGAGTGGCTTCGCCAAAACCGCTACAGACCCTCCACACCTCGTGCCTCCCCAGCCCCTTCCCAGTCATGAGGTCCAGCTTGTAAGCTCTCTAGGACTAAAGGCAGGTCGCCAGGGAACTCCTGAAGGACCCAGTCAGTGCTCGGGAGGTAAGACTCAAGAATTCAGCCCTGCTGTGACAAGTTGATGCTGTGAGTTACGTGTTACCTCGCAGGTGTCTTTGCCCACCAGAAGCCATTTTTGAACTGAAAGTTGCACGTGTGTTAGAGACCTTGATTCTCTGTAGAGCTCGGAACAGTTGTTGTAGGACTCTGAGGCTAGGGACCGGTTATTACCTTACACTGAGTGTCCATCCACCGACTCAGAGGGCGGGCGGTGCAGAGGATGTAGTGTTGTGTGTGAGAGCTTGCTTATTATGAGGCAAGTGGACCAGGCGCTAATGTGTTTATTTTTCCCGTATGAGAGGTGAGTTGCACTGAGGCAGAGCAGAAGAATGATGAGTGGTGATCAGTGATTTACGGAGACATAGAAAACAGTAATTCCCTGGTTAGCTAAGTTCCCACTGCTAACTTTCCAGGCAACTTTGCAGGTCCCAGGTAGTCTTGTTGGTTTTTTTTTTTTTTTTTTTTTTTTTTTTTACTATTTTATTTTTATTTTTTGAAACAAGGTCTCACTGTGTATCCCTGTCTTGCCTGGAACTTGCTATGTAGACCAGGTTGACCTCGAGTTCACAGAGATCCACCTGCCTCTGCCTCCTGAGTGCTAGAACTAAAGGTGTGCGCCTCCACACCCAGCTCCCAGACAGTCTTCACTGTGCTATCTGACTTGATTTACCAGTCGGGAGCTTGAGTTACAGTGGGCTGGCAAAAATGAGGAAAACAAAGGCAGTTCTCTCCCAGTGAGAACTACCAAAGGTATGAAAAAGAATGGAAGGGCAGCATAGTTCGGGAGTGATATTTGAACTTAGGCCACTCTAAAAGGGCACTGAGAAAACACCTGGTCACATAGCATAGCAGTCTTGGCTGCTCGTTATTCCATTACATAACAGTGACGAAGTCACCTAGAGAAACATTAAATTATAGTGGCTATTGAGGTAAAAGAGCATGTGATAAGATTTGGAAAGAATTCTAGTAAGACAGTTTTAAAGCATATTAAAACAAAGTTTCCCATTGTCTAGAAACCTTGTACCCAGAATGCTTTTCCCCTAGAACTGCAAACAGGTTGTGTAACTTGTCCTTGTGGGATGAGAAGGCAAACAGCATAGTATGATACATAGTTAGCTGATGACCTGCACCTCAGGGGTCAACTTTCTATCTGCACAGAAGACTTCATGCATGGCTTTTACTCTCACTGGCCTTTCTTCTTTGAATCCAGAGACCTTTGCTTCCAGAATTACTGCACAGCATGACCTTTGACCTTTTTGTCCACTGCTTTTCATAAGTGAAAAATAAAAGATCAAAACTCCCAAGGGCCTAGCTGGAGATGTAACTCAATGGTAGTGCTTGCCTGTTGTGATCAAGGCCTCAAGTTTGATCTTCAACTCTAGAAAAGAATTATAGATTGTTTTGTTCTAAATTATAGTCCGTGTGGTTAAGCCAACAGAATGGGAGTAGAGAAGCTGGGAGGTCAGGAGAGCGCTGAGGTAGGACTTTTTACTCAATACAGATCTATCGTTTGGCAAATAATTATATTTTGAGGCTCTAGCCAGAATATAGTACTTGTCTTGCTGTTTTTTTGTTGGAGAGACAGGGTCTCATGTATCCTGATTTGTATGGTGCTGGGGGTCAAATCCACGTATGCAAGGCAGGCACTATACGAACCGCACTGCATCCCCAGCCCTGAGGACATGGCACTTGTGACATCTTTGGGTAACACTTGTCTGTTCACAGGTCATATGAACCAACATCGCCTTCATAGTGTATGGAAAATCACGAGTGAAGCCATTGATGAGCTGCATCGGTCACTGGAGTCTTGTCCTGGTCAAACAGCAGTGGCAGAAGACCCAGCTGGCTTGAAGGTGAACTAGGAAGACTAGCAGTGGAGAGTGTCCATCACCCTGCAGAGAGAGCACTGTGAAACCTGCAGATAAATGCCTAGTGGCTTCTCCTGCAGTAGTTTCTTTTTTGTTGAACAGTGAAAATAGTAGCAAACCCTTTTTTTTAAGTTGTAAGATTATACATTTCTATAGCAGCATTGGATCCATGTGTTGTCCGTAGATGCTACAGGATATAAACCAATTGTTATTTGTAATGATCTACTGGGGATGGAGATGTATGAAACAAATGTGACCATAAAACAAAGATAAAGAGCACCTTGCAGTGTGTCTTAGGCCATATATGTAAAGTACAAAGGGAACTCAGAATAAGGAAAACATCATCTGGGTCAATAATTACTTTTATACCTTAAAAAATTGCAGGTATTTAGAGAGCAAAGAGGATAATGGTGTTGAGGGAGGAGACATAGAGGTTGGTGTTTATGAGTGTTGGATGGCTGTCGTCCTCCCTGAGCTGGGAGGGGCAGGTCACGCTGCTGAGTAGGGAGAGTTCCTTGCAGTGGAGCCTGGCATTGGCAAATGAACTTGGGGTTGAATGGTTCAAGATGCACGCTGCAGTTGTGGTCACTTTGTGAAGGACAATGAATGCTTTGTGAAGGCTTGTTCTCCCAGAGTACAAGGGAAACTGGGACACAAGACTGGGAGGAAGTCACTAGTTCAAGGGCTACCACAGCTTGTGACTAACCGTCCATACTGGGCTGTTGGGCAGAGAGGAGAGTCAATTATAAGGATCATGAAAAAGACAAGTGACATCAGGGGTTTGGATGCAAGCAGTAAACCTGACTTCCAATTGAGCAGACAACCATGGGCTTTTAGTGGATGTGGAGGCATGGACAGGAGCATCCTAATAGAGATGATGACCACTAGCCATGGTGAAGGCTTCAGCGTAGCACACAGGAGAAACCAGTAGCTATGACAACAGCTAGACTAGAGGGCTCACCTGTACAGAGGAGGAGTAGAGTGAAGCCAAGGTCCCCCTTAGCCTCATGAGGGGTTCATTCTGACATTTGTCTTATTTTTGTCAGGTCCCTTTGTTACTCCACCAGAAGCAGGCATTAGCCTGGTTACTATGGCGGGAAAGTCAGAAGCCACAAGGAGGGATTCTGGGTAAGTTTAGCACTGTGATAAGAGCCAAAAGTTACGGGATTCTTAGGCACCATGTTAACCTTGCTGTATTGTTTCATTTGATGTTGTCACATGCATTTTTTTCAGATGGGAAACTTAAAGTGTAGAAATGGTAAGGAGTTGGTTAAAAATACATGGCCTACCAAAGGAAGTGTTGGCAGCCAACTCTGACCAAGCAGAGGGTTTGTTTTCTGCTGGCTCCACGGTCTCTAGAAGCTGTGGAACATGAGACTAGGGGCCAGTATTCCAGGAACACAGGCCATAGCCACAATTACAGACTTTGCTATGACTTTGCTCTGAGTGTTCAAGGAAGCTAAGGCCACCCAGTGTCGGCTTCATCTGCCCTGGGTTCAGAGATTGGTAGTAGAACCCACAACATCTAGTCCATCCCACAACTATAACTTACACAGATCAGAATCAGCAGAAGGCTCACAGGACAAAATTCTGGGAGTAGTCTTCTGGAGTCTTCTCTCAGTGGACCACATGGCTCACACTTACATCCTAGCAGTAGGTTGGAGGATGTTTCCAACTGGAGAAGCATTTTGGAACCTCAGTGCCCAGGAAGTTT
Organism: Peromyscus maniculatus bairdii; assembly: GCF_049852395.1. Taxonomy (NCBI): domain Eukaryota; kingdom Metazoa; phylum Chordata; class Mammalia; order Rodentia; family Cricetidae; genus Peromyscus; species Peromyscus maniculatus. The sequence goes on along the minus strand of NC_134857.1, from coordinate 81,172,526 downwards.
TCTAGGAGCGCATCACATAGGCAGTGTTTGGCACAAAATCACATTGTGTACAAATGGTGTGGGCAGAGTGAGTCGATCCTGTCAGTTCTGAAATGTGAGAGCTGTCCTTACATGTTACTTACAGAGGGTAGCCAAGGCCTAATGTTGGGAGTAGGGCTCTCAGAGGTTGGTCGACAGTAATAGGTTTTCTGTAACAAAATAATGGGTTTTTCCCCCAATGCAGAAAGCCAGATCAAGCTGAATTAAAAAAGCAAAGGAGGTAAAAAAGAGCAGGTTTATTTGAGCAAAGCAACTCCTGGGTGAGCCCTCCAGCCCCAGAGATCGGGGCCGCAGAAGTCATATGCCCAAACCAAAGCAGGGACCTCATACACCCTGTAGAGGGAAGGGGTGATGATGTGTCCTCCACAAGCTGGGTTTGTGCCCAAGTATGGTCAAAACCTGACTGCTTTGGTCCGGTCTTGGCGCCTGGCAGCTTCGGGGAGGAGCTGCTAAGAATGCAAACTGGGCTTTTTGGCGCCTTTTCTTTGTTGGAGATTCTCTGAGAGGGTGGGGTCTGGAGAGGGGAATGGGGCTTTCCGAATCATGCAGGAGCGGGAGGTTCCATCTGAACAGACGAGCTGCGCATATTGACTCCTGGACTGTGGCAGAAGCAGAATTCGAATCATAGCCCATGTGCTCACATGTTACTTCTGCTTGCTCACAGTGATTACTTTGAATGAATATAGCAACATGACGAGTGAGCCCGAGTGTTGCATGTGGTGTGCAGAGAAGTTAGGTAAACTCGGTGGCTGGTGCGGGGACAGCGTCCAATGCAGTGCAGGCCTAGTGAGTTGGCTCAGCAAACAAACACTTGTAAAAGCCTGGTGACCTGAGTTTGATCTTTGGAATTCACGTAAAAGTGGAAGGAGAGAACAGACACCACACGTGTCTTGGTATATGGTGCTTGAGTGTCCGTGCATAGGTGCATGCACACACACACAAATACATATATAATGAAGTGTTGAGTTATAGCCTCTGATGGATAAAGGAAGTGAATGAAGGACTGTTGGAACCGTGGCAGCGTCAGTAGAGTAGGTGATAGGCTGTGTTAGCTAGACATTTTCCCTTTGGAAATAGCAGGAGGACTGAGCAGCATCATGAAACTGAAAAAGCCAATTGATCCACTCTTAGAATAAGCCACTGTAACAGAGAACTGGGGGTACGAATGAGATCTAACTCTCGTATACTGAGCTCTCCATACAAATAGTGCATCATCTTTGCAGAAACACAGACCCCACTAGGCTAGGGAGTGGGTCAGTTTCTACAGGAGGAGTCTCCTTCTCAAGTCGTGTTGACTCTGCGCATTGTTTTCCAGCGGATGATATGGGCTTAGGAAAAACCCTGACAATGATCGCACTCATCCTAACCAAGAAGAACCAGGAGAAAAGCAAGGACAAGGACAGAAGCATGCCTGTGACGTGGCTTTCCAAGGACGGTAGATATCAGCACCTTCTGCCATTTCCAACCTTATTCGAGCCAGTAGAGGGAGGTTTCAGGCTACGAAAGGTCACATCTCATTAATCTGTTAGAAAACCAGCATTGGCTACTTCCCTGTGTTATTCTAATGCAGAATATACCAGTTATAAACGAGTTCTTCCCCCTTTTATTTAAACCTAGTTGATCAGGGATTAGAAAAAGTTCCCTGGAAGTAGGTAAGGCTCTAGAAGAGTTAGTTCAAACACAGTAATTGCTGTTTTCTGTTAATATTGGGAATAAACTCCCAGGTAGATCCAAATTAATGTACTTTTTAAAAGGTGCATATTTGATTTGTTTTCTATTTTAAAAATATAACTTCATACATGTTTTAAGATGCTCTATATTATCTGTAACTACTGTGTAAATTGCTGTGACTGTGAGCACAAGTTCTGCTTTGCTATGTGGGTAGAAGCATGTGGCCCGGCTCTCAGGGCCCATGGTAAGCACTGTTGCAGCTGGGTACTTGCCCTGTGCTGAGCAGCACACAACACACGTGGTGTGGACACATGAATGATGATACTGTGTCACTAGATGGTTCCAAACGACATTAGCTTGTCTTAGAAGAGGCTTTTTCTACTTATACATATAGACTCTATTTAACACATAGTAATTTGTATTTATATTTTTTTTCCTTGTATATATATATATATATTTTTAATTTAATTTAATTTTATTTTACCATACCATTCAGTTCTACATATCATCCATGGGTTCCCCTATTCTCCCCCCTCCCACCCCTCCCCTTATCCCCAGCATACCCCCTATTCCCACCTCCTCCAGGGCAAATCCTCCCCCGAGGACTGCAATCAACCTGGTAGACTCAGTCCAGGCAGGTCCAGTCCCTTCCTCCCAGACTGAGCCAAGTGTCCCTGCATAAGCCCCAGTTTTCAAACAGCTAACTCATGCAATGAGCAGAGGACTTGGTCCCACTGCCTAGTTGCCTCCCAAACTGATCAAGCCAATCAACTGTCTCACCTATTCAGAGGGCCTGATCCAGCTGGGGGCCCCTCAGCCTTTGGTTCATAGTTCATGTGTTTCCATTCATTTGGCTATTTTTTTTTCAATAATTGAGTAGAACCGAAATTTATTATAAGCCACAGTCGTCCTAGGGGCCTCCATACTATATATATAGCCTCTATGGTTTTATGGGCTGTCGTCTGATTGTTCTTTATTTTATATCTAGAATCCACTTATGAGTGAGTACATACCATGACTGTCTTTCTGGGTTTGGGTTACTTCACTCAGGATGATTTTTTCTAGTTCCATCCATTTGCCTGCAAATTTCATGCTTTCATTGTTTTTCTCTGCTGAGTAGTTGTATTTATATTTTAATGTGGAATTACATTAAGTTACAATTTTCCCGGAAAAAAAAACCAAAACAATAATTCCCTGTTGTGAATCATCTCAGGAGGCCTTAGGAAAGGGCCTGCTTCCACTTCTGGCCACTGTGAAAGATCATGGCTTTTAAGATGGTCACACACTGCCCACTTTCCTCCCCATCTTTACACTCAGAATCTACACTTTTATAGGAGAAAATAAATAAGTGTTTTGGTTTAAAAATCCCTTCCATTTCCTATTCTGTTTGCTTTGTGTAGAAATAAAACAGTAGTTAAAAATATCGATTAAAGGAGTAAAGTCAGTCAGGAAAAGTAAATGCACAAGGCTGTTCAATGAATATAACTAGGTATTGCTTTTCCCCCTCAAGACTCCTCTGTTTTGACTTCCAATGGAACACTAATTGTCTGCCCCGCTTCCCTGATCCATCACTGGAAGAACGAGGTAGAGAAACGAGTGAACAGCAACAAACTCAGAATCTATCTCTACCACGGGCCAAACAGGAGTCGGCATGCAAGAGTGTAAGTTGGAAGTGCTTGGATGTGTCCGCAACCCATCTAAGGAGCTCCTTTGCCTTTCTGCTTGTCTGTTTCTTCTCTTCGTCAGGGCTGATCATATGTGTGGAGACTGAGGCCAATTCTCAGTCTCATTGTCAGACAGCCTGCACTCAGCTACGTCTACTGTTCAGTGGTGTTACTTTTCGGCCTGCTGGTCACTCTCCCTAGCCAAAGCTGCAGTGTGAGGGGCCTGCAGTGCCTGAGCTGCTTGCCAGGTGGCAGCCACATTCCCTGGTAAACGCTGGGGAATGAGGAAATGTCACGGTCTCTTGGGCACTGAGGTCTTAGTCTGGAACTCATCTTCCATTTCTCTGAGCGAGAAAGAAAGCACCTAGTCTTACACGCTCTCTTGGTAGCTAGCATCTGTCATTTAATGCTGTAGACTGTGTGAATGTTTGAGTGTTTAAAGCTGTATTTTCATTCATAACCTATTCAAAAAGTTTAGACTTAAGAGCTTTAGACGCAGAATTGTTAGACTTAACTAAAAGTTCCTGAAAGGGGATGCTTTGGAGGGAGAAAAGATCACCTCGGATGGTAATCTTTAGTTTTTGGTTTCTGGAGGTAGTTGTTTTGGGGTTTTCTTTCCAGTGCTAGGGATTGAATACTTTGAACATTCTGGGTAAACACCTACCACTGAGCTACAGCTAGACCTGCGTTAACTTAAAGGAACTGTTTTCTGTTTCTAACTGGGATGGGAGACTGAGGCAATTTGCAGCCTAACCAAGGACAAGACCATTTGTTCCTCCTCCCAAGTAAGCTCTCTCCAACCCTTGCTACTGGATATTTTGTGTTCCACAGAACAGTGCAGGTGTCTTCTGGAGCTCTGTTACCAGATTGGTGACATTTATTTTTATATATGTATTTTTTTAATTTTAAAGGTTTATTTTTTAATTTTTAAAGATTTATTTGTTTAATGTGTTATGTATGTGTATCACATGCATGTAGGTACCTGTAGAGGCCAGAAGAGGGCATCAGAGTCCCTGGAGCTGGAGTTACTGGTAGTTGTGAGCCCCACGATGTGCTGGATAGCAGCTCTTAACTCTTAACCTCTGAGCCCTTTAGAGGCTGACCTGAGTCTGCCAGCACACCTGTTCTCGTAGTCAGGACCACAGGCAGGACTGTGGTCTTCACTGCTGCCCACTTTGGCTCTGGACCTCAGAGACAATTGGAGCTCACAGTCACTTATATTTGGTGCTGAGGATTCAGAGCTGGAACTGCCATTTGGAATTAGGTGTATCATTTTACCAAAAGAATTTATTGCTGTCTCTCAGGTATATGATATTAAATCTGTTCGAGTAAGATTTATGCCTTTAATAAGAACCTTTGTGTGTAAATAATGTAGGAAAGGTGAGCTGAAAGCTTACTAAGTGAAGCTTTAAAATCTAAAGCTAAGTTAATGGGTTTTCACAAATCTGTTGTAAAGTGGTAGTGAGAAGGTAACATTGGCATGGGGTCGGCAGTGCTTTGAAGGTTTCTTTTTCCTTAGAGATGTCAGCATCACCCACCTCAGATCACTAAATATTATTTTCCAACCCTGTCCTACTTTCTTTTTTTTTTTTTTGTTTTTTTTTTGTTTTGTTTTTTCGAGACAAGGTTTCTCTGTGTAGCTTTGCACCTTTCCTGGAGCTCACTTGGTAGCCCAGGCTGGCCTTGAACTCACAGAGATCCGCCTGGCTCTGCCTCCCGAGTGCTGGGATTAAAGGCGTGCGCCACCACTGCCCGGCCTGTCCTACTTTCTTTTCTGACCAGGTTATTGCAAACTTAATCTGACTTCAGCTAGAGATTTTCCTTTCTGACTCACTGGATGGGAAGAGAGGCTGTTCTGGCTACAGTGAGCACTGTAGTAGAAATGATCACATTGGTAAGAGGTAGAGAAGTCCGGTAGAGAAACCTGCCTCTCATAGTTCATACACACACACACACACACACACACACACACACACACACACACACACACACACCACGACAGAGACAGACAGTGCATGTGTGTACCAAGGACATAATTACTCGGTGTCATTCTGCTATTGTTCTTCCCGCCCCACGTTTTAGTTTTGGGAGTTGAACCCAGAGCCTTGAACATACTAGGCAAGCACCCTAACACTGAGCTATTATTTCTCCGCTAGGCCTTTTCATAAAGAAGTCAACTCTGCCTCTGTCAGGCTCCAGGAGGAACTGTTTACTCTTTGCTTTGTTTTGTATCCATGCAGACTCTCTACATATGACGTCGTGATTACTACCTATAGCCTTCTGGCCAAGGAGATTCCCACAACAAAGCAAGAGGGAGAGGTTCCAGGCGCAAACCTCAGTATGGAGGTGAGGCTCAGGGATGCCAGAGGGTAGAGGTAGAGGCACACAGAGCCTAACGGGAGAGATTGCTAAGGTATTTTCCTGCAAGAAGAATGTTCCAGATACGCCTCCACCTGTGGATATGAGTCCTTCCCACTGCTCTTTCTTATCCTGGACAAGCACTCCAGTGATAAATTAGTACTTGGCACAGAGTTTGGCTGTTTTTAGAAATAAAGAAACCATATACTGTAGTTGTGGTAGTAATAATTACACATGAATGCAGAAAAGAATCTTTTTTTTTCCATTTTTCTTTATTAAGAAATTTTATACTCACTCTACATACTGCCCATAGATCCCCCCTCCTCCCATCCTCCAGTCCTCCCTCCCTAGCCACCCCGCATCTCCACATCCCCCAAATGAAGGTCTCCCATGGGGAGTCAGCAGAGCCCGGCATACTGAGCCTAGGCAGGTCCAAGCCTCTCCCCACTGCACCAAGGCTGCGCAAGGTGTCACACCACAGTCACCAGGCTCCCAAAAGCCTACCCATGCACCAGGGACAGATCCCGATCCCCCTGCCTGGGTGCGCCCCAAACAGTTTGAGCCAAACAACTGTCTTCCATATCCAAGGGCTGAGTCCAGTCCCATGGGGGCTCCACAGTCACTAGTCCACAGTTCATGGGCTTCCTCTAGTGTGGCTGGTCATCTCTGCACGTCTTCCATTCATGATCTAGATGTCTCCTGCCATGCAGAAGAGTCTTACTTAGTGCTTGCATCTATGTGGGGTATACTCTCATGTATTTTCTATGTTTAGTGTGCGTTAACCTGTGATTGCCTGCCTTTCCTCTGCCTCCCAGAAAGGGCCTTGCAAATAATAGCGCTATAGATGGGTCAGAGATCAAACGATAACCTTGAAAAGTTCTTTGTTCCTAGGCAGATTGAGGGACGCTTGGCTGATGTACAGGCTTTATTGTATAATTTTATGAGGATTTCTGTATTTGGGGCAATGCATAGAGTATGTCCCTAGCTCATGACCAACCTCAATGCTTTTCCATGGCTCTTGAGATAAAACCCAAATTCCATTACATAATGCCTCTGGTGCCTTATAATCTTGCCCTCTCGATCCTCCATCTCTCCTCATCTGCCCCCTCCCTGTGGCACTGCACACTGCACACCGTCATACCCGCCACCCTCTGGTTATCTCTGGATGCCGTGCTTAGCTGCCGCTCTTTCTCGGGTGCATTTGTCCTCTGCAGTTTCAGAAAGCCTTTCTGTACTGCTCCCTGTCAGCGTTTGGATGAGTGTCTCCCTGGTGTTGGGTGCTCACTTGGTTGTGGCTGTTCAGCTGGCGTGGAAATGGAAGAAGTCATGCTTTAGCAGACTTTCTATGTCCTGTACCGAGTGACTTCTGCACAGACTTCATGCTCTGCTTACATTTGTCTCCGTTGCTAGAGTTTGAGCTCCTTGAGGGTGTGAGCTGGCCTTTATGTTTTTGACTTAACATCTTACAACTAAAAATAGACTTGTAAATTTAGTAAATATTTTAATGAGTGAGTGAATTTTCAGCCTTAGACCTGGTGTATTCCTGGCCAAACATTGTTAATGCTGCTGCTGAATGTAGACTGAAAGAATAAATGAAAATTCAAATTACAAAGCATTTTACCCTTAGGATTTTAAGTTCGGGGACAGACTCTTAAGTAACCATGTGCTTGAACTTTTTGAGAAGTTCTGCCCTTGGTTTCTGAACTTAGTTCAGTGGAAGGGTGTAAACAAACTAGAGAGTCAGAGTGCGTCCTCAGCACTATGGTCATGTCCCCTCATCTCTGGAGGAACAGGCATGGTCCCATACTGGTGTTGGCTATCACTTTGTTTCTTCCAGGGCGTCTCAGCACCTTTGCTTCAGGTAGTCTGGGCTCGAATCATACTGGATGAAGCTCACAATGTGAAGAATCCTCAAATCCAGACATCCATTGCTGTGTGTAAGCTGCAGGCTCGGGCCCGGTGGGCTGTCACCGGGACCCCCATTCAGAACAACCTATTGGATATGTACTCACTAATGAAGTGAGTGGCCGCTTTGGGGTCGTTAATGTGAATCCCTGTCCCTAGCCTGTAACCCTTCATCATTATTTCATGTGTAGTGATGAAGCTCTGGTGTGTCCAGATTATCTTGTGTAGCAGGTGGCAAGCTTTAAAGGCAAAGGATGGATATTCATGCGAAAGTATTATCAATTCACAGGCTGAACAGTATTCTGTATTCATGGAAAAATCTAGAGCAGCTTGAATTAAAGGAAGCTAGGGTTACCATTCTTCAGTCCCGTAGCTGTTTTAGGCTACTTTGCTTTAAAATACCAGGCCTAAACAGGATTGCAATTTATTTGAGGCAAACAGAAAAGAATGCTGACTTCAAATTTTTTTCTTTTCAAATATACCCACAAAAGGCTTTGGCATTTCTTTGCTAGCATTGATGCTTCCATAATAAATTGTAGCTGTATATGTCGTGTTTGACTGTTTATATTGTTCATGTCAAATGCACATCTTTACAATGTGGAGTTCCTGATTGGCTTGGGTCTTTTGGGCCTGTCTAGCAGACAGTGTATGGAATTCATTTTTGGATGGCATGGGGTCACAGAGGTACAGTTCTGGTCTGTTCTCGTTGTGTCTTTGAACACTAATTCCATCCTCTCCCTGCTCTGTGCCCTTCCTGGCCCTAAAAAGGTTTCTCCGCTGTTCCCCGTTTGATGACTTCAGTCTTTGGAAGAGTCAGGTGGACAACGGTTCATTGAAAGGGGGAGAACGCTTGAGCATTTTAACCAGGAGCCTTTTGCTGAGGAGAACAAAAGACCAACTGGATTCCACTGGTAAACCTTTGGTAACCAGATTTCTGCCTATGCCCGGCACAGCCAGGGAAGGAGGGTGACCAGGACCTCAGGTAGACCAGCCCCGCGTCAGGAGCCTCTGTTCCCTCTGAGGAGACTCTGCTCAGAGCGTGCCCGGTGCGGGGTTGGCACAGTCCTCCCGGGAAGGAGGAGCGGCTGCGGAGACGGGGCCGAGCCAGTGTGCCAGGGTTTGCTCTGCGGGTTGGGCTGGTTCCCAGAGCTTCACCCTCCACCCTCCCTCATCCCAGGTGCCACTGCCCCAGCGCAGGCTTCAGCTGCACCGCCTGAAGCTGGCTGAAGACGAGCAGGCTGTTTACGACGTCTTCCTGGCAAGGTCGAGGTGTGTGCCGAGAAGAAGCACCTTCTGCTTTAGTTTTTCCTGTCTTGGCTTGGGGAAGAGTCTGGACTCGGGTGTCCTTCAGTGTCATGTATGATTCTAACATGTTACATCTTTATAGTCCGGAGAGCCCCTCCCTCCCTCCCTGGATTGTCTGTCTCTCATACACATTGAAGGCAGAATTTTCTTTTAATAATTTATTGATTCTTACTTTATGTGCATTGGTGTTTTGCTTGCATGTATGTCTGTATGAGGGTGTTGGATCTCCTGAGGAGGAGTTACAGACAGTTGTGAGGTGCCATGTGGGTGCTGGGAATTGAACCCAGGTCCTCTGGAAGAGCCAGTGCTCTTAACTGCTGAGCCATCTCTCCAGCCTGGAAGGCAGAATTTTGTCTCCACTTTTAACTGGCTTGTTTACATAGAAATCAGAGGGTGTGTGATCTAGCTGCTCTTTTGGGGGCTGTATGGATAATGACTCTTTGACCTTTAACCTACCGCCCAGCATCTCACTGGAGCTTAGATAAAAAACAGCTTTGTAATCTTTCCTGTTGTTTTCTTTGCACTGTCTCTCAATTCTTGTTGTTCTTGGAATTCTCCATTTGCTCCCTTCTGTATGGCATTTTCTGTTTCCGAGAAGAATGTGTTTTTTGTCTTCCTACCAATATTCAAAAGGTTTTGTTTTGTAAATAATAATAATAATAATTGATTATTACTTTGTCTGTGGCTCATGTTTGCTGTGAGCTGGGCATCATCTAGCCAGTGCATTGTCTAACCTGCCCAGGCCCCATTCCAAGTTAAGCAGCAACCACCATAAGCAGTCTGGCCTTGGCGGCCGTCATATGTGATTTCCTTTCTTGATCTGAGACAGGTCAGCTCTCCAGTCCTATCTAAAGAGACACGAAGGTAGAGGCAGCCAGCCCGGAAGAAGCCCTGATAATCCGTTCAGTAGAGGTAAGCCAGGGACACTCTGACGTAGCCACCAAAAGTGGGACTCTAGCTGTTGAAATAGCAGAACCAGCTTATGGGCCCCAGGTGCCAGAAACTAAAAGCTTGTTAAGCCAGAGGAAAATACACTCATCTTGAAACACAAGGACTTCTTTCTGTTTTCTAAGTCTGCATTATTTAAACTAGGCAAGGCAGGCCAGCAGAAAAACCTAGTACTTCCTCTGACTTCATAAACATGTATGCTGTATGTTTATGTTATGGGATGTTAAGAAGGCTCAGCTGGTGAGGGTGCTTGGCACCAAGCCTGATGCCAAGTTCAATCCCTGGGACCCCTATAGTGGATGGAGGGTGGAACTGGCCTCTGCGGGTTCCCTTCTAACGCCCACATGCAAACCTTGGCACACATAGCACCCAAAATCCTTTTTTTTTTTTTTAAAGTATGCTACATACAGCTAAATTATTGAATCTGAGATCAAACAAGCTTAACTAGCCGCCCTCAGTTCACAGTCCCAGTCCAGTCCCAGGCCCTGCCCCCCCCCCCCATTTCCCTGTTTAAATCCTGTACTCTCTCTCGGAAGTGGCGCAGGAGTTTGGGTCCAGCGTGCCCCAGTGCTCTGCTGCAGCAGGCCCGCAGAGACCCAGCACCGTACACGTCCTGTCCCAGCTGCTGCGGCTCCGCCAGTGCTGCTGCCACCTCTCCCTGCTCAAGTCGGTGAGAGCACACCAGCCCAGCGCTTTCCAGACCGAGGGGGCCCAGAGAAGGGAAAGTGGTCTGCAGGGCAAGAGCGGGTGGGGAGAGACTGGCTTCTGACACATTCTGTTGATGTCTGTTCGTTCTCACGGCAGCAGATCGATCGATTGATTGATTGATCGATCGATCATTTGTTTTGTTTTAGATACACACTATTTTAGACCAGGAAGTGACGTTGTGTTAAGGAATCCATTTGTGAATATCTCAGAATGTCATACAGCTTATGTAGTTACTGTTGTTCGGTCCTGAGACTCATGGAAACTCAAGTACAAACTGGAAAGGAGCTCTACTCTAGACCTGTCTAGAGTCTCATCTCAGAAGCTTAGTGTTGTTGTCTGACTGTCGGCTGAATGGATATGAAAATAGAACGATTATGTAATCTGTCTGGCAAGTTTTTAACTTGCATCATGTAGTTTATCTGGTAAAAAAAACTTGAAGGCCCATGCTTTAGACAGGGCCTTTTCCATAGTACTTGAGGTAAAAGATACTTTACTCTGGAGTTTTGGAAATCAGCTGGAAAGGAAGTGTGCCACTTTGCTGTCCCCTGTTCCCATCCCTCTCTGTCCTTCCAAGGCCCTGGACCCAACAGAACTGGAGAGCGAAGGCCTTGTCCTGTCCCTGGAAGAGCAGCTCAGCGCTCTGACCTTGTCCAAACTCGAGGTCTCAGAGCCGTCACCCACTGTTTGTCTCAACGGCACCTGCTTCAAGGTGGAGCTTTTTGACAACACACGAAGGAGCACCAAGGTACCTTTGTCACCTCTGTGCTGTATGGAGACATGGAATGACCTTTTTTCCATGTTGGAGTACCTCGCTTGTACACATGGAAAGAGCCGTGTGAGAGCAGAGTTAGAACTGCCAGATTCTAGAGTCCCCTGCTAATCTTAAAGCCTCACTTGGTTAAAAAACTCTAAAGCCTTCATTCATTATGGGCTTTCAGAAAATTATTTGGGACAGCTCTGTCATCAAGGAAGGTTCTCTGTCAGTCACAGATTACTGGGGAAGGGCTGCCAGTTTTATGCTAGGAGTGGGGACTGAGCAAGTGAGGAGTTTGTTTAGGGAAAGCTTGGAAGGAAACCTAGAGACATGACCCTGGAGACTGTGTGGTGTGCCAGTGACAATTACTTCGACTTGTTGGAAGGCTTCCATCGGTGAGCCTTGTTTTCTCCAGAGCTCTGTCTCCATCAGTCATTCAGGCAACTCTAGCTCATAAAAGAATGTGAAGGCTAGAGGACTTTATTCCAGGAGGACAAGGCCATGCTGTAACTAGAGTCCTGCCTCTCTGTTGGCTTAGGATGTGCTTTATTAGCCCATATGCCATCAAAGGAGGGCTGGCTTTTCTCTCTGTTTGAACCCTAAACTGCCTTTCCTAGCCTCAGCCATTCTTACCAAAGCTTTTGTAAAGATGTGAACTAGAAAGAAAGTCACTACCAGAGGAACATTCTGCTTCCTCCTAACTACCATCTAAAAGGTTTGGTTGGTTGGTTGGTTTGCGTGTTTTATTTTGTGTACCTTCCTTAGTTGTGGAACTCAGGATAACCTGTGGGAGCTAGTTCTCTTTTCTCACCAGATGAGGTCCAGGAATTGAACCAGTTGTCAGGCATGGCAGGAAGCACCCTACCTGCTGAGGCATCTTGCTGTCCCGTAGTTAAAGTTCTAGAACATGAAGCTAGGTGTGTTGTTGTTGGGGTTTTTTACTCTTTTCTCTTTTGGGGGGGGGCACCTAGCTCCCAAATAAATCACACACTGAGGCTTATTCTTCATTATGAATGCCCGGCCTTAGCTTGATTTGTTTCTAGCCAGCTTTTCTTAACTTAAAATTATCCTGTCTTTTGCCTCTGGGCTTTTCCCGTTCTCTTACTAATATAAATCCTACTCATACTCTACGGCTTGCTGTGTAGCTGGGTGGCTGGCCCCTGATGTCCTCCTCCCAGATTTCTTCTTCTATTTTTCCTCTCTGCCTGCCAGCCCCGCCTATCCTTTCTCCTGCCTTGCTATTGGCCATTCAGTTCTTTATTAGACCATGAGGTGTGTTAGACAGGCACAGTAACACAGCTTCACAGAGTTAAACAAATGCAACATAAACAAAAGTAACACACCTTAAAATAATATTCTATAACATAAGCTTTACCATAAAATAACTGAAAGATAATAAGAGCAGGGCCTGTATGTGACCAGACTGTATACTCTAGCATCATTAGTTAGCTGCCATGTCCTTGCCTAGTACTCAGCTTCTTACCATGAGTCCATTAGTAGATTCAAATCATGTTAGGTTTCATGTAAGCAGGAAGCGGCTTAAAGCTGGCAGAGCCCTTTTGCTTTCTTCTGTGAATTTTAGGCTAGAGCCTTCCCTCTTCCAGCAAAATTCTAGAGGCCAGGAGTGCAGGAGTGAGCCAGACACATAGCATTCAGCTCCTTGGAGCAACTGAGGTCCTGAGAGCAAAGGATGATTACTAAGCAGTGATTGTGAAGTATGATCAGAACCATGGTAGTAGAAACAAAGAGTGGAACCTATTCAGTAGCACCTAACCCACACTTAAGCGGGGGAGGCGTTCCCAAAGTGACACCCATGATACCCCAACAATGTGGCCAAACAAGACCTGAACAATGACAGTACCAAACAGACATACTCATGTGGGAGAGGGAGATCTCACAGGGTCCTACCCATAACAAAGAACTAGAGGCAGCTAAAGACTGCTGCTGAGAGATAGAGCAGTCTCTCCAAGGGGTGAGACCCCTAAATGGTTATCCAGGTTGAAGTGGTCAGCCCTCAAATCATATATACACAAGCTGTACTAAATGGACCAAGTAGGTTATATTTGTATATTTTTGTGTGTGTGTGTGTGTGTGTGTGTAACAATAAATAAAAGAGGCCGTCATTTTGAGAGGAAGTTGGGGGTGCGTGGGAGAGGTTAAAGGGAAGAAAGGCAAAAGGAAAGTGATGTAATTATATTTTCATTAAAAATCAGAAAAAAGAAATCTTTAAAGCAAAGAAAAATGACATTAAGCTGACATGGAAAATGATATTCTAAAATAGAGAGACCAGGTATATATGGCCTGTTGGATAAAAAATTTCAGTATGATGTGTCCTTTGAGGAGGGCTTAGTGAGGAATGAACAGAGGTCAGAGCAGCATGGACCCAGCAGGTCAGAAGGGGCTTGGGCTTTATCCTCAGTGGGAAGTCATAGAGAGGAGGAGGCAGTCTGCCCACATTCAAGAATAGCCTCTGGCTGCAGGAGAGTGAGTCAACAGCCAGGCCAGAAACATAGAAGCTGTCTGGTAAATTGCTTCTGTAATTCAGGAGAGGAGAGAAAAGTGAATGGCCTGACTGCAATGTTGTGTGACCTTTCCCAGGTGTCTTCTCTGCTGGCAGAACTGGAGGCAATCCGAAAAGCCTCAGGGTCCCAAAAGAGGTGAGCATCATTTCAGTACTTGTGCAAGGAAAGTTGATGTTTGTGATGCTCTCAAGTCTTAGCTTAAGTCATGCCCTACAGAATGCATTGAGTAGTATGGTATAAATTCTGAGATTTCTAATAGAAATATTGTGGTGTGCATTGAAGGGGTCCCTGGCTTACCACCCCCCTGAGGATCTGGGTAAGGTAGGCGTCGGAAACAGTAAAAGAACATGGGAGGGAGCAGGGAGCCTAGTGGGCAGCTACTGAGCTGCTTAAGCTGGGGTTCACAGTCCAGTGGGTTGGTTGTTTGCTGTGCCTTCACGTGTATAGTATAATACACACACACACACACACACACACACACACACACACCTGTATTACATAACTGTATTGCATATATATGGAATAGTTTCTTTTAAAAATTTAAAGCTCTGGTTAAGATATGCTTGGGGCGAGCAACCTATCAGCTATTTTACTGGCCACAGGATAACATGAACACTAGGACCCTAAACAAAAGACAGCTGGAGTCATTACTTTAGCCTAGGCAGTCCTTTCTTCTGACTCTAACACCAAGTCAGAGTGGAGCTTAGGAATAGGTGGGAGAACTATAGACTTACAGTGTGACCTTAATGTGTGCCCAAGTTAGCTTCATGCCACTACCATGAAAGGTCTCACAGGAGCACTTAGACAGCAGACAGATTTTGTGTAGCTCATATTGGCTTAGCTGTTGGTGAGGGAGCAAATGGCATTAGCAGGGTACGTGTCAGAACAAGCAGTCACATGTCAAGCTGGGAAGCAGGGAGGAAGAGGTGAGTTCTGCAGTCTGCCTAGAGGACTGCCTCCCCTAGGCTCTGCCTCATAACCACTCATAGCACCCCAGCACTGCCACCCGGGGTCCAAGCCTTCACACACAAGTCTTTGGGAGACACTTGCCCTTTAGGTAACAGGGATTTTCCTTGTGCGCATTTTATAAATAATCTTGAGACTAGTGGCATTACAGCCACAGAGGAGACTGCATAGTCCTTTGATGGCTTCTGGTTTTTGTCTTCTCCTCTCTAGTGTCATTGTCTCTCAGTGGACCAGCATGCTGCAAGTGGTAGCCCTGCACCTCAGGAAGCATGGACTGACTTATGCCACCATCGACGGCTCTGTCAACCCCAAACAGAGAATGGACCTGGTGGAGGCATTTAACCACTCCCGGGGGCCTCAGGTACGAACTAGCACAG
Source organism: Peromyscus maniculatus bairdii (assembly GCF_049852395.1). Lineage (NCBI taxonomy): Eukaryota > Metazoa > Chordata > Mammalia > Rodentia > Cricetidae > Peromyscus > Peromyscus maniculatus. Next base: position 81,157,309 of record NC_134857.1, on the reverse strand, counting down.
CAGGCCTGTGTAACTGAGGAGCAAATTATTCTTAGTTGTAAAGCAACATAATGTAGCACATCCACTTAAAAATAGTGTTTTGATCCTTCCAGATGTTTATAATTTATTGGGGGTCCTTACCCAGGTACACAAGTACTCTAAAAAGAACAGTCAGCAGAGCTGGTTGGGATCAGAGAAATCTCTGTAGAGGAGGAAGCCTTGAAGATATGTGGGTTTTTGACATGAGATGCAGGAGAACAGGGTCATGGAATAGGTGAGGATTCAGGAAGCACTAGTTGAATGGAAAGAAGGATGATTTAACTGGAGGGACATGGTCTTAAGACTAGTCATAATTTGGCTAATGCAAAGTTGACTCCGAGGATCTGAATTACAGTGTCTGTGTGTTTTGGTTGGCCCTCTGTGGGATGTGAGAAATTTTTCAAAGATGAGGTATAAGAAATGGCATCTTAATGTTTCAAAACATTGCACTGGGGGAATTTGAAAGGAATGTGTTTCTTGTGTTTTGACCTTCCTGAACTAGAGATGAAAAGATTCTGGTTAGCTCTTTCTGTCCCTTCAAATACCTGGTGTAAAGAGAAGGGGCTGCTTTTGGCTTACGTTTTTGGAGGTTTCAGTAGCTCATGGTCAGTGAGCCCTGATGCTTTTGGGCTTCTGATAAGGGAACATATCATGGCAGGAGTGTGTGAAAGGAAACAACCACACATCTCATGGCTAGGAAGTACAGAAGACAGGAAGAGTCAAGGGCCAAGGTCTCATTAGACCGTCAAAGGAAGGGCCTGATGACTTTAAGATCAATAGAACCGACCCCACAGAGTTCCACTGTCTCTGATCTAGAACCATGTTAGGGACCAAGCCTTTGCCACCTGGCCTTTGGGGCACTGAAGACCCAGCCTACGGCAGATGATTCTAAGAGCAGCAGCTGTACGGAAGTTAACAGAATGTTTCCTTCTGCAGGTTATGCTGATCTCCCTCTTGGCTGGCGGTGTTGGACTCAATCTGACTGGAGGGAACCACCTCTTCCTTTTGGACATGCACTGGTAACCAGGCTTTTCCTTGAGTTGTTTCAGCTTGGCAGGGAAGAGCAGTGGCAGAGGGCAGCGGGTCTCACCTCTTAGGTCGTGTCTTTTAGGGAGTCGTGGAGACAGTCTGTACAGCTGTCTAAGTGGACTGTAAGGCTGGGTGACATTCTAGCACTGCTGATTGAACATTTCATGACTATGTCAAGTAGTTCATGAATTTATTGTTCACTAACCTCTTAAAAAATCTAACATCTTTTTCCCTCACACAAATGAGGAGCACAGGAAAAAAAAAAAAGAAGAAGAAGCAGCTGGGTGGTGGTGCACGCCTTTAGTCCCAGCACTCGGGAGGCAGAGACAGGTGGATCTCTGTGAATTTGAGGCCAGCCTGGGCTACGGAGCAAGTTCCAGTTCAGGACAGCCAGGGCTACACAGAGAAACCCTGTCCTGAAAAACAAAACAACAAAAAAGAGGAGCACAGGCTTTTCTCATTATTAAGAGCTACAGTGCTCAGTTTGATGTCTCTAGAATACTATTTTCCAAACAGAGTTGTTGAGAAGGAGCCAAGGCAGTCTCAACCTTGGTTACTCCAGAAGGAAAAAGAGGGCTTTTCTAACTGTTATGGAAATGCTTGTTAGATGCAGCCACCGGCTTCACTGTGTGCTGCCGGTGCCTTGGTGCATGCCCTTCCCGGGACAAGGCAAAGGAGGTCACGTGTTACTAGGTGGACTCCCACAGTGCCAGTTTCTGATTTCCTACTTATGCAAACCAGCATTGCTGCTGCAGGCTTTGTCTTGTTTGTTTTGTAGTGATAGGGACTGAGCCTGGGCCTTGCACATACTTACCCCAGCTTACTTTTTACATTGAGATAGGGTTTCACTAGTTGTGCAAGCTGGCCTTGAACTTGGTCTGTAGTCCAGGCAGGCCTGGTGTTTGTGATCTTCCTGCCTCAGTGCGTAAGTACCTGGAATTTCAGGTTTGTACCATCATACTTTTTCCAGGCACTGTTTCTAGGAGGATGTGTCTAATTCTCCATACAGCCTCAACTGCTGCAAAGAGGCCAACTTGCCATATTTGTGGAGAACGAGTGTAGGTGTACTTAGGATTTTCATATACACAGAAGTAAAACAAACATACTAGGAATTACACCAGTTTTGAGATGGAGAAATATTACCCAGATTCTGAAGAGGAAAGATGAGATTCATTTACAGTTGATAATGAGACTCTATAAGGAAGGGAACAAATTATACCTCTTTAGTTAACTTCACTGAACACTGAAGTTGAAAGAAATATTTGAGAATATTAACCAGCTCTTGTTTCCAAGTAGGTTCTGGGCCTGGAGGGTATCATTAGATCTGTCTGTGGTCATCAGCTAGTAAAGACTGGCTAGGAATCCTGGTTTCACTTCCGTTTCTTACAGGGACTGACTGATGATGGTGCTAATAGCTATTAGGAGCCTGTTCCCAGTCTCTCAATAGAAAGTAGAAAGATAGCTGGTCTTTTAGGTCAGTTCCTTCTAGAACGGGCTTGACAGACTTCTATAAGCATTTTAGGCTTTGCAGGGCACGTAGATTTCTGTTGCATATTCTTTTTGTTGTTGTTTTGTTTTTCAAGATAGGGTTTCTCTTTGTAGCCTTGCCTGTCCTGGAACTCACTCTGTAGACCAGGCTGGCCTCGAACTCACAGAGATTCAACTGCCTCTGCCTCCTGAGTGCTGGGATTAAAGGTATGCACCACCACTGCCCAGCTCTGTTGCATATTCTTCGTTTTATGTTGTTTCCTTAACCCCCTTTGAAAATGTAATGACTATTTTTAGTCAAAGAAGCATACTGTGGTCTGGACTTGGCTGTAGGCAGTGGTTTGTCAGTCCTGTGTAGGATGATGGTGTTTCTGAGTTACACTTCTCTAACAGGAATCCCTCACTTGAAGACCAAGCTTGTGATCGCATCTACAGAGTAGGACAGGAGAAGGATGTCGTCGTACACAGGTAAGCAGAGGCACCAGGCCCTTCTCAGCATCTTCCTTTGTGAAAACTATCTTCGGGAAGATTTTTATAGAATAGGAAGTATTTGGTGACTACTTCGCTAATGATGTTCTGCAGGCATACCTCAGGAAGGGAAGAAACAATCTGAGGTAATCTCGTTGGTCATGGTTAAAACGCAAGCATGTATGGTGATAAGCCTCAGCTCATCAAGGAGGCAGCTGTGAAGGCTTGCTCCCTGCCCATGTCTTTTTTAACTATTAGTATGGCATAGTCTCAGTCACAGAAAAGTTGCAAAGGAATTACCAGAAAGTTCGTGTGTGTGTGTGTGTGTGTGTGTGTGTGTGTGTGTGTGTGTGTGTGTGTGTGTGTAGGGATCAGCATTATAATGTTAACATCAGTATAATATAGCCTGCTCAACCCACTCTCGGGTTCATCTCTCCCGATGCTGTCCTTCACAGCAGCAGGAGATCCCACATCCGAGTGGCATTTGGTTGTCCTGACTTTGGATCCTCTAATCTGGCACAGTGCTTCCTCCTCTGATTTTGACATTGCCTTTGAAGAGCACAGTCTGTTGTTACTTTGCAGAATGCTCCTTTGGGGCCTGCATGGCTTTGGCACCACCAGAACGTGCCTTGCTGCCTCAGTCCACTCTTCCTGTGGCCCTGTTTTTGCTCCCTTTGCTGACAGGGTCTAGTGAAGAATTGAGAAGACACAGTCAGTACTGCTTACCTCCGTTTCTTCCTCAGTCTCGCAAAGTGCCTTCCCCCATTCCATATAAGCTGTTCTTGTAGAGGGCCACCGGTGAGCTCCAAAATTTGCCACATGCAGTGATAATTAGTTTTCCTGACTTTAGCTCTCTTCTCTGCTCATTCCATATTTTCCTTCTTTAATTATATCACTCCAGTGAGTACAAAATCTGTATTTTTAGGTCCACTGTCTCCTACACTTCCAACCCGGGTATCCAGACCCCTGCTAAACATGTAACCTAAGCATGCAAGTGCCCGCTCGTCTCATTCATCTGCGTGTGCATTTGGGTACCAACTGAATGCTGCCGAGCACCCGAATGTGCCGAGTGTGACTACAGCCTCCGGGATAAACATGTCCATCTGAAATGTTTGCTTCCTGCTGCCTGAGCACATCCATGTGCGTTATCTGTGTGGATAGTGCCCGTTTCTCTAGCCGTACAGCCAGAAACGAGCCTCCTTCCTCTCCCAGGTCCCATGCCCAGGCCTTCAGTTGTATTTTCTAAACTGTTAACCACCCTTGCCTTCCATGCCCACTGCCAGCTCCCTACGCAGGCAGCTCTGCTGATTCCTGTGCTCCGCATTGCCAGCAGAGGGCTCCTTCTAACTGACGGTCTGCTGGGACAGGGCACGCCTTCAAGGGCTCACTTCCTGTAGATTTACTGTCAGGGTCTTGGTGTGGTGGGGATCACCACTGAGGACCTGGCCCACAGCTCCTGAACTTTTGCTACCAGTGGACTTGACTAGACAGCATGATCTTTAATTCAGCCAGGGTCTAGAGCTCAGCCACAGTTTACACATGTTCTAATCCCCTGGATGCTGTGCCTGTTCCACCATCTCATCTAGCAAACGCCTGGTCATCCCGCACACCACACAGTAAGAGTTGACTCTAATGGAGCCTTCTTTGACTGCCTTACACAGATTGCCTTTTGTACCCTGGACACACTCCCACTGTCTTATTGTTATTATTATTATTATCATTATTGGATGTTCGTATCTTGGTTTTCTCCTACAGAGAAGAAACTATACTCTTTGTCAGCTCCCATAGGACATGGTATATGTATATATAAATACATACATACATACTTAGTGGGTACTTGAGTGAGTGGTGACTTCATTTGAAAAGCCTGGTTATGGTATGGATTAGCTAAGAAATTAGACATTCTGCACCTAAACACACAGACACTTGACCTTTGAGGCCCTTCTGACCTTGTCAAAATTGAGTTTGAGTAAAAGCTGGGCCTCTACATTTGTTCTAGATAGAAATATCATCTGCAGTTTCCCTCACGTCAGGAAGCAAGTTAGTCTGCAGCGCATCACTTTAAACAGACATGTGTAGTGGAAGTTGTGGATTCTCTGCTCTCATCTAATACCAGGGAAACATCTCCTTCAAAACTGAGGTGGAGAGAAGTTTGAACGCGTGCTTCGGTAAGGCGCTTGGGCTCTGACGTTTGCTGTCATTTGCCCTTAGGTTCGTCTGTGAGGGGACAGTGGAAGAGAAGATCTTACAGCTCCAAGAAAAAAAGAAAGATTTGGCCAAACAGGTCCTTTCTGGATCCGGAGGATCTGTCACCAAGCTCACACTGGCTGACCTCAAGGTCCTCTTTGGCATCTAGCTTCCTGTGCCGTGTTGGTGTGTACTACAGTCTGGAGTGGTGTGTTCCGTGATCCTAGAGCTTTCGACTTCATCTTACTCACGGAAACAAAGTCCTATGCCAGGAATTGAGAGTGGGTCACCATGTTAACAGACTGGCTAGTCCATCTTGTTTATCAGTCCACTTGTTTAACAAGCACCATAGAAACCAGCTGGTGACTGCGGATCGGAGTCTGGTGTGCTGGTGCACACCTATAATCCCAGCCCTTGTGAAGGAAGCAGGAGGGTGGAGAGTTCCAGGCCGGCCTGAGTAAGAGATTCTCAAAACAGCACAGAAGTGCTCTGGAAGCCAGTCATAGTCCATGACTATAATCCCAGCAATAGAGAGGCCGAGGCAGGATTGCGAGTTAGAGGCCAGTTTATGCTACAGGGTAAATTCTAGGCCAGCCTGGGCTACAGAGTAAGACCAAGTCTTAGAAAACCCAAACCAAACCAATTAAATCTTTGGTGTTAGGTGGTCTGAGAAGATAAGTCTTGAAGAATTGTACAAATGCTTTGGTAAAGCCTAACAAGTCATTACAGGCATGGTGACAAGTGCCTATAATCCCAGCACTTTAGGGGTGAAGGCATGAGGATCTTGAGTCTGAGGTTAGCCTGGGTAACATAACGAGTTCTTTGGCAACCTTAATAACTACATGGTAAGAGCCTGTCTGTCAAACAGCCACAGAGCCCTGTGTTGCCGCCTTGGCTGATGGGAGAAGGTCTGACTGACCTTCCCTGTGTAGGCTCTGTCCTGTCTCCTTGCTGGCAGGCTGCTCCTTGGAAGCCTCTTGTGAGCCGAGAAGAGGGAAGATCTGCAAGCAGCCATCCCTGTGTGGCTGGATGAGTCGGCAGTGTCTCAGGCTTGGGGTCAAGATGCTTTGCATATGGACCCATGCTGAGTGTTGATCGTGGTATCATCTAGCCTCTGTCACTTAGCCTGTGCGTCATTGTTTCATTTAGGAGTTTATCAACATGAGTGTGACTGTCACTCAGTTTCATCACTGTATCATTTAGTATTTGTACCATTTGCTATCAGTATTTCTATCATGCAGTATTTGTATTATTTAATGTTGATGTCGATTTTAGTTACTGGTAGCATTTAATACTGTGCTGTCATTTAGTTTATACCATTGCACCACATTGTCATATCATTGATATAATCTAGTAAATGTGTTCGAAAGTGTCACAGAGGTAATGCTATGTCTCCAAACCCCATCTTCTTCCCTCGGAGCATCTAGAGACTACCTGCTGCAGGTAAGGTCCACATTACTGAGTTGTAGCTGGGGGAGCATGGAGAGAAGTGTTGTAAGGAAATGGGCTATCCTGTGCAACTTTCCAAATGTTTCTTCTTGCTGGAAATAGGAACTGAAGGGAAGATGTTGTGGGTGTAGAAAGGTAAATACCACTAGATCGAGGGCTCTCCTTTTTCCTTTAAAAAAACACTGTTTGAGAATTTCATACTGTATCCTCCACTCCTACTTTTCCCTCCCAATACCACGTACTCTTTTTAAACCCACTGAGTCTACTCAATGCTGACAGGATGCACACAGGGCCATGCACTGGAGCATTGTCAGTCAACAGAGCACGCTGACACTGTCCCTGCCAACAGCCATCAGTTGCCCATAGCTCCTAAGCTATGGGTTGGGAATCATGCTGGGATTTGTCTGGCTTGATCTTATGCATAAGTCACAGCTACTGTGAGTTCCTGTGTGTGGCAGCCTGTCATGTACAGAAAACCTTGTTTCAGAGGTCCCTATTTGTAGAAGAATTGTCAAGGAAGAGTTAGAAAGAGCAGGGGCTCTGAACTTAATTTGGGCCATAGATCATTTGTCAGACTTGGTCTTGGAGTGACTGGGGACCAGGTCTTCCTCAGGTGTGTCTCCTTCACCCACCTCGCCTACATTGGACTGTGTCTCCACTGGACTGTGTCATGATCGAGAAATCCTTTAAGTCGCTGAGATTCGGGGTTGTCAGTGTGCTCAGTGGTATACAATGTGAGACTTACTTGTCAGGAAATTAGTTACAGTAGTTTCCAAAACACTTTCCTAGAAAGAACTGTTTCCTCTGAGTTGGGTAAAGGCACAGACCCAATATTCACCAGTCAGTATGGCAGGAGACGCTGTGATCTGTTTCAGGAAAGACTCCTTGTAAAAGCAAGTAAAGATAATGTGTGCTGGTGGGAAGAAATCAACTCTGGAACTTCCACTGAGTTCTAATTCTGGTCTCACCTTAGCTGGAGGCATAGCTAGTTAATAGGAGTTTTTAAAAACCTATGTTTTGGTCTCCTCATTTGTAAGGTGGACCTTGGTTTCAGAACTTAACGGCTACAATAAGATTCCTGATAAAACGAAGGCAGTAACATTAGCTTTTGAAATTACATGATCAAAGTAACGATAGAGACACCTGAGCAAGCCTGTCCAAGTCTGACAGCCATGAGCTGACTGTTGGCCATCGTTCCAGGTCGCTGGGCATCGCAGCCTTTCGTCTGTGTGCTGTGTGAATTAGCATACATCACACACTGCCCTGCGAACACATAGTTAACTCCTTTTGCCGGACAGATCAGGGATGTCCATCTGTGAGGTGAACACTGAATGTCCACTCCGAGCACTGTTGAGAAAGAGTCCTAACCTTCAAATTAAAGTCTTTATTTGGAGACTACAGGGAATCTAAGCTATATTCAAGGCCCATTGACAAATGCCTCTAAGGTAGACTTCTAGTATCTTAAAGACTCCCCTTCATTTTTCCTGTTCTGATGGCAAGCCAGCAAAGCTTCCTAATTGTGTCTGAGGTAGGTAAGTGTTCCTACCAAAATGAGATGCTAGTCATGTCTGTGGGTGTAGAAATTGTAGAACTATCTGGTAGGATGGAGTTCTCCATATGTGTTCTTAAATCCTCATTAATGCTGTGAGTGGCCTTGGTAAGATTGAGTTGCACCCAGTCAGTGGGCAGCACATCACAGTGTAGTGACTGCCAATGTCACCAAGCCTGTGCAGGGGCCTCCACTGCCAGGTTTCTTTTCCCGTTGGCCTGCCCACTTCATCTGAGTTGGCCACGTGCTAGGAGTACAGACATGTACCACCTTGTCCTCCTCTAATGCTTTCTTGTGGCCCCTCGGCACAGTGTTATTTCCGTGTGGGTGTCGCATGCTCAGTGAGATGGCTCCTTGCCGGACTCCAGGTGAAGCCAGAGTCTCCTACACCAGGAGGAAAATCATGGGACCACCAGTGCTGTATGGCCTCCTAGTCTCTGGGTTCTTGATGTTTACTTTCTGGAGAGCTGAGTTTATGGAATGGGATGCTATAATACTGTTACACAGCTTGTCTTAGTGAGGTTTCTATTCTTTGGTAAAACATGGCCCAAACCAAGCTGGGGGCAGGGGTTTATTTCAGTTTACAACTCCCAGGTCACTGTCTCTGAGGAAGGGCAGGACAGAGGCCATGGAGGGATGCTGCTTCCTGGCTTGCTCTCCATGGCTTGCTGAGCCTGCTTTCTTATAGAACCCAGGACCACCAACTCAGATGGCACCACCTGCATCTATTATTAGTCAAGGAAACGCCCCACAGGCCAGTCTGATGGAAGCGTTTTCCCAGATGCCCCCTGTTTCTACCAGGTTAGCAAACTAAGCAGCACACAGCTCCAAGTCCTAGAAAACTACAGGAGACGAAGAAAACATATCTGCAAGCAGAGAGATAATAGACAATCTGAGTTTTTAGACATATCATCCATGTTAAAGTGTTTCATCAGGAAGAAGGAAGTTAGGGCTAATTAGGAACCAGGTACACATGGAGTCCACAGCTCGAGGGATGGAAAGGAAATGCAGAAACCTGCCTAAGGAGGGAGCAGGGAACAGCCATGGGATGTGCTTACTGTCTTGAGTCCTCTGCCTGGGTTCCACAGCTAAATCTGAGTATAGGTGGAGATGTGTAAGGAAGAAAGGATGCTGTGGTAGTTCAAACGTAATTGGCTCCCATAGGCTCATTGTGAGTGGCACTGTTGGGAGAGGTGGCCCTGTTGAAGGAAGTGTGTCATTGTGGGGGCAGGCTTTGAAGTCTCCTTGGCTTAAGCTTCGCTCAGTGTAACTTGGAGATCACTTTCTGTTGCTTGCAAGATATAGGGCTCTGAGCTGCCTCTCTAGCACCACATCTGCCTGCACGCCACCATGTCCCACCATGATGATTCTGGACGGAACCTCCGAACCTGAGCAAACTACCCCAATTAAACGTTTTCTTTATAAGAGCTGCTGTGGTCATGGTGTCTCTTTGTAGCAATAGAAACCCTAACTAAGACAGATGGGGAATATTTCTGTTGCTCAATTACTTATTCACTAATTGAAATATATACCAACCACCTACTTGTGCAAGGCTCTGCTGAGTACTCCATTTGTAAGGTGAAGCAAAGCCAAGCATAAGCTCCCCTTCTTAGCATCCAGCAGGGAGATGAGCATTAAGAGCTGTAGTAGAGGACCCCGTAGCTGATCATCTCAGAAACTGACCCGTGAGAGCTTTGAGGAAGTGATGAAGGAATGCCTTCTCAATATGTAGGAGCTGACACAGTGGGACGCCTCTTCCTCTGTTCTGCTCCTAATTGGCATTCTCTTCATCCGGCCATCCCTGACACGGGTGCACATCCTCTGGAGTAATGTTGAACAATGATTGCAGGGATGCTAGAGGATGGGCAGGCTAGCAGGTATATGGATGTTTATTTTCCAAGACAGCCAAAATGTTTACCCTGTTACAATATCCCAGAGGACGGTGTTTTACTGGACTGTAACACCAGCCACATCACTTACATCATAGAGCTGCATCTGGATGTTTCAGTGTGCATTGCTCAAGTTCTGAAACACATTGTGTCCTGTGACAGTCCCTAGAGCCTCCAATTCCGTTTTCCTTGCCCTGGAGTTTGGGGTTTTTCAGGCTGCTCTGACTTCCCATGGATCTGTCAGCTCAGCTGCCAGAGCAGTTGGAGTACATTGAGCTAAGACCCTGTTATTGTACAAGCCAAGGAAGAGTCACCCCTGGAGGCTTCTGATATTTTTAACATTGTTACAAGAAATACTGCTTAAAGACCTGGGTAAGCCAGGCCCTAGCTGCCTCACAGAACATTTAATACAGCTTCACCTGCAGAAGGTTGTCCAGTTGTAGCCTCTCCAAGGGAGACTTGTGAGCTTTGGTGCTACCTGCTGCACTGACTCACAGGCACCTGGGAAAGATGATGTAATTCCAGAGATTTGAGGGCAGAAGACTCCCGAGATGTCTGAGGTAATTGGAAGATTCAGGGCTGGTCCCTTGGGTGCACATAACTTATCCAACAAGTTTGATAGAAGGTTAAGACATTTTCCCAAGTGGTGTTTGGTGAAGTCATGAAAACATACTAAGTAGAGCCAAGTGGAAAATTCCACAGATCTTGATTTTTATTCATTCAGCATACTGTTGTTTCCAATGTAAGCCAAAATCTGCCCTGCACGGGGATAACAGAGTTACTAATGTCAAGTCCCGGCCCTCGGGGAACTCGAAGTCTCCAGCAGATAAAAGCTATTATATATGGCAGATGATGATGAAGCCATGCAGGGCGATGCCTTCTCCAGGGTAGGATACTGCTGTCTTATACAGGGTAGTTAGGGGGCTCACTAGTATGGTGGTAGTTGACACTGGAGCAGAAACTTGAAGATACCAGAGTGAATCATGAATCATCTCTGAGAAAGGGCATGACAGACAGAAGGCCAGTGACTATAAAGGCGACAAGACAAGACTGTTGACTGAGGAACTGGCAGGGCCACCATGGCTGGACAGGACAGCAGGTTAGGAAGAGTACATGGATCAGACCGTGCTGGTCATACATGGTAATGTGAAGCATGTATGCTGACTTGTTCTGAGTAAGGTGGGAGGGTACTGAACAGAATGATGTGACATTTTGAGAGGCTCGCTCTCTCCTGGGGGCTATAGTGGAGGGGGAAAGGCAGAAGCAGGCCGGTGAGAAGACAATGACAAAACTTGGAGGTGGGAAGTCTTGGCATCTCAGACCAGGACAGCAGCAGTAGACGCAGCGAGCGGTAGTCGGATGAGTAAAGGTAAGGCTGATGGGAGTTCCCTGTGGTTGGGAGATGGTGTGTGACACACAGCGTGTTTCCAAGACTCCCCCACCTAAGGACAGAGCTGTGCTTCTCATGTGCAAGAGAGGACCACAGGGGAAGCAGTTGGTGATGGCAGGCAGGAGGAAGTGAGAACTGGACACTGGCAGTCATTTAAATTTGAGGTACACGCAGGGAAGATGGGATGTAAGCCATTGGACACAATTACCTAGAGAGTGGACCTGGAGGGGACGTGGGAGTCACTGTACAAATGGTGTTTAAGTGACAGAATGAGACCTTGGGAACAGGAAGAGGTGGAAGGACTGCTCTTCGGCTCTCCTGGGTGTCCGGGGAACAGGAAAACGCAAGGGTGAGCAGAGGAGACTGGGAAGGAACAGTGGAGCAGCATGCAGGAGCGATGGATGCCTCACCAAACCCGAAGATGACACTTCAGGGAGGCATAACCTGTCCCGTTTGCTGCGGAAGCTGTCCTAAGCTCTGTGAACAGTCTGGCCTGTAACCCCACTAGATGCTACTAGGCCCTGTATCCCCAAGATTCTGCCGACATTCCTCGGGGAGGTAGGCGTGGGGCAACACCACTGCTGGCTGAGACCCAGGGATCTCAAAGCAGCAATGGTAATAAGCTCGGGACACCTGACTGGGCCCAGAGACATAAAGAGTAAAGAACAATCAACAGACAACCTGAGGGGTGATGGGCAGCCCGGTCTTCTGGAACATGAGATTTTGCTTCCAGAAAGGGGCTAAAGGGGAGTGTTTCCAGAAAAGGAAGAAACTTAGTATCTTTTGTTTATAGCTACAATGTAGCAACTCCAAGAAGGAAAGGTATTCTGTGGCGACCTGACAGCTGTCAACTGTGTCGCTTCCTTTGCTTTACCCAGGTCACCACTGCGATGAGTCACCACTTCCTAAGAAATCGTATAATGTAAGTTTCAGTAACTATTTAATATATGCTGAGTTTACTGCTGTATAAGAAACCAAGGATCCCAGAACACACGGAGTGTGTCTGGGGAAGGTCTTGGCAGGCTGGCAGAGGCAGTGCCAACTCTTCCCAGAATCCTGTAGCCCCTAGGAGGTGCCTGCAGTCAGTGTTCTCCGCTATCTCCGGGTATAGAGACACATCGGAAAGCCTCTTCTAAGTCAGAGCTGGGAGGATGGAGGCCTCTCCGTCATCCATCCGGTGTAAGAACTGCAACAGATGGGGGAGATCTTTCCACCCCATTCCTCCTTATTAGCTGTCTACTTGTGTGCCCTACAGATGACTCATCACCCAGGCTCTCAGCTCAACAACAAAATCCCTTTAGAACTGTCATAAACCATGCACTGGAAAAACTACTGCAAGTATACTAACAAAATGTGAATGAGACAAAGGGGTCTCATTCTCTGAGAAGCACTTAAATTTCAGCTCAGGGATAAACTGAAGAGGCTGTAAAACAACAGAAAGGAGGTAACATCTTCCCTGTGCCATAATGTTCCCCGGCATAGACACCTTGACGCCTGTATGGAACAGAAAAGAACCTCCTGTGGAGAGCTCGTCAGCCTGCCTTGAGTGGTGCAGTGGTGGCCCACACTCAGCAGCCATGGTATAGGCGAGCAGCTCACACACACAAAAGAGCACTTGAACTCTGATGTTAGAGAAAGCACTTTGTCTTTAATTCTGTCAGTCTCTTTGGAACTAAAGCTCTCGGGTCCTCTGCACACCTTAGGTCATGCCGGCTTCAGGTTTACCTGGCTGAACTTGTACCCAGGAAGCCATCAGAGGGCCACGGTCCTAAGAAGACTCCTTGGTGCGCTCTGCCCACCGGTGTACGTGCACTCAGACTTCTCAATAAACTTCCCACAGCAGGACCAGTGCGGACGACCTGGGTGTCCTTTGTGTCCATGGCCACAGCCAAGGTACCCACCTGCATATACAAAGGGGGGGAGGGGACAATTGAAAGGAGAGCCCAGCCTTTGCTACACAAATTCAACCTGGAACATTCAGACTTGAGCAGTGAAACTTTCTCCGAAGGAACTACCTGTTTCACTCCCGGTAACCAGAACTACCGAGACAGTCATGGCCAGGCCAGGCTCTCAAGACTGTCCCACCTGCAACCTGAAGGTGATCTAGTTTGCATTTGAACTTAAAGGAACTGATTTGGATCTTACCTACATGTGATGAGTGACATGAAAAAGGAGGGCAGATCAGTGGAAAAGGAGAAAGATCCCCGGGCTGGTTGCACAGGAGGGTACGGAAGCCCATTATGTACACGAGTGTTTTGCCTGCACGAATGTCTGTGTACCACGTGTGTGCCTGGTACCCAGAGGCCAGAAGAAGATACCAAATTCCTTGAATTGGGGTAATAAACAGTTGTGAACCCCCATGTGGGTACAGGAATTGAACTTGGGTCTTCTGGAAGAGTAGCCAGCACCCACATGATTGCATCTCCCCGAGCTCCAAGATAGAATAACTTAAAAAAAAAAACACTGGGATCTCTTGCCTGGAGATCCTGCCTTCCCAGAGAGTCAGACATTGCTCAATCATCCACTCCCCTGGTCTGCCCATTTGAGATTCCTTCATGATTTTGGGTGGGTCTGCATTTCACAGTGCTGAGACCGCTAAAATGGGTGCAGACTGAATTTGAGAATTCCACAGAGAAGCATGAGGCCAGTGAACCAGTGAACTGTATCAAGAAAGAACTCAGAACCTTGAAGCCTGTCCTTTCAATTCAAGCTTACTGTGTAAGCTCCTTGTCCTGCCTCTAAACATGAGGCTAGGATTCTAGAAGTACAGCCTCAGTCCACACACCCTGACCTAGTAGCTGGGAGGCAGAGGAAGGAAGGACCCTTGCTGCTGCATGGACTAGCAGGCTTGAGGACCCTGACCGTCCTTACCTGGCATGGTGCCTCCACAGGCACAGCGGGCAGTTTTCTGGCCTCCGCTGGAGCAGAAGGTACAGCAGTGAAACACACCTGGATGTGGGCGATGCTTTCTCCTCACGGTCACAGTGAACGGTGAGCCCTGAAGGGTTCGGGCCAAGAGCAGAGGTATCAACAGGGTGTGCTGAGCATCAGTGCGTGATAAGCAGGCGCTAAGTCACAAGAGGGACAAGGACGCGGGGCAGAAATATCTCTGGCTAGGGACTTCTCGGCTGGATGGGGCAAATGGAAGCGCAGTGAAACCGGACTCGGATGCATGTTGCCCTTCTGCCATGCACCAGGGTCACCGCATTCGCCAGGGCACTGACTGTTGGGAGAAACCCAAGCCTCTGGGCACTGAAGACAGTTCCACAGGATCAGCTTCATTTTCAGTGACGTCTGAATTAGCTCGGGTTTGGCTCACGCCCTTTATGGACGCGGCCTCCCTCCACCCTTGAATGAAGTGGGAGTGTAAGCCACTGCACACAGTCATCTCGACTCGGCTTTGGTGTGACTGACCGCAGTCTTTAGGAGTCTCTATGTCAGTTCTTGAGGCATGTCGTGGGAAGTGACTGGGCTGCCGCACCACAAGCTAGGACACGTGCAGCTACTCGGTCACGTGTCTTCTCACAGAGCTAGCACCTTTCCTCCCACCTCTGACCCTGGACACCACAAATCTGCTCATCCTCTTAGTGGTGACCAAAGATACATGGGAGTGAGAAAAGTTCCATATGTGTGGCTAATGAGTCTCAAGGTAGTCACTCTATCCACTTTTTCCTCAAGGATAACTTGAATTTTACTTTCTCCTGGGTTTAACACAAATGTTTATTAAGTATTGTATTTTCCTGTCCCCAGGTAAGAGCCACATCAGATAAGGACAAAGTGGAACCTGGTACCCCAGACTTCCCAATGTTAAAGTCTCCCTCTTTTGAAGGGAAGATCCAGAGACTGAACCTCTAAAATTATGAGCCAAAATCAACCTTTCTTTCTTTAAGTTTATAGCTCTGGTATTTTGTCACAGTAATGGAAAGCTGGAAAACATGATTTTTCTTAAAAAGAACCTGGCAGCGAATATGACTGGCACATCCTGTAATTCCTGTACTAAGGAGGTCAGGGCAAGAGGATCAAGAGTTCAAGGCCAGCCTGGCTACATAGTGACTTGTAGGCCAGCTTACAGATGATAACAACACTCTGTCCCGTATCTCACACAACAAGAAAATGAAACAAAACAACCTGAAGTTAAAGTAAGAGGGTCAAATTCCAATTTTGGTTACAGAGCTACTGGCTATTGGGTCAAGACTGGTCTGTCTGTGTAGGCTTTGAAGAAAATGGAAACATCCAACCATTCCTGACATACTGTGAAGAGATCAGTAATGGCACTGAATGAGTCTTCCTAGTGCACAGGCCACATGATTAATATGACCACGATGGTGCTTATGGCCATCAACATTGCCTTCTGCCTGAGGGAATGACTACTCCAATGTCAGCAGAGACTTTAGAACTTCCTAAACCAAGAAGTGTTATACTTACTTATCGGGATTGGAACCATGGTACAGATACACATATGTATGCACTGATGGTTAGCCAGATAAATACCGACAGCAGGAAGAGCCGTAACTCTGCCGACTGCGGCCCACTCATGGTGTGGAAAGGTTGAAAACTGTGTGCACTTCTCTGCTAAGGGACTCCCCCGTGGTCAAGACATCTTCCCTGGATTAAGAATCCCAACAAACTAGCCAGGAGAGGAATAAAAGGCAGTGTAGCTGCCAGTCGGGGAGAGAGGCAACAGGGTCAGGACCGTGACCGAGAGTCGCAGAATCTGGGCTGTGTCCACCAGGAAGAGCAAAGGACAGTTACTCCCTCCCTTAAGCAGCTGACCCTGAGAGAGCTGAGCTGAGAGCAAGCACAGGGCCTTCCTCACCTGCACGTGCTGCTCCCGGATGCAGACCCACACAGTGTAGACTCCGGGCTCCTTGGGGGTGTAGGAAACATGGTATGATCCGTCTTTGTTGTCCTTGACCACCGTTCTGACGGGGCTGAATGAGAGGGAGGTCAGAAGGCCGTTCGCTCTCACAGGCCTGCTCCAGCTGCCCCCGTCTGCGGCCTGAGTTATGTTTAATAGGAACTAGAAATATCCCTCAAACTGAAGGTAGATGGCATCAGCTCTACTTTAGTCCAGCATCCTGAGAACCAGGAGAACGTTCCTGTGCTCTTTTATGCAGGTCTCTGTTGGGACTCCCTGCCCTGTGGCCCCTTCTCCTTAGGCCAGTTGCAGAGGGAAAAATATAAACAATCCTGAAGCAATTTAATAGGAAAAGAGACTAGGTTTAAGAAAGGGTGCAATTCTGTTACACATTAAAAAAAAAAAAAAAGTCTGCCCATTCCAAAGTTTGAAATGAGGACAATCTGGGGGCAGCAGAGACTCTGTAGAGAGAGAAAACTAAAGCTGAGCCATAAAATCTACTCAGGGGACACATTCCATTAATTGTGTGGAATCATTTTCTCATGGCATTATGGACCCATACGATGAAGGAGTCCAGTTATATCGCCAGTAACTCGAAGGCCCTGGTTTTCCCCTCACTGCCTACTGCACATGATACATTTAACACACACCTGTCTTTCTTATCTTTGGGGACAACGGCGACCTGGACGTTGTCTCCTCCCCTGCCCATGCTCTCTCCCGCGGCATCCTTACAAAGCAGGGTGAAAGAGGCTGTCTGTTTCTCTCGAGCCCTGTGGAGATCTGCAAAAGACAAACAGGGCTCACCCCACAGGCAAACAGAGACGCCATGGCCCCCAGTCAGACCAAACGAAGCTTGTGCTTCCTAGTTATTTGAACCACCCTGTTCCCTCTCGCCTTCTAGGCCATACTGCTCGGGTACCCATCCCGGAGACCTGGGTAAGTGGTTCAGCAGCAGCTGATTTGGGTCACGTGGGATTCTGCCTCTTAATTTCAGCTGTAAGGAAACTCTGCAAATATTTAGGATTAATCTAGGTGTCCAAAGAAAGCCTTCGGACCTGTAGACGGATATCCTCAAAACCACCTTCTGCAAGCCCCGGATCCTCCTAGAACAGGAAGAGGACACTGCAGTCCAGGGTGCTGTGTCCCTGTTATAAGAGCGCCTGCAACTCAGAAGCCATTGCCAAGGTGCTGGGGGACTACCCACGGGCTGCAGCCTGGAGGCCAGCATGCAGAGGAAACCGGGGTTCTCAGCCCTGGGTGGTGAGTTGCCAAGCATTGCCGAGAGACCTGTGGAGGGTCTAGGAAACTCCTGAGATTGTATGTCCTACTTCATGGGTACTTCCGGGAAAGATCACTCTCAGAGTGATCTGTGACCTCCAGAGTTAGAAATTCTGTGCCAAAGTGAAGGCAACTCTTGAATACAAATTTCCCATCAGGATTGATCTGTGAAATATGTCTAAATAACATGCTTCCCTTAGGAACAGAACACTGGTATAAAGAAACCATTTCTAGCTGGGCCTGGTGATGCACCCCTTTAAATCCAGCACTCAGAGGCAGGTCGATTTCTGTGAGTTTGAGACCAGCCTGTTCCACATAGTTCCAGGTCAGTCAGAGCTATCCAGTGAGACCCTGTCTCAAACAAACAAACAAAAGACCTCAATCTACCAAATCTTTTGAAATACCAACGATACGAAGTTTGTGTGACCCAAAACGGTAAGGAAGAAAGGAAGCTGTGATTCTGTCTTCCTTGTTCTGTAGCCCTCAACATAGCGCCCAAGCACCAGGAGCTGCCATGCATATCTCTGCACAGGCAGATTGTGCCTTGTTCTAGTCAGTGCTGTTATCTCCTGTGGGTGTGGCCAGGCTCTGTCACCCCAAAGCATGGCCCTTAAGGTTCTGGGGAGCTTCTGCTTTTCTGAAATGGAACGGGCTCAAGCATCACCCCAGTATCAACTGTGGCCTGCCCAGACCGAGCGAGAAGAAAGAGCAAGGCAAGGCGTCGCTGCCTTTCAAATCAGGACGCTTCTCCCCTTGGTCGGGGGTCAGACGTGGAGTACTCCTAGCTGAACAAGCCTCACGGCTTTATTCCTTTTGACACATGGTCTCCTACAGCCCAGGAAGGCCTCAAACTTGCCATGCATCCAAAGCAGTCCTCAAACTTCTGACCCCCCTGCCTCCACCTGCCGAGTGCTGGGATTATAGGCATGTGTAGTCAGGCTCAGTTGTGCGTGGTGCTGGCAATCAAACCCAGGCTTTGTGCAAGCTAGGCAAGCACTCTGCAGATTGAGCTCCACCCCTAGACAAGAAGCCACACAGTTCACAGACTTCTACATATCATATCCCCGTGCCCTGTCCTCTGAGTGCCAGTGGGAAATGCGTCCCTACCTTCTCCCTGGAGGACACATTTAGATGGATCAACTTCTTTGGTGTTAATGGCCCCGTACACTTCGTAGCCTCGGCACTGGCCTGCCTTCTCCTGAGGACAGAAGCTGATCTTATCATTCACTCCCAGGCGGGCGCTGTATTCAACTTTGTTCAGCTTCCTGAGCCGCTCGACCACTACTCCCTTGGTGATGAGGATTTCCAAGTCTGAGCCGCTGGTCAGCAGGTGCTCGGTGAACTCCACTCCAGTCCGCATATCCGCCAGCAGCTGTTCCAGCTGTGCCTTCTGCAGTTGCAAAGAGTTTTCCTTCTGGACCCGGATGTCATCCAGCTGCTTCAGCAGCTTGTCCCGATGTTCCTCGATCGCTTTGATGTAGCCCTCAGAGAATGTTCGGACATCAGCCGCCACTGCCTCCACGCGCTCCTGGAGGCCACTGTTCACACTTTTGATCTGAGCCAGGGCCTCCTCCAGGGCCTCCACATGGGGCTGGGTGCCTCTGAGGAGCTCCCGCACGGAGTCTCCATGCTTGTGGATGACGTTGCTGGTGAAGTCGTAGGGGTGCTCTCGGTGCTCCCCAACCACACAGTCCCGACACACGGGCCGGTCACACAGTTCACAGAACAGCCTCAGCTCCTCCGCGGGGTGAGCAGGACACAGGATGGGCTTTCCAACCCGACTGTAGCCTTTCAGGTCCTTCAGGTCCACCATGGTATGATACATCGTCTTCTTCTGCCGCCTGGAAAGAAGCAGGAAGTGGGGGGATAACTTAGAGGGAGACAGTTTGGTGAAGAGGTTTTCGGAGTTCAATGGATTTGAGTCACACCCCTCAGAACTTCTAATATCAGACTACAGAATCCTCTGGCTTGATGGTTTTTCCACACAGTGAGACCCAGGCCTATCTGAGCGTTGTTGTTTAGAACACAATACATATATACTTGGAGTTGGCTTGGACTACATCTTCAAAAGGTGCAACGCTGAGACTACGTTCTGAGAAACTCTCGCTCAAGAGATAATTGGGTAACTTTAAACAAGGGTCACAGCCCACTTCCAAGTGCATGGTGGAAGACGAGTACCAAGCGATACAACCATGCCCGATGGATCTATGAAGCAACGAAAGCAGCTGGCTGGCTCTCACGATCTCTTGTCTCACGTTGAAGTAACATTTTAGTAAAGCAATTCCTTTGGCCAGCGCCTACATCATGTACACTGGCAGGCCAGCATTTCCCTCAAGAGGCGTGAGCATTAGTAGAAAGTGAAATCAATGGGCACTAAAATCAAAGCTCTCTTGAATTCCTCCTTTCTATAGCCTCCTGGGGGACTCAGGGAAATCCCTAGGAAAATGCAGTGACTGCCTGGAGCGTTCCCTGGTAACAGTCCCACCAGCCTGAAGTGTATATGCCTATTCTGGTCCAAGTGTGGCTGCGGAGGAAATGGGTCAGCTGTTGAGCTGGCAACACGACAGTCAGAGGGGTGACCACACAGGTTAAAAATAGGGAGCAAAGACAACTGTGCTGCTGGTAAGGCCAGAAAACAAAACTGCTCTAGGTTAATCTGAAAACCTTGCTTAGTTTTGGTGTTTCATTTTCTATTCTGATGCACTAGAGTGGGACGGAGGAGAAAAGGGGACAAAGACTAAATGATAACAAACTTCATTGAGTGTGATAAAAAGACAAAATAACCCAGTTAGAACCTACCAGCCTGCTCTCCAGGTACAGAGGTATGAGGTACGGCATAGCCAATCGATACCCATGCCGAGAAGGTGGCACGCATTTAGTAAAAAGAGCACAGAAGGGGCAGGTCTGAAGAGAGGACTCGGCTCAGTTACACGCTTACCAGCTACGGGAACTTAGCAAATCACAAAACATTGCTGAGTTTCCATTTCAATAAACAGGGGTGAGATAAGCACTCATCTTTCTGTAGAAGTTACAATGATCAGATGAGATCAAGGGCAGGGGCTATGCTAATAGCGCAGTAACCTGGTCTCTCCAGCACCTGGTGCATATTCAATAGCGATTGGCGATGGAAGGAACACCGACGTGCTCTGTAAACCGAAACCTGTGATGCTTTTATTACTAGAGGTATCAGGCTGGCTGCATTAACTTCCATTCCAGAGGTTGTGATTGCATGGCATGTTGTTCTTTGCCGTTTGGTGTGTCTGAGAAAGCCTTCCTTCCGACCTGCTCAGCAAGGGATTTGTGTCGTTCCCCCCCCCCCCCCCCCCAGAGCTGAGGACCAAACCCAGGGCCTTGCACTTGCTAGGCAAACGCTCTACCACTGAGCTAAATCCCCGACCCGTGTCTTCATATCTTTGCACCTCACTCTTAAGCCACAACAGGTGGGGTATTCCCTCTTTACCTATGAGCCTGGCAGCAGAAGTGGCAGAGATTGGCTTTGCAGGTCTGACACCTCTTCTCTACTTCTCTGTCGCTGCACAGGTCACACACCAGGCCCTGACCTTCCCCACGCAGACTCTCCAGCATCACATCATTCATGGCCAGGTGGTCTATCGTTAAGGCCTTCACTCCACCCAAGGGCAGGTCCACCTGAGCATCACATACCGGACAGAGGATGCCAATCTGGGGCTGCAAGCTGCGTGACTTGGGTTCCTGGAATATGGACCCCTCAGAGCTTGTGTCTGAGTCACCCCCACGGATGTCCACTACTGAGAACGGCTCCAGCTTTTCCAGACACGTCGTGCACACCGTGTGCAAGCAAGGCAAGAGCCTGGGGGCTTTGAAAAGCCCTAGACAGGAAGGGCAGTGAGTCTTGCCTGAGTTCCCAGATGCGCTCGCATCGGGGAGTTTGTGCACGAAACCCAGAAACAGCTTCCTGTTTTCTGACATCTTCCCCACGTCTGTACCCAGTATCAAAAAAGACCCTGCGTAGTCTTACAATGCAGGTTAAATTCACCCGAAGGCAGAGTTCCCAGGATTTGAACAGAGACCACCAGGGCTCTCGTGCTGCCAAATAAAAGGGCAACCGGAAAGAGGGTGCCTCTGAGGAACCATCCACAGATCTACTCTGGATTTGTGGCTGGGCCCTTCCTTTCCACTGCATCCCATACCAGACACGTCCACGCCCTCCTCTATCACCCAAGTCGTCCTCCTCGCAAGAGCTTCCAGATCTAGTGCCCCAGCTAGTCCTGCCACCACCACCCTGACCCCTGCATTTCGTGTCCTTCACGGCTACCCCCCACCCGCCCCACTGGTCCCACCCCCACCACGCGACAAGCGCGCCCTCTCCCCGGGCGATGAGGTAGTGAGCCCTCCGGCTCTCCCAGGGTGCGGCGCCAGGGGCTGCCGCCTCCCTAGGCTGCCCAGAAGGCCCTAGAGCCGCCGCCCCGCCTCGCACCAATCCCAGCCCAGGGAGGCTCCGAAGAGTCCAATCACCGTGCGGGAGGGGCGGGCCTCGCCGCCCGGAGCCTCGCCGCCCTCCAGAGTGACACCACTGCCATCCAATAAGCCCAGCAAGTTCCACATCTTCGCCGGGCCACTCGCGCGGCGGGACGACCGCGACCAAGGAGGGAAGAGGAGTCTGGGAGCTTAGCGGCGTAGGGTCGTCGGCGTCACTATTTCACGAAGATGAGCTCTGGCCACCAGCGAGGCCGCAGGACCTTTGAAAAAGCCTGGCTGAGTGCCGCAGGAGGGACCCGCCCCAAACTCACATAGGGTCCTCCCATTGGTGCGTGGTACTGTCAGTCGGCCGAGGTGTAGCCCGAAGCATGCTGGAACTTGTAGGCGGCCTCCCCTTAGCTTCGGAGGCCTCCGGGAAGCAGGGGTTATTTTGCCAGGTCTCTTTCTCGGTTTTCTGAGCATCTTTTCTGTTCTGGAGTCCCTCAGGTCTGGCGTGCCGGGTACCAGAACCCCCGCAGCTGGCTAGCTTCTGGCATTTTCCAGGGCAAAGGTAGCTCCGGCTCTCGTTCCAGGAACCTAACCGAAAAGTTTCGAAAGGCTGCCCCTTGGAGCTCAGCTGAGTTTCCGGGAAGGCGGGAGGGAATGTGACCTAAGAGTTAGATACTTCTCAACCAGAATTCTACAGTAACGGAAGGAGGTGTGGGACGACGACAAGCAGAGCAAGTTTGGCGGCTGTTTTTACCATCAAGGGGGGCTCCTGACTGGTCACAATGGGACAGTGGAGGATGTCAGTGAGGGACGAGTCCTCTGTAGGCCCGAAAACTAATTAGGAAGATGGGCCCGCCTGGTACCCTGAGCAGTTTTACTTCTTTGTGTCCTTGGAGAATTTGGCCAGGAATTTCAGATTCATTCATGTGGAAGCTGCTTCCTACTCGTGGGGTCTGAGACCTTGATCTCTGAATTCCAAAAATGGTAACAACATGGCTCCTTAGCTACTACGGTTCTCATTCTTCAGTAGCTTAAGCCTCTGCCTGTCTCACTGCTTTCCTTCGTTTGGAACCTTCCTTACTTGATTTCGATCCATGGACAGCCGTTTCAGGGACCTCTTTATTAGAGATGCCATACTGTATTCATACAGTCGGAGCCTACGCTTTATGAAGTATGGACTCCAGGTAGAAAAGGCCCCAAACTATGGAAATATGAAATTAAAAAAAAAAACCATCTGGCTATTTCTAAATATGTTGGGTTGGAGATGTAGCTAAGTGTTTGCTTACTATGTATGAGGCTCTGGATTCTAGCACATGTGTGTGAACACAGTCAAACACACACACACACACACACACACACACCAAAAAAAAAAAAAAAAAAAAAGGTCTGGTTTAGTCCTTATTGTGAGGGTCTTCAGATCTGTTCTAACTTTATAATAAGTAGAATACCTGTGGATTACTTGAAAGCCACGTTTATATAAAAGTCATGTGACTTCCCAAAGTAAGATACCTACAAAAGTCTTAGAAATGAAAGTGGTCCTTACCTAGACTTGCCAGCCTTTGGTCCTCTGCACTGCCCTGACCGAATCCGCTGGCTTCACTCCACTATGCTGAAGCAAATTACAAACCGCTGGACTTGGCTTTGCTGTATATTCCTGCTCTGAACTCTGCCCTCCTTGGTGCTTAGCTATACTGTGTTTCATCTCTTATTCATGCCGCATCACATTCCCCTTAGTGGGTATTCTAACCTGTCTCCGTGGAGAGCTGCTTTATAATTTATATGCACCATCTCATTTAATCTTCTAACAGCGTAGGAAAGAGCAGCCTGGAAGAGGTCTAACAGTCGGCCTGAGCGAACATCTAGGACAGAAACTGTCTTAGGATGCCATGTCTGAGACTCCGCTGCAGTCAACTTTACCCTTCCCTTTCTCAGCTTCTTACGAACCAAATCTCTCACACACGGAGCACCTACCTGCCTTCCACGGAGGGAGAAAATGGAACTACCTGGAGAACGTCCTCACTTTTACTTAAAAGTCTGTGCATCTCTTCCTTTCTCATGACACTGATTGCTGTTTCTATCCCAACTTCTTCTGCCTCTCTTTATTTCGCTGACACTTTCCAGTCAGTCCTTTACATGGTTTTTCTTCTGAGGACTGTGATTGAGTCCTGAGGGGAAATTAATCCTACTTTGATCCAGTTCCCCGCAGCCTAATTAACTCTGGTGGCTCTCACCGCCGTATTTCTCACCACCAATAATTTATTGGCATGGAGATCCTGAGTGACGATATTGGCGGACTTCTCGCAGTCCACAATCATTTCAGCGTTTGCCGTGCTGTGTAGTTGGTCTGCTTCCATACCCTTTGTCAGCCCCACTCCTCCATTTTGTTCTGGATCTTTCCCATCTGTAGTTCCTCCGAAAGAGTCGAGTCCTAGACCTTTCATTTCAGCACTGACTGACCTCTCCCCCAAGTTTTTATAAGTGTCTATTATAACCCCACTGCAAAACATGCTCCCATCACATAAGCCCCATCTTAAATGTCTCTGGGCTTCTCTTGTCTTTAAATTCAGTGCTCTGAATCTTCCTATTTCATTCTCCTGAGGGGAAGCTCGCTCTTCCAGCCTGAAATCTTATAGTCCTCTTGGCCTCCTTTCTCATGTCCCAGGTCCAGGCAGGCATCGGTTTCTTTCCATTCCCATTGCCAACACCTTACTGCATAGAGTTTTTAAAATGGTACAAGACTGTATCACTCTCACTTCCAGCACCACATTAGTTTCTGAATCATTCTTGACTTCCTTTTTTAAAATAGCTCATTTGATCTTCCAGGTTAGTTGTAAAACCATGTTAAGCCATGTTGATTGTACCGAAGTTAGAAAGTCAGGGAGGAAAGATGACCTATCAGGAGATCAGGAAGGCCAGGGAGAGGGAAGATGACCTATCGGGAGATCAGGAAGGTTGGGTCTGATTGACACTGATTGATTCATCCAACAGCTACTGAGTGAACACATAGAAAGGGAAACATAGGTTCTGACGGACTATCTTTCACCATTACATCTGTCTCTATCAGTCATTATCCTTTTACCTCCTGATTTCTCCTGAGACGTCTAGTCTAAAGTCCAGCCCCATCCGCTTCCCTTCATCCCCTCCTTCCTGGGGAACTTCCTATGGGCTCACACTCACGCTTCAGTTTCTCCTTCAGTCTGTGCTCCTCCCTTTTCTCTTCCTCCTAGCTGAGTCTGGAGAAGTGGCTTGGACAAAGTGTCCCCCATAGGCTCGTGTCGGAACACTCAGTCCTAGTTGGTAGGTGTAGTTCGGGGAGGTTTGGCAACTTTTCATGGGTAGATCTTCACTGGAGGAAATGGCCCACCGTGGTGGGGGGGGGCGCATTGAGGTTTTATAGAAACCTCCTTCCACCATGCTCTCTGCTTCTTGATTTGCCCAGATGTGAGCAAGCAGCCGCATATCCCTACCAGTGCTTTAAGCCACTAGGCTGCCATGGTTCCCCACCACGATGAACTGTATCTCAACCTGAGCCAAAGCAAATGCTTCCCTCCTGTGTGCTTGCCACCATGAGAAAAGTGCCATAAAAATAGTCTACGCTTGCTCGCTCCTCGAATTCTTTTCCTTCATTTTACCCCTAATGCCATGCAGTCCGGCATTTGCAAAAGGCCCCTGCAGCATGCCAATGTGTGCTACTTTTCAGTTCTTACTTAACTGACTTTGTTGTCAATTAAAACACAACTGTCTGAAACCCCCCCCCCCTTCCCTTGCTCCCTGGCCATCCTCTCTTACCCCACGGTGCAGTTTCTTCTGCTCATCTCTTCAATGTTACTTGGGTTCTTAGCCCTCATCTGCCTCCCTCCCCAAACCTCCTCCTTCTCCCTTGATTGTTATGGGGGTGATACTTCAGGTGATGTGTAGAAAAAAAAGCATCAGTCTACTTGTTTCCTGTGGGCTGGGGGTTCTGCTATTGGTACCACTAACCCCTCCACGAGACTTCTGAATTCAGAGACTTGGTGGTGAAGGAGTGACGTGGACACGTGGCTGGAAGGAGAGCAATCAGACCAGGAGGCGTCTGCTTCCCGAGAGGCTCATAGCTGGTGTGTTCAAGCACAGCGGAAGGCCAGGGCACTAGGGCGGCACGGACAGCCAGTGGGTGGGCAGAGGAGGGATTTTCTTCTTTAAGGACCTTACCTTGGCAGCCAGCTTCGGCTCTGCACTGCCCCTGCACTATACCGATTGGACCAGTCTACTTGCTCTGGTTAATGCAACTCGCCTGTGCCTCTGTTTAGACATCTGCTTCTCCAGGAGTCTTCCATTCATGGAGTCTTTGCTGTGTATCTCTATGTGTGCTACCCATATGTGCTGGAGAGATTTTTGTCAGTGTGACACAAGCTGGGACATTTGGGAAGAGAGAACGTCGGCTGAGAACATGCCTCCATCATACTGGTCTGTAGGTGAGTGTTCTGGAATATTATTTTAAGATGCATTACATTCGTTTATGCCGTTGAATGTTTGTTTATTGTTGCAAAGCTGTGCCGCATTCTTTTATGTTGTATTTGTTTAACTCTGTAAAGCTGTGTTACTGTGCCTGTCTAAAACACCTGATTGGGCTAATACAGAGCTGAACCGCCAATAGTTAGGCAGGAGAAAGAATAGGCAGGGCTGGCATACAGAGAGAATAAATAGGAGAAATCTAAAGAAGAGGAAGGAGTGAGAAAAGAAGGAGAGGAGGATGCCAGGGGCCAGCCACAGAGTAAGAAGGGAAGAAAGACATATAGAATAAAGAAAGGTAAAAAGCCCAGAGGCCAAACATAGTTAAAGAGAAACAGGATCATTTAAGTTAGAAAAGCTGGCTAGAAACAAGCCAAGCTAAGGCTGGGCATTCATACATTTGTATTTATTTGGGAGCTGGGTGACGGGCCCCCAAGAGAAAAACAAAACAAAACTACAGATGAGTCTGTGAAGCACTGGTTAGTGGTTGATGTGGGAGGTCCCAGACCTCTGTAGGTGGTGCTACCCCTGGGCAGGTGGTCCTGGGAGGTACAAGAAAGGTGTGTGCATGTGAGCCTGGAGAGAAAGCAGTAATGTCAGTCTTCCGAGGCTCCTGCCTCTGCCCCTGCCCCCATTCCTGCCCTGTCCTCCCTCAGTGATGCACTGTATTCAGGACATGTAAGCCAAGTAAACGCCTTCCTGCCCTAGTTTTGTGTGTGTGTGTGTGTGTGTGTGTGTGTTATCACAGCAACAGAAAACCACACTAGAACACTACGCACCTCAATTTTCTTTCTTTTTCTTTTCCTATCTAGCCCTGGCTAGCCTGGAACTTGGTATGTAGACCAGGCTGGCCTTGAACTCTCAGGAATCGCTTGCCTCGCTGCTGGGATTAAAGGTGTGCGCCTCCACCACCCGCTACATCACATTCCCTATGCACTCACCTGATGCTGCTTCTGCCGTCACTGTGCCTCTCTGCCTTTTTTTCTTTAAGATTTTATTCTTATTATTTTAAAATGATGTGTGTACGTGGGTATGTGCACATGAGGCATCAGATCCCCTGGAGCTGGAGTTAGAGGTGGTTGTGAGCCACCCAGTGTAGGAGCTGGGAACTGAACTCAGATCCTCTGGACTGCTGAGCAAACTTCGAATCACATGGGCTCCTGCTGTCTGCTGCATTTCAAACACCGGCTACAGCGCCTGAAACACAACGTGTTCAATAAGTGGATACGTGGCTGAGACTCGTGGTTCATATCTAGAAGCTCATATCCGGACAAACCATCGGGGAGATGCATTGCTAATTTCAGGTAGATCATTTTTTAGCTTTCTGAAGTTCCCATGTCCTGATTCCTAACATACGACTCTTTAATGCCATCTAGTGGAAGTAGCTTCTGTCAAAATAAAAGTTCCAATAAGTTTGGATAGTGCTCACTTGGTTCTTTATTTTATTTCTTTATTTATTTTTTAATATGTTTTAACTGAGAGAAGGAAGGGATTGAATAGGCTCCAGGACACAGCGAGTTCTAGATGTTTTAGTTTTTACTTAAAAAGTCACTCTGCTGAGAAAGGTATGGCATTCAACAATAGTCCCAGCACTTGGGAGGTGGAGGCAGGGATACCAGGAGTTCAAGGCCATTAAAGGAAGGAAGGAAAGAGGGAAGAAGTGAAGGAAGGAACAGAACATGAGGTGATGGAATTATGAGACACAGCAAGTTTGAATAACCCCGTTCCGACACTGGTGATAAATGGGCCGCTGTTCCACTTTGAGCCGGTGAAGATGAGATGGTTAGAATGAGGTCAGTTTTCAAGCTCTCCACAGAGGAGAGGGTTGGACTGAACTACACAAGACATCAGCCCCACAGTACTTATTGGCAAGGCAGCCATTTTAACAATATTGACTCTGCCAACCTATGAGCATGGGAGGTCTCTCCTTTAGTGCTTGCCCGTATTGACCTGCCATCCTGGCAAGGAGCAAGCCATAAAACTAGCCAGGGCATGGGCTTACAGAAAAAGTCTCTACTGTCTTATTTATAATACTTCATCCTTTGTATCTGACTCCTGTTGACTGACAAGTGTATGCCATGGCCCCCAATAGCCTATAGTCGACTAGTCAGAAAGTGTCAATCATAAGTGATCCTTAAACTTTGTACACTTTATTGTCCACATGTCTGTGTCTTTCTCTGAAATCCACTTTATCTGTTTATCACACACTGGAGCTCATTGTCCACCTTTCTTGGAAATGAATGTTTTTAAAAGGTATCTGGTACATTATATATTTACTTTTAACAACATGAGTAAATGCTTTTTTATTATAGTAGTTACACATACATTTATCTCCCATGAAAAATATATATAATTGCCTAAAATGGGTAGTATAAAGGAAGCAATGCATTAAGAAGTCAAATTTCATGCCGCATGTGGTGATAATGCTTGTCATTAAAATTGGAGAAGCAGTTGTAGGGTTCTCACGCTGTTATGCTAGAGAATTGGTCACAAAGGCATGCTTTGTGCTCCTAGTAAACACTGCATTCTAATTTAACACACTGTTTTCCGTTTCAGGAGCCCTCCAGCTCTTGACTTTAGTAAACGATGTGCTAACTTCCAAGGTTAGTTTTGAAAATGCTGGTTTAAACTGGACCTTTGGTGTGGTATACATTTGCCCTGGTTATTTTTTTTTTTAAGATTTATTTACTTATTTTATGTGTATGAGGGCTCTATCTGCATGTATGACTTTATGCCAAAGGAGGGTATCTCATTTCATTATAGATGGTTGTGAGCCACCATGTAGGTGCTAGGAATTGAACTCAGGACCTCTGGTAGAGCAGCCAGTGTTCTTAGCCACTGAGCCATCTTTCCAGCCCATGCCCTGGCTAGTTTTATGGCTTGCTCCTTGCCAGGATGGCAGGTCACTATGGGCAAGGACTAATGGAGAGACCTCCCATGCTCATAGGTTGGTAGAGTCAATATTGTTAAAATGGCTGCCTTACCAAAAGTAATATAGTCAATGCATTTCTCTTGAAAATTCCAATGACATTCTTCACATAAAGAGGACATTTAACCCTAAAACTTAGGTGGAAGCACAAGAGATCTCAAACAGCTAAGGCAACCCTGATGAATGCTGGAGGCGACAAGACCTGACTTCAAACTCAGCTACAGCCAAGGTAACAAAAGCAGCGTGATAGTGCTGTAGACCCATATGACCTAGATAGACACCCATGCGCTTGCAGCCATCTGATTCTCGACAAAGGTACCAAACCATGCACTGGAAAAAAGACCATCTCCTGCAAAAGTGTTAGTAATAAAGTTTAGGTATCCAAACTAGAGCCTTATCTCTCACCCTGTACAAAAATCAACTCAAATAGACCAAGGGTAAGACCCAAAACTTTGGAAATTGTTCCAGATCTAGAGGCAAGCAATAGCTTTCTGAATAGCTTCCAGTAGTTCAAGAAATAAGAGCAAGAACTGACAAAGATATATCAAATTAAAATGCTTCTCTACAGCAAAAGAACAATCAATGGAGAGAAGAGACAGCACATAAAATAAAAGTCTTTCCCAAGTATTTGTCTAATGGGAGTAATGGCCATAATATATAAAGAACTAAAAAGGGGACAACAGACCAATTGGCTCAATCAATGAATGAGTAATGGAAATGAATAGACACTTTTTAAATGAAGATACGCACATGTGCCCATGTTATATGCAAATACACGAACAATATTTAACACCCCTAGCTAAAATGTGCCACGGACTGGCCCACCGGGAGTACCACGACCGTAGGAGAGTCAGGGCTTGGGTAGTCAGGAAGGCAAGGATTCGGCGACTGACAGACAGACAACAAACACACTCAAAAGTGGTTTGAATCTGCTGCAATTTTACTTCTGTAAATCAGTAGTTTATATACAGAAGAGAAAACTATCAAGTCATACAGGGAACAACAAGAGCTTGGCAATTACATCATCTTTAAAAAACATCAAGCACACAGTTACTAATCGGCGCTAGACATATCCCTTCACTCACAAGAACTTTATGACCCAAAGAGCAGTCTGTGTTTTTTAAACTTAGTACAGTTCCTAGACTTGTGTAGGCTTCTTGCAGCTGTGTCCTTCATCTTTATCTCAGCCGCTCACTAGTTTATTATTCATTTTTACTTTTCTGGTTCTCATGACCCATTTAACCAATTTGGATGCTGCAGATCCTCCCTAAGTCTTTCTTCAGTTCTTTACTATATATCTCTTTTTCTTAATATAAAATCTTTTTACCTGCTGGAATATGGACACTTGTACTTTTACACCTGTAAGGGGAAAGGGTTCTGCTGTAGTCCTTAAGTTTTCCATGCTGAACTTCCTCAACAGAGGGGCCCACTATCTGCCTCCTATGAGATAATGTTTTTTGCCATAAATCACTTTAGTTGGGATTCCTAGTAGGTGAGTGTTCATTCCCTAGAAGTGCCTGAACTATTATACTTTCTATTATCTAGCGACTTGAGGCTTGAGGTCTTTAAGGAATAGTTCATTCTGCTATATCTAAATAAGGTCCATGTCCAGCTTCCCCTTTCCTCCACAGTTCACAACCTAAGCATTCATTAATTTTGGCTGTGTTTTATAGATTAATTAGAACATTATCAGAAAAGCAGTTATACAGAACCCATAGCCCAGGGAGCTCATGATCTCTGAAGCACGTCTCCTTCGAGAACGAGACATAACACGGGTACTCTGCCAGGGACCTCCAGGGAGCTTAGTCCCGTGGGACACGTATCTCCCGTCCGCTATTATTGACATAATTGTTCATGTCACACGGACGACACTGGAGTTGGTGTGGCAAAAATGCACACCAACTACTTTGAGATTCTATCTCACCCCAGTCAGAGTGGCTAATCATTAAGAAAACAAGGGGGCTGGAGAGATGGCTCAGCAGTTAAGAGCACTGGCTGCTCTTCCAGGGGACCTGGGTTCAATTCCCAGCACCCACATGTGTTGTGGGATGTTTGTACACTGTGTGAAGATATATTGCTGTGATTGGTGTGATAAAGAGCTGAATGGCCAATAGCTAGGCAGGAGAGTAGGTGGGATTTCTGGGGAGAGAGAGGAAGAGGAGGAATCTAGGTGCACAGATTTCTCTAGCAGAATCAGAGCAAGTCGGATGTGCCACACTGGGGAAAGGTCAAAGCCACATGGCAGAACATAGATTAATAGAAGCGGGTTAATTTGAGTCAGAAGAGCTAGTTGAGAAAAAGCCCAAGCTTTTTCATAATTTTTATAATTAATAAGAAATCTCTGTGTTGTTACTTGGGGCTGG
Source organism: Peromyscus maniculatus bairdii (assembly GCF_049852395.1). Taxonomy (NCBI): domain Eukaryota; kingdom Metazoa; phylum Chordata; class Mammalia; order Rodentia; family Cricetidae; genus Peromyscus; species Peromyscus maniculatus. Next base: position 81,125,477 of record NC_134857.1, on the reverse strand, counting down.
CGATTCAAAGAAAGTCCAACATGAAAGCTTGCTACATACACGGAAGCTAAAAATCATCTATAATGCCTTCTTCTGTCATGCAGGCATACATGCAAGTAGAACAGTCATATACATAAAATACATAAATAAATCCTTGGCCGGGTGGTGGTGTGCACGCCTTTAATCCCAGCACTTGGGAGGCAGAGGCAGGCGGATCTCTGTGAGTTTATGGCCAGCCTGGTCTACAGAGTGAGTTCCAGGACAGTCAGGACTGTTAAACACAGAGAAACCCTGTCTCGGAAAAAAAAAAAAAAAGAAAAAAAAGAAAAGAAAAGAAACAAAAACAAGCAAACAAAAGGCAATCTGTTCACTGCTAGTGGAAATGTAAATTAGTTCAGCCACTATGGAAATCAGTATGGAGGCTCCTTGAAAAATTTAATATAAAAGTTTCATATAATCCAGCTGTACCACTTCTGGGAATATATCTCAAAGAAAACAAAACAAAAAACCCGAAACCTAAATATTGTATGCTTTCCCCTCATATGTGGGAGACAGAAAAAAAAAAAACAGACATGAAAGTACTGGAGATGTGGAGACGGAATGAGGGAAGGAGAAGGCAGGATAAAGGTTTAATAGAAGAGGTGACTATTATCAAATGATATATATATATATATATATATATATACATATATATATATGTATATATATGTAGTTGTCATAATGAAAACCTTATACTCCACAATCAGTACAATAATCACTTGGGCTGGAGAGATGGTCCAGTGGTTAGGAGCCCTTGCTTACTTCCAGAGAATCTGGATTTGGTTCCCCACACCCACATGGGAGCCCACAACCATCCATCAACCCAGGTCCAGGGGATCTGACATCTTCTTCTGGCTTCCAAGGGCACCAGGCACACACATGGTGAGCATACGTATATGTGTAGTCAGAAAAGCCTGCAGAACGCTCCTTCAAGGTCCCACACGTGGTAACAGAGATGCTGCCCTGCTCCCCAGCCCCTTCTCTGCCCCCATGTTATCCTCACAAGGTCTCCAGCAACTCAGGCCAGGCTCAAGTGACTAAACCACTGTCTGCCCTGGGGACTTGCTGTGGGAGGGCTCTGGACTAGAATTGTGAGGGGGTAGAGAGGGACACCCAACTTCAGTAAAAGAAAACAAGGAAAGGCCATGAGCAGAGACAGACTTGTAATTTATTTTGTATTTTAACAAACTGATATAAATAAAAATAAATCTAAAACAATAATTCAATCTGTCCTAAGCATATATAGCTGTCTCTTCTAAAAAATACAGTATAACAACCACTTAGCATTTACATTGTTTGTGTAATGTTATAAATAGAGAAGCCAAAAGCTACACAGGAGAACGCACACATGTGAAATGCAAACACTATACCACTTCCCAGAAGAGACTTGAGCATCTGCAGCTCTTGGGATCTGCAGGATGTCCTGGAAGCAATTTCCCACAATACCAAAGGTTGAGTGTGTGTGTGTGTGTGTGTGTGTGTGTGTGTGTGTGTGTGCACAGTGTATGTATGAGTGTGTATGTGTGTATGTGTGTGTGTGTGCGTGCCTGTGTGCGTGTGTAGTATATATTTTTATCGAGAAAATATGTATGTTTGCTAAACAATCCAACAGTTTAGAAGAATATATATGAGTAACATCTCTTATGCCAAGTCTGAATCTGAGAAACTAGTTAATTTTTTGTTGTTGTTGTTAAAATATCCTTGTATTATGCAGGCAGTGATCTTGAAAGCTTTTAATCCCAGCACTCTGGAGGCAGAGGTAGGCTCATCAATTGAGTTTGAGGCCAGCCTGGTCTACAGAATGAGTTCCAGAACAGCCAGGACTACACAGAGAAACTCTATCTTGAAAAAAACAAAATAAAACAAAATCCATATGTTATAAAACTTACCATAAATGATTTCTAAACTTTCATAAAGAAAAACATAGCGAACTCAGACATAAATTTCTCAGCACTTGGCTTTGCTGGCTAACAAAATTCTGTCCCTCTTGCCTAGTATACATCCCAACTGTTACTTCTCTTCTTTGCTAAAAATCTTAAAGCAAATCCAAGACAAGTCATTTTTGTTATATCAATATTATATTTGTAAAGGCTAGATGGAAAATATTTTTGAAATTTCCATGAAGACTTCTTCACTTAAACATACTGTCACCTAACATTTTGTTTTAAAATGTCCTTCATTTGAAAGAGGATTCGGGTGAGAATTAGGAATAAAATAATGAATTTGTGACTGTAAGTAAAAGGTGTGTGCATGCCTACACACACACACACACACACACACACACACACGCACGCACGCATGCACGCTCACACACACGCACACGCACACACACGCACACGCGCGCACACACACACGCTCACACACACGCACACACACGCGCACACACACGCACACATGCACACACACATGCACACGCATGCGCACACACACACACACACACGCATGCACACACGCACACACACACACACACGCACACTCACACACACCACACCACGCCATTCACACCGCACTGCTTTCTCTGCAGGATTTGCGGGGCCGTGCTGCTTCTGATTTTACACTTGAACCCCCTTCAGCTTCCCCCTGTCCTTTGGAAGAGTTATTAAAATGGTTAACAAATGCATGCCTTTCCCCCTCATTTCTCTGAGTGATGAAACCTGGAATGACTAGAAAAGGGCAGGCTGTGATTGAATGCAGTGTCTCTTCTCATTCAAATGACAGCTAACTTTTCTGAGCACAAGTCGCCCACAGCTTAGAAACAGCATTTACAGCAGGAGTAGATTAGAATACATCATGGTATAGAGAGACGTTTATACATTAGTTCCAGAGATGTTGGTAGGAAATATAAATAATGTTCCCAGCTGCAAGAAAATATAAATCCCCTTCACCTACTGAGGCAGAGCCTAGTTATGTATTCTAGATTGACGGCAGCTATTTTTTCTTAAGTACCTATTTCCTAAGAAGCATTTAAATCAGCGCTGCATTTTAATAAAATGTTCATTTATTTGCACAGTACGTAGGACCTGGAAGGACTTTCTATCTTTTGTACGAAGGCAATGTCTCTCATTTTCTTCTCTTATTTAATGAGCAATACATGCCGTTTCCCAGAAATTCAGATGTGACAAAGCTCTTCTCTCCTTCAGCATTAAGTGTTGCTCTGTTAAAATCTCCCAAGAAAATGTTTGCTGTAGACTGTGGTAGCGCTGAACTGGGATGGGGATAAAGGGCCCTGCTGCCAGATATTTGTATTTGAGGGGCTGAGAGGCAGAAGTCTCGGGGAAAGGCTTACAGGCTGATTCGGAAGCTGCCTTTGTTGAGCAAACCGCACTTTCTCCTTGTTTCGTGCGTGGCCTGGAGCAGTGCTGTTGGAGAGGGGGAGCTGGGATGAGCAGAGAGTGGTCCTCGCAGCATCCCCGCACAGCCACACCCCAGTCCTGTGCCTGCGGATGTGGGAACACGTGGGAAGAAGCCCTTGCCTCATGCAGCTGTTTATCATTCGAAATATGGTTAGTCCAAATTCAGACACGCTGTATAAAGTAAGTGCTGACTTTCAAAGATTTATACAGAAAAAGGATGTAAAGTATATCATTGATTGCATGTTGAAATGATACATGTTTATGTTTATTTTCATAGTTTGTAAGTAGAAACTTGTCTGCGTGTGCGTGATTGCATGTGTGTGTGCAAGCATTAGGGTGTGCCCATGTTGTTTTCACTCCCTTTCCATCTTACGTACAGAGGCAGCATCTCTCACTTGAACCCAGAGCTCAGCCACTCAGCTGGTCGAGCTAGCCAAGCAGGCTGCCACGTCCACCTGTCTGGGCTGGGGATCCAGACTCTGGGCCTCACCTTTACACCACAAGCACCTTACCCACTGAGTCATAGTATAAATAATCATTTTAAAAGAGCAGTTTTAGGTTCATAGCAAAACTGAGCAGATTATATTTTTCTCATAATAACTGCCCCCACCAACACCCTGCACCATGGTGGTGCTCTAGTTACTGTGAACTGAAGTCACTCTGTTGTCGCTTACACTTGACAGTCTGCATCAGGCTCACATTAGTGATGTATGTTCTATAGGTTTTGACAGATGCTAGCATGTATCAGCCATCACAGAGTGTCTCCAAAGTCCCTGGTGCTACATCTCTTCTTTTTTATTTTATTTTATTTTATTTCATTTCATTTTATTTTATTTTATTTTATTTTACAATACCATTCAATTCTACATATCAGCCATGGATTCCCTTGTTCTTCCCCCTCCTGCCCCTCTCCCCTTCCCCCCAGCCCACCCCCCATCCCCATCTCCTCCAGGGCAAAGCCTCCCCCAAGGACTGAGATCAACCTGGTAGACTCAGTCCAGGCAGGTCCAGTCCCCTCCTCCCAGACTGAGCCAAGCATCCCTGCATAAGCACCAGGTTTCAAAGAGCCAACTCATGCAGTGAGCACAGGACCCGGTCCCACTGCCTGGATGCCTCCCAAACAGATCAAGCCAATCAACTGTCTCACCCATTCAGAGGGTCTGATCCAGTTGGGGGCCCTTCAGCCTTTGGTTCATAGTTCATGTGTTTCCATTCGTTTGGCTATTTGTCCCTGTGCTTTATCCAACCTTGGTTTCAACAATTCTCGCTCATACAAACCCTCCTCTTTCTCGCTAATTAGACTCCCGGAGCTCCACCTGGGGTCTAGCCGTGGATCTCTGCATCCAGATTCCTCAGTACTTGGACGGGGTTTCTAGCACGACAATTAGGGTGTTTGGCCATCCCATCACCAGAGTAGGTCAGTTCGGCCTGTCTCTCGACCATTGCCAGCAGTCTATTGTGGGGGTATCTTTGTGGATTTCTGTGGGCCTCTCTAGCACTTTGCTTCCTATTTTCATGTGGTCTTCATTTACCATGGTCTCCTATTCCTTGTTCTCCCTCTCTGTTCTTGATCCAGCTGGGATCTTCTGCTCCCCCAAGCTCTCTTTCCCTTGACCCTCGCCCTTCATTACCCCCATTCATGTCCAGGTTGTTCATGTAGATCTCAGCCATTTCTCCATCATTGGGTGATCCTCGTGTTTTTCTTGGGGTCCTGTTTTCCAGGTAGCCTCCCTGGTGATGTGAGTAGCAGTCCAGTCATCCTTGTTCCACATCTAGTATCCTCCTATGAGTGAGTACATACCATATTTGTCTTTCTGAGTCTGGGTTACCTCACTCAGAATGATTTTTTTCTAGATCCATCCATTTGCCTGCAAACCTCATGGTGTCATTGTTTTTCTCTGCTGAGTAGTATTCCATTGTGGATATGTGCCACATTTTATTTATCCATTCTTCAGTTGAAGGGCATCTAGGTTGTTTCCAGGTTTTGGCTATTACAAACAACGCTGATATGAACATAGCTGAGCAAGTGCTCTCGTGGTATGGCTACATCTCTTCTTGAGTCCTCTCTTCAGACTCCTGGCAACCCTCTACGGACTCGCCTTTTTTTCAGTGCTATCCAGTTGGAATCAAACAGACAGCCTTTCACGTTGATCACCTCATCCCCGCTGTCCTTCGTATTCAAGTTTCCTTCATGTCATTTCACAGCTTGCTAAACTCATGACTTGATGGCTACCTCTTCTTTCTTTTCTTCCTTCTCCCTTTCTCTGCCCAACACCCTGTTCCTCTCTCCTTCCCTTTCTTTCTTCCCCCTCTCTTCTTTCTTTTTATTTTTTTGAGACAGGATTTTACTTGGTAGGCCAGGCTGACCTGGATGAGATCCACCTGCCTCTGACCCCCAAGTGCTGGGATTAAAGAGGCGCGCCACCACACCCGGCCCTTTCTTTTTGTCTTATTCCAAAGAATGCTTCTTTGTATGAGGGCATTGCAGCTTATTCATCCCAAAGTGGTAAGATTTGAATACAATTCTACTAAATAAAATCAATATTTAAATCGTTCCCACTTGTTCTGCTCCACTTTTAAGGTGGCTGCTAAAACAGAACCACAATAAATTCCAATGAATTCCTCTTTGGGCAGTCCTGCCCTGGGCCTTGGCAAAACCACATAATCAGTAGAGTTAGCCTCAGAACAGCCTTCCATTTTAACAGCCACCTGGATTCTGTTTTCTCCTACAAAGGGCGTTGTCCTAGGCTTGTGGTGTGCTTGGTTTCTTCAGCTGCCCTGCCTGATGGGTGTGTTTCCCCATCCCCAGTTCCCACCTCCCAGTGACACTTAGCGGCAGGTAAGCTGTGGCCTTGGGAGTAGGTGGTCCTTGACTGATCCCATCTATTACCCTTGCACTGGGCCTTTGGGGACACATAGACATGTGCCCATGTGGCTTGTGTTCAACAGAACACTGTTAGGGGAAGAGATGAAACAGAATAGTAATAGACAGAGACATGTGTTAAAGCTCTTAGAATATATCTTATGTAGTTCATATTAATATTGTTTCTAAAAATTACCTGGAATAGTTCATTCTCTTACAATCTGATTCATTTTTCTTCTTACCATCAATCTGTTTCTCTCCTCTGCTCTCAGTGGGAGCAACATTGTCTCCAAATGAGCAAAAGTTGTTTTTTTGCAGGTGGTGGGAAAAAAGTCTATCCTCTCAATGTATAAAGCACATACATATTTCTGTACATTTATACACACACACAGTGCAAATGCAGATACAGCATATCTTGGATAACATTTCCTGTGGTGAGGTAAGTGTTCCTCGGGGGCTGATCACAGACATGCCGACAGGCACAGCTTCCTGTGCTCGGCACAGACACTCCGAGCGTGTGCACAGAACAGCTGCACTCTGTAATGTAAACCAGTTAACACCCCACATTTCCCAAGGAGAGGAAAGAGTATAAAATAGAGAAACTATATTGAAATATCTACATTTGTATTGCACTCTATCTTTTTGAACTCTGTACTGCAGTTCTGCTCTGGGTCCCTGTTGGAGCCACCATGGGAAGACAGCAACTGACGCGTGTTCAGACTCTCACCAAACGAAGTTATCACTGCCAAGTCATTCATTTATATTTTCTCTCTCTCTCTCTCTCTCTCTCTGTCTCTCTCTCTCTCTCTCTCTCTCTCTCTCTCTCTCCTATAGTAGCTTGGTAAAGAGTATGTAGGTTTTTATTGCACCCTTTTCCCAAATGTTTTCTTGTTTTATTTGTTTACTTTGAAACAGGGTTTCACTGTGTAATATAGGCTGGCTTCAAACTTGCCATTCTCCGGCCTCAGCCTCCTGAGTTCTGGGTGTGCACCACCGTACCCATCTTCGGGTGGCTTTTAAAATAAAATCGAGGTAAAATGCTATCACATACATACCTCTGCCCACCTCTGCACTGACCTGGTCTGGGGCCCGGTGGAACACAGCCTCTCTCATTTCTTGCATCATGCATTTACTACCCTCCTGTGGATATGGAACCGCTCATCTGGCCTTCTTCTGGAGACTTCTCACACCCTTTGCCTCGATATTTCCCAGAAATCTTTTAGTTCCCTTTCTTCCAGGAAGTCTTCCATAACTACCTAACACCACTCATGTCTAGATTAAGCTCCCAAATATATTTCAATTATTGTAATAATCCTCAAACATCATCACACTTACACATTATCTACCTTTGCTGCACCGTGAATGCTTTAAAGGCAAAGATTATGGTTTGTTCATCTCTGACCTTAGCAGCTCACCACAGGGTTTCAGAACAATATTTATTTTATTTAAAAAAAACCAATAATTTCTCCATAAAATGCATCGTTGTTTTATAGAATTCCATTCCAAAGGACAAAATAAGAAAAAACTGTTTTATTTGCTTTGTACAGCTTTACTGCTGATAACAGTATTTCACATTAGACTTTTATAAAATATTAAAAATAGCTCCAAGATCCCCATTATTATCCTTGTAAAAGTCTCTATGAAATATCCCTGACAATGCCTTGAAGTCCAGGCTGCTTCAGCCCCAGCAAAGCCCTGCTTAGGTCTCTGGAGTCAGCACTCTGCAGGACCGCCAAGGGAAGTAGTGTGGAGGCTGCAGAGACAGAACGGTAGGGAATTCTTTTTCAGGACTTGGGAGGTCAGTGAAAGAAGCACACGAAACCAATAAAGATAGATAATGATGAAGATACTTGCATACATATTCATAGTTACCGCAAGGAAGATACTATTAGCCCCACACGTTAGATTTCCACCATTGTGACATAAGGTCTGAAATTGTCAAGGAGGAAGGAATGCCTCTTTGGCTTCTCCGTTCGGAGGTTTCAGTCTGTCGTCCCTGGCCATGGTGTCTTTGTGGTGGCGCAGTGCATCATGTCAGGAGTGTGTGGCAGAGGAGGTCCTTTTCACTTGGTGGCTACTGGGAAGCAGGATGAGGAAGAGGGAGGAGTTAAAGAGCCAGTGTCCACCAAGCCTCCAGCTGCCTGACTTTCTTTACTATGCCTCAACCTGCAGAGGTCTCATCGCCTTCCAATATAGCACACAATGGGAGACCCGACCTGTGTGGGCATTTACAATCCAAACCACCATAGCCCACTGTCAGAACAATGGAAAGAAAAACCTGAATGCAATGGTAAAGTTAGAGTTGCTCTTTTTTTGTTTTCTAGATTTTTAGACAGATCCACCCTATCTAGGGCCCACAAAACTTGACTCTACAACTTCCCAGATCCCACAGCCTGTATAAAGAGATATAGGTAGGACTCGGGCTGTAGTTTCGATTTTCACCAGCAGGATTCCAGACTCATCATTCCTCACATGAAATGAGTGAGATAAGGTGAAGTCAGTTGCTTTTCTAATATACTTCAGGTCCATAATCCTATATACGGACTCAAGAAAGAGGCTCTAATGGACACTGTATAAACCATGAGTGTGAATGGATGAGGAATAGAGCACACAAGGTAATCATGGTTAGGAAGGTAATTGAAGAATAATATTTATCTCTGTGATATAAATTGCCAAAATATACACTCAAGTTTCTTTGCACACCAATTAAGAAAAGTTGAGGTTCATTTGTCTTGAGCCCTAATATATTTCTTTGCTACCTATTAGAGTAGTGGTATTTCTTGTTTCCTGGTTACAGTCAGGAACATCTCTCTTCTAGTTTGTTTCTCTGTTACTGTGATAAAATACTCTGACCAAAGACAACTTAGGGGCAGAAGGGTTCATAAAGGTTTATACTTCCCTGTCACAATTCATCATGGAGGAAAGTCAGGGCAGGAATTCAGCAAAAACTGGGGAGGAATGAGGCATATTGGCTTGTGTTCAGCTGGCTTTCGTATATAGCCCAGGCCCACTATATAGCCTAGGGATGGTGCCTCCCACAGTGGACTGGGCCCTATTAATAATCAGTGAAGGCAATCTCTCACAGACATGGCCATAGGCTATTCTGATGGGGGCAATTCTTCTATTGAGATTCCCTCTTCCCAGGTGACTCTAGGTTGTATCAAGTTGGCAATAAAAACTAAACAGGGCAATCTCCTTCCTGTTTCCTCTCAGGAGCATGCAGAGGACCTGACAGAAGTGCTGGATCAGACTAAGTACTGTGCCATGCTGAGAATTCTTCATTCATATATTTTGAGCTAAGTCTAGTGAATGCTTGTTTTTCTCTTCTTGAAGCAAGTTACTTATGTTCCCACTATACCTCAAGTACATGGTCTTGGATCCCAAATCACATGCATGTACAACTGTATGCACATGTGAACACACACACACAAACTTGTGCAGCCACAAACCAAAAAACATTTGTTAATAAAAAGTCAAGTAATATTGAAAACTGAAAGATTTTGTTTGTTTGTTTGGTTGGTTGGTTTTTTCCAGACAGGGTTTCTCTGTGTAGCTTTGCGCCTTTCCTGGATCTCGCTCTGTAGACCAGGCTGGCCTCGAACTCACAAAGATCCTCCTGGCTCTGCCTCCCGAGTGCTGGGATTAAAGGCGTGCGCCACCACCGCCCAGAAAACTGAAAGATTTTAATGTGTAATAAAGGGTGTAATAAAGAGGTCCAGTGATCCTTGCAAGTCCATCTTGGGGGTTCCGGAATAGGTCTTAGGTTTAAACAGAGGGCAGAAAGCAAGCATAGGGACAGTCTTGGTCAAGTCCTATCCACAATGTCTCTACTCCAGTTTCTCTGACAAGTTGCCACAGCGGTGTGAACTTCCTGGGAAACCAGCTTCCCTCTGACTTCAACCTTCCCCTTCCCCCAGCATGATATTCCTGAGGAAAATTCCACTTTTTTTGGGGTTCACTGTTTCCGTAGTCTGGTGGCCAAAGGGAAGGCGAGAGCGTCTCTTTAGATCTTCCTTCCTGCCAGGGCGGTTACGCAACACACCTAGTGCAGTTACCCTCTGCCAATGCACAGCACGAGTGCCCAGGGGTGCCATTCGTACGTTTTTCTCCTCGTAACCTCTCCTTTATTTAAAACACACTGTGTGTGTGTGTGTGAGTGTGTGTGTGTGTGTGTGTGTGTGTGTGTGTGTGTGTGTGTGTGTGTGTGTGTGTGTAGAGGTCAGAGGACAACTTTCAGGAGTAGGCTCTCACTTTCCACGTTGCTGTCTCGGGGTCTCGCTGTTTGACAGACTGAGGCTACCCTCTCGGGAGCTCTGGCAGATTCTCCTGTCTTCCATATCGCCCTCTGTCTGCCGAGATTCCAGATGCTACTGCATCTGGCTTTTTACATGGGTTCTGCGGATTGGACTCAGGTCACTGGGCTTGTGTGGAAAGTGCCTTTGCCCCCCGGGCCATCTTCCTTGTCCCAGCTCTTCTGTGACTTCACTATGTCTCACACTATTGTTGCTGGGGAGACATTGTTTAGGTATTTATTGCTTGTATATATTGTATATAGTTATTATACTTATTGGATATAGTTTTTCTTACAACTTTTTTCCTTTTTTCTTTTTATTAGAAAAATAAGGGGAGATGTAGGGATATTTTAATTGGGCTGAAATGTGATTTTATTTGTATCTTAATAAATAAAGTTTGCCTGGAGATCAGAGGTCATTAGCAAGCCAGGAACAGAAGTCAGGTGGTGGTAGCCCACGCCCTTAATCCAATCACATGGCAAGCAGAGTCTGTATGTGGTCAAGAACACAGCCAAGCTGGTGACACGAACCTTTAATCCCAGTACCAACCATAGAGACCTGGAGGTCTGTATAGACAGGCAGTGACAAGGAAGTCATGTGGCTGGGCTTAGAGCCGATGAGAAGGCAGAACAGAAAGGCAATAAAAGGCAGGTCACACAGGAGAAGGTCTCCCTCTCAGGGGAAGGACGGCAGCGAGTGGTAAGCTAAAGGGAGTCGTGGCTCTTGCTTTGATCTCTTAGGCTTTAACTCTGTATTTGGCCCTGTGTTTCTTATTTACTAAGACCATTTAGAATTTCATCTACACACTATGGTAAGTGTGTTTGTGGCCCATTTGAATGACTTTGCCCTTGTATGTTCCACATCTTCAAGGACTTAGTGAGAAAAGAAAGGCTGAAAAGATGAAATAACAACAACAGCATCTAACAGTTTCCCTTCTGAGAGCCCGAGAGAAACACTGAGACCTTCAGATGGCCCTACTAGTGCAGTTTGGTTTGCTCACATGGAACGCACCTGCTCCCCGGACACAGCTCTCTTTCTTTGAAATCGGAGGCACACGGGTTGTATTTTCATCTTTTCATGACTGTGGTCTTTTGTAGCATTGAACATAGTAACCGGTGGTTTGGGGAGGCCATTAATGAACTTAGTTCCCTCAGCAGCATCTGCCTGCCGAGCCACTGCGCTCTCTTCCTCAGATGTCCTCTGACCTGCTTTGAATTGATGCCTGATGGACCAGGCTCTCTGTTGTTTCCCGACTGTTCAAACACTAACCGTCTAATCTGGTCAAACAGAGGAAATATAGCAAGGTTTTTCAGATGCTCGCTGATATAATTCCTAATACTCATTTGTCCTGCTTAGTATGTACAATTTATAATGGCGGAAGTTTATTACTACACACACACACACACACACACACACACACACACACACACACACACACACACACACAAGCACGCAAGCACATATGAGTGTTACTGACTAAATTGTTTCCCCAAATGTATATGTTGAATTCTCAGCTCCCAGTGTGCCTCAGTATGTGACGTATTAAAGTCCTTAAACAGCTAATTGGGGTAAATGTGACATATGTGTAGTCCCTAGTCCATGGTGTCTGACATTCTCATAAAGAAGAGTGAGAGCCAGGTGGAAATCACATGCCTGTAATTCCCACACTGGGGAGGCTGAAGCAGAAGGGTCTTAAGTTCAAGGCCAGTCTAGGCTCCATTGCAAGACACAGTCTTTTTTTTTTTTAAGGTAGGAAGAGGGATGAGGGGTACACCCACACAGAGAAAAGGCCATAGGAGGACACCGTGAGAAGGGAGGCGACAAGAAGACAAAGTGAGACCTTCCCATACTCTGCTCTTGAACATCTCGACTCTGAAACTGTGGAAAAATAAATTTCTGTTGTTGAAGCCTCCTAGTTTATCATACTCTGCTTGGCAGACTAAGCAAAACAATCCAACGAGGCTGTGGGATCTTTATGCAGAATATCCTAGCTGTGTATATCTTTACCCCTTACAGTGAGGTAGTGCTGCAGAGGCCTTAGGGCAGTGGTTCTCAACCCTTGGGTCGTTCCCCCTTTGGAGGGCAGATGACCTTTTCACAGGGGTTGCCTAAGGCCATCAGAAAACACAGATACTTACATTACAATTGATAACAGTAGCAAAGTTACAGTTACCATGTAGCAACGAAGTAACTATATGGCTGGAGGTCACCACAACATGAGGGGCTGTATTAGAGGGTCTCAGCATCAGGAAGACTGAGAACCACTGCTTTAGAGGGAGGGAGTCAGAAGAGTCTTGCAGGTCCACTGAGAACCCTTTGTGAAGTAGGAGAGCACTGAGCATGATTTGGGAACCACGGTGGCCTCCTTCAGGGAGAGAAGCTCTCTTTTGTTTCTCATAGAATCTGTCTGGGGCCCTGGAGATGGCTCTGTAGTTAAGAGCACAGGCACTCCTGCAGAGGACCAGGATGTGGTTTCTAGTACCCACACTAGACTCACATCTACCTCTAACTCCAGTTCCAGGGACTCCAACAGGATTCCTTCTGGCCTCCACAGGCATTCACATGTACTCAGGCATACACACATACATATAACATTGAAATGAAAAACCAATAACGCGGAATCTGTTTTTGTTGGTTCTTACCCCTTCCTCTTCTCCACGTCCTGCACCTCCATGCTCTTAGGCCCACCCCGCCCCACAATGGCCTCTTTTCTCCTTTAATGCTGCATGTGTCCTTTACCCTTTCCTCCCTTCCCAGTAGTTCTTTCTCCTTCTCATGGCCTCTAGTCCAGTCTCATAGTCTATATTCACTCTCACACCCCTTGTCTACATATATATAATCATTAAAGTTTAGGACCTACATGTGAACAAGAACACACAATGTTTGTCTTTCTGAGTCTGGGTCACCTCACTTAATATATTTTCTAGATCTATTGATTTTCCAGTGCACCATGTTTTTCTTCACTGCTGAATAGCATTCCATTGTGCATACATGTTACTTTTTCATCATCCATTCATTGGCTGATGAACATCTAGGCCAGTTCTTTTTCCTTACATTGCATTGTGAAAAATGCAGCTCTCTCATGATGTTATAGTTATGGTATCCCTGTGGTAGGATGCAGAGTTCTTTTGACAAGACCTTCACAAACAACTACAGATAAAGTTATTCTCTTTATCTTGGGAATGAAACTGAGAGCTTCCAATGACTCCCCACATTTTACAACAAATAACAAAGTGGAAGCCAGTATTTATATAACATTTTAAACTTTACTGAACCCTCTGTATGTAGTAGGACAGGCCCATAGGGTCGAGGAAATTGGCTCAGACCAGTTGCCAAGACATGCACATAGCATAGTCCTTATGGGCCAACCTGGAGTCTGCCTGAGGGCTTAGCATCAGGCACTGTCAGAGTTCCTGATTGTGCCCGGCCAATGAGGGACGACCACACAATACCACCAGATTGCGATACAGACTGGGTGCTGAGAGGAGGGTATATAAGGCCTTCCCCATTATTAAATAAATGAATTGGTTATTTGTCTTCAACTGACTCCCACTGTCTGTCTGTGTAGTTGATGCCGAGTCTTCTCCCCCCCTCCCCTGGGGAACAACATGCATATTCTTAAACTCATTCAGAAATAGGTTGTGGTGATAGGTAGGGGGTTAGCGTTCTGGCTAGCCTGTTTACTATGGAATCATGGTGTTACTTAAATTCTCGGGGACTTTTTTTTTTTATCCCAGCAAAGTGGTAATGGTGATGGTACTAGAACCAAATGATAAAGATGGAATGGGAGAAATATCTAGTATGATGCTGATGTGCAGCAGGTAGTCACTTCCCTTTCTTCCTATAAAGATGGTTATTTGTATCTGGTTTCCATAACAACTCCATGTGTATGCAGGAGACACAGTCTCTTTGAGTGTACCTCATGTTACACAGTGATTCTTAACTCCGTGACACATAGAAGCACGGTTGAAAGCATCGCAAAGCTCCTTGCTGAGAATCACAGTGCTATAGCTGTGATGCCCTCAAGCATCTCTGACTAGCTGAAAGCTTTGTAATGTCCTATCATTCATTCTCATCAGTCGATTTCAGCGAAGAGAAACGATGTCTGAGGGAGTGCGGTGCACTAAGCTATAATAAAATAGTGTTCAAATGCCTTCTCATGTGTAGCTGGGACTCAGGAGTATCTTTTGGGGTCTTGGGTAAGGGAATAATGGAAAGAACAGTGGAAAGACAGAGTAGGCAGGACCTAGAGGACAGTTGATTGGACAAATGTCTTAAGAGGGAAGGTGGGAGAAGCTGGACACAGTTGTCATATCTCATAGAGCCTTATTTAGCAGGATGTGACTGGATTCCCTGGGAACACATGCATCTCTCACTAGAAACTGCTGTCCTGTCCTTTTGCTCCAACCCTGACACATGTTTAATCTCACCTACCCAAGGGTCCTGGCTCCTCCCACTGGAGTCATATATGGCTACCTGAACTATCTCATTGGTCATATTAAATACCATAAAGTTCTTGAAAATTATCTGCCAAAAATGAAACAATTCTCCCTACACTGTGGATGTGGATGGTTACAAAGGAAGCTGGATAATTGCCCGTAAAAAAGACCAGAGAGAAAAGACATGGTCTTGGTATGACTTGGGTAGCTACAGACTAGATTCGTTGAGTAGCACTTTTCTCTTGTTCAGAGGAAATTGTAGAGGACCAAAGTGTCCATGAAATGATCACGTTTAGAGTTGGGAGTAAAGGACATTGTAATTGAAAATACTAAGAATAACATTTAGACTAGGCAGTCGGATTTAAACTGAAATGATCAAGCTGATGGTCAAAGTCAAGATTTATACTTTTTATTACATCATATTAATTAATCTCTCTCTCTCTCTCTCTCTCTCTCTCTCTCTCTCTCTCTCTCTCTGTGTGTGTGTGTGTGTGTGTGTGTGTGTGTGTGTGTGTGTTCCAATGTAAGCATGCCTGTGAAGGCTCAAAGATGTCAGATGCTCTGGAGCTGGAGTTACAGGCAGCTGGAACCAAACTCTGGTCTTCTATAAGAGCAACAAGTTCTCTGAACCTCAGGGTTATCTCTCGAGGCCCCCAGAATTATGATTTTGAAACAGTCAGACCGAGGACTGGTGAGATGGCCCAGTGGGTAAAGGTACACACCTCCGAACCTCGTGACTTAAGTTTGATCCCTGGAACCCACATGGTGGAGAAAACTCATGCCCATGAATTGTCCTCTGACCTCCGTGCATTAGTAGCACATACGCTTTTCCCAACCCCAGAAAATAGATAAGTGTAAAAGAAAAAAAAATTTTTTTAAAGAAACAACCAGGCATTCACACCATCGGGAGCAGTGATGGCTTCCAGTAGACAGGACTCCTGGAGTAACAGCTACAGACCCCCCTTTCCAGCCTGTGACCCAACTGCTGTGTTCCAGTGTCTAAAAGTTATCAAGCCTTCCCAGGGAATGTTGGCCTGACCCTTGTCTATGCCCCAACCTCTCCAAAGGCTGTTTGGGTCCCTGTGCTTATTTTATCATCATAGTCAAGGGAACTCAAGTGCACAGCATGAAAAGAAGAGATGCTATTTTTATGCTAAATTATACAGGCCAACAAAAGAAGAGGGTCAGATGACCATGTGTCACACTGCTCTGGATCATGAAGAAAGAGCTTTTGCTGGTCCTTGAGGGGAGGTGAAACTTAAAAATGGAAGAAGAACA
This sequence comes from Peromyscus maniculatus bairdii, assembly GCF_049852395.1. Lineage (NCBI taxonomy): Eukaryota > Metazoa > Chordata > Mammalia > Rodentia > Cricetidae > Peromyscus > Peromyscus maniculatus. Next base: position 81,109,234 of record NC_134857.1, on the reverse strand, counting down.
GTCTGTTTATCTCTAGTGACGACTTCCACATTGAAACTTACGGGAATGATTCAGCAAAAGCAGTTCAGGCACAAAACAAGACAGCCTGAATTAGCTCATCTCATGCTCTGGGGCGTGGTTAGGGGACTGTGGGAATTACAGGTGTCATGGGCAGAACCCCGGCAAAGGCCTGATTATACAAAGGCCTTATTACAGCCCGCACACATTTCAGTCATTACGCACTTAAAGTAAGTCTTCTTGCAACCTCAGAATGGTTGCCAGTTCACATTGTTGGTCAACCACTGTAACAAAATCATTTTTGACATAAACATTTTAAGAAGAGGAAAGATTTATTTTGACTCATTTCAGACAGTTCAGTCCATGGTCACTTAGTCTTGTCTTAAAATTCAATTTGTCAATTTGTTTGTTTGTGTGTTTGTATGTATACCTGGGCATGTTCCAAGGTATGTGCATGGAGGTCGAAAGACAACTTGCTACTTGTCCTTCTACCATGTGGGTCCCAGGGATTGAACTCAGATTCCTGGGTTTGCCAGAAGTCTCTTTACCACTGAGCCATCTGAGTGGCCCAAAATCAGTGATTTGTTTTTAAGTATTATTTTTTGTGGACATTTTGCCTGCATGTATGTCTACGCACTGAATGTAGGCCCAGTGCACACAGAGACCAGAAGAAGTCATCAGACCCCCTGGGACTGAGTTACCACCCTGTGGGTGCTGAGAATTAAATCCAGGTTCTCTGGAAGAGCAGCCAGTGCTCATAACTGCTGAGGCATCTCTCCAGCTCCAGGCCCTAATGCTTTGAGCCTGTGACTGGTCAAACATCACAGCTGACCTCACAGCAGAATGCAGAGATAGCGAGACAGGAAGGAACGAGGGGTAGAATATACCCTATAAGGTCAGGCTCCCCAGGATCTACCTCCTCCAACTAGGTCCTAGCTCCTAATATCCCATTCAGTTCTAACACATCAATAGATGATCAATGATAGAGTTAGCCTCCTTAGGGTCTAATCACCACTCAGTAGTGCTACCTGCTGGGGACCATACCTTCTACATATGAGTCTTTGAGGCCATTTGATTTCCAAACTCAACCCTCATGATTTGCTTTGAAGGTGGAAATGTTTACTCATTTAAGTGTGTTTGGCTTTACAACACTTGGGTCTGAACAGTTATAGGTGTTTGTGGTCTACACCATATTCTGGTTTGGGGTGTACATATCCATTGTCTACTGCATGTGCGTTTGCATGTGGACAAGACCAAAGGGGTGTTTATACTTCCACAATTTGATTCACCTTTGGCCTCTGTTTCTGAAATATAAGCAAAGGTCCATGTGCTTTGGAGCCAGTAGAGGCAGTGAAGCCTTAGGAGGTAGGATGGAGGGAGGAATTCAGGCCCTTGGAAGTGTGACCTTGAAGGGTCACAGGAGAGGTAGTGAAGCCTTAGGAGGTAGGACTGAGAGAGGAATTCAGGGCCTTGGAAGTGTGACCTTGAAGGGTCACAGGAGAGGTAGTGAAGTCTTAGGAGGTAGGACCGAGAGAGGAATTCAGGCCTTGGAAGTGTGACCTTGAAGAGTCACTTGCCTGTGTCTTTCTCTGCTTCAGTCACCATGAGGTGAGTTGCTTCGTTTCACTGTGTGCTCCCTGCAACAAACTCAAATCCCCACAGGCCCAGAGCAATGGTGCCAACCAGCCATGTACTAAGACCCCTCAAATTGAACACTATGTGTCCTTTCTCCTCTGACTCCCTTTGTTCTTTAGTCACAGCGACAGAAAGTCCTTTCCTACATAAGGTATGCTGGGACCCAGCTGGGAATAGTCCTTTCCTACATAAGGTATGCTGGGACCCAGCTGGGAATCATCCTTTCCTACATAAGGTATGCTGGGACCCAGCTGGGAATCATCCTTTCCTACATAAGGTATGCTGGGACCCAGCTGGGAATCATCCTTTCCTACATAAGGTATGTTGGGACCCAGCTGGGAATTCAAAAAGGGAGCAGATCTTAGAGTCCCTTGGAAATTTGCCCTCCATGGATATTATTTTTCCACCAGTGTGCAGTAGAAAGTATGTAACCTGAGGCTGGCTGGTGACCTGAACTTTACCGTAGGCCCCTGGATCTTTATATGAATAACAAAGAGGCTAGAAAAGATGATTTTGAGGTTCTTCTAGACCTAAAACTTGGCAATTCCTCAATAGTAAGAGTTGTCTTGCTTGGAATAGTGGTGCACACCTTTAATTCCAGCACTTGAGAGGCAGAGGCAAGCAGATCTCTGTGAGTTCGAGGCCAGCCTGGTCTATACAGTAAGTTCCAGGAGAGCCAGAGCTATAGAGAGAGACCCCCATGTCAAGAAAAAGGAGTTGTCTTTTGTGACGCTAGTGCAGTTGGTGTGTGTGTGTGTGTGTGTGTGTGTGTGTGTGTGTGTGTGTGTGTGTGTGTGTGTGCCCACCCCTGAACTTATCTATCTCAAATCAAGAGCCATGACTGTTTTCCCTGATAGAAACAGATTAGGCTGGTACAAGCCTGTAGGAATTTCCTTAAGTAACTAACCCGGACACTCAGCCCATACAGATTCCCATCCTTTCCCATTTAACCAGCTAACATTTGTGGAAGGCCTGTTATCTGTGGGAGGTGTTAGTCTTTAGAACATGTCCTACGGCTTTTTCACCCATCTCCCTGTTTTCACTTTCTGTGACAGACCAGGCAGACAGCCGTAGGGGATGTGCATTTAATAATTCTTCTGAATGGTCTCAAGATTTCCGTAACAAAATACAGATATCATGATTCAAAGTCCAGGGAGGCAGTGGTCAACACATGAGTGTGGGGAGGGGGTTGGCAGAACGTGTTCTGTCCATCCAAGCCTCATTCCTCAAGTCTTCATTTCAAAGGGCATTACCCTATTTTCTTTTAGAAGTATCTGTGTAGGCTGGGGTGTAGCTCAGTGGTTTGATCTCTAGCACCCTAAAAACAAACAGAACTCCCAAAGCCCAGAAGTCTGTGCATTTCAAGGAAGATCCACTTTTGTTGCCTTGTGTTTTGTCCAGACGTGATCATGAGGTCTAAAAAGCCAGAGCCAGGCAACTTGAAATGGAAATCAGGCAGCATTTCAACCAAACTTACTGTGTAGCACAGGATGACGGGAGTGGACCGCAGCAGTACAGTGAGCTGAAGATGATCCCGGGGAGAATTTCCCACATGGCTTGCCAACTGTTCACTGAAGGATGTCACACAATGCAGAGATCTGGCTCTCTGAACAGTAGCCAGAGACAAGTCAATGCCCACTGTCAGAAGCAAATGGGCTTGCCTGCACTCACCTTTTTCTGGATCTTTTCTGTTCCAGTTCAGACTTTCCTAACCTTGATGGGTTGGCATTTGGAGTTGGATAAAGTCTTTCTCAGCGGGACATGCCCTGTCTGTTGCAGGATGTTGAACATAATCTCTGAGCTCTTTCCTCTAGACACCAGTAACCCTGCTCTCCCTCTTCCTTTAGTTGTGGCAATTAGTCTCTCTACTTTGCCAAATGTCACATGAAAGATAAGAAAAGGGAAAATCACCCCACTTCACTCCCGGTGCTCAGAGGATAGAAGAAGCTGAGGTCACAGCTATCCATGCAGGATAGAAACTTCAAACCTTATGATGACATAAGGCCACACAGCAGGATGAGGAGAGTCCCTATCCTGGGCCATTCACAAATCATCTGAGAAATAAGTTGCATTTGTTTGCTCGAGAGAGAAGTTATTCAGATTATTTGGAAAATCAGCTTCACTCGACTATTTTGTTTGCCCTGAAATTATGATCACCCTCCCTACATCTTTGGCATTTGTCAGGTAGGAGGAGAAGCCAAAGCACTTTTGAAAGCATCCTAATGAGAAGTGAATCACTGGGCCTGTCACTCAGATGCTGCCACCTCTGAGTTGTGAAGTGGTGGTTGATTAGCTGCTTCTCACAGTGTACACTATATTTAATGTGCTGAATATAAAACGAATATATGGTGATCAAAACCAGGAACTTTCAGAGCAACATTATAACCCATCCTCTCACTCCCCGGGAGCTGGTGGGTAAGGGGAGGTCCCTGAGACATGGGAAAACACCCACCCTACACATTGTAATAGCACTTTTACCACACTCTAGTTCAGTTGAATTATTGTCTAGGTCCATCTTGTTCCTATCGGAGGCATCTGTGGGTTGCTTTTGTTTTCTTTTTTTCATCTTATTCCTGTCTGTTCACTCCAGACTTCTAGACATGAATTCATTTTCTCCCAGAAATACAAAACTAGGTCATATGTTGTGGAAAATATTTCTGTGGATTCCTGGGATTCTGAAAAGAACAGCAGTAAGACATCATGAGAGGCACTCGGCTAATGTTTCCTGAGAACCCAGAGCCCTCCTCCCTCTGCCTCTGTGTGAGTGTACTTCCTGTTTTGACACAGGCTTATTCTTCTGGAGTCTATGGGCTGCTGCAGGAAGGTGATGGCTTCAATTTTATACTAAAGGAGGACCATCCAGCTATAGTCTCAGGAGAGAAGCAGGTCCTGAGAACAAATAGAAACCGAGAGATGAAGGATGGACAGGTTCCTGGGATGAGGTTGGAAGACACTGTACTGTATGCCTCTACGCCCAGCCAGAGAGCGTGTGACCTAAAACACCATGGCCAATAATAGTGTGTGTCTCAAATAATGATCCGTCCCTGTACTTTAGAAATCTACTGTACTCTAGAAACCAACAAAACCAAAAACCAAAATCTCCTCAAGAAAAAAATCTGTTTGGTTTAAAGTTATTCTTCCAGAAGGAAAGTTACTTTCTATAGAGAACAAAGTGGTAACTGAGTATGTATGTAACTCGATGTGTACTATATGTGAACATCATCTTTTACATGTATGACATGACTTTTTTAAAAAAGCTAAAAATTATTGCTCTAAGGGAATATGAGGGAGGATGGATAAAGTATATTCTATAGGTCATTTTATCCAGTTGCTGCTTATTGAAAGACTCATTTATAGTGGAAGCAGGGATCAAGGGGGAAGACAGAGTTACCCTTTCCATATGTGAAGTCCCTAAGGGACAGTCCCTTGGGGGAGTCTCTTTCTGCAGAAAACCATGGGATCAGAAGTGACGGGAGCTGGCAGGTTTCCTTACCAAGAATCCACTTTTTATACTGTACAGTCTTAAGAGCTTAGAGAACAAGAGAGGGAAGAGAAGAAAAACTGAACAGATCTCTGCCTGCCTCCAGATCTTAACTATCTAGGCAAGGCATACACGTGCCTTACTTAGATAGTAGATCGAGTGTAGAATGCACCCTATACACAGCAGGTGGGTGTGGGATTCAAGGGCCCCCAGGAAAGGGACCTTAAGCACTTCCCTGAAATGGATAAAGGAAGTCATGGATATGAATTGCTGTCGAATAAATTTCCCAGAAGGGGCAGGGAGGAGAGAGAAAAACCAGAAGGTGTGTGTGTGTGTGTGTGTGTGTGTGTGTGTGTGCGTGTGCGTGTGCGTGTGCGTGTGCGTGTGCGTGTGCGTGTGTGTGTGTGTGTGTGTTGGAGGCAGAGGGATATTTGAGAGAAAAAAGTTAAAGGACTCTGATTGCTCATCCAAAGACAATAGCTCTGATGGAGACTCATTATTCTGTGTGAGGAAGAAGACACCGAGGTGAAATAGTGTTGGAATATTTTCATTCTGGTAACTAGTTTCCTATCACCTGTAACAGGGAGAGAATTAGTCTAGGGCTGGAGAGAGGGCACAGTGGTTAAGAGCTCTGGCTGCTCTCCCAGAGGATCAAGGTTTGATTCCCAGAACCCACATGGCAGCTCACACCTGTCTAACTCTAATTCCAGGGGATCCGATACACTTTTCTGGTCTCTGTAGGCACCAAGCACACACAGTACATAGACATGGCCCAAACACCCATGTACAGAAGATAAAATAAATTAGAATTAACTTGGGTATAAGATGGTTAAAAACTGTATTGGGGGGCTGGAGAGATGGCTCAGAGGTTTAGAGCACTGGCTGCTCTTCCAGAGGTCCTGAGTTCAATTCCCAGCAACCACATGGTGGCTCATAACCATCTGTAATGAGATCTGGTGCCCTCCTCTGTATACATAATAAATAAATAAATCTTTTTAAAAGGTGGTGGCGCATGCCTTTAATCCCAGCACTCGGGAGGCAGAGGCAGGCGGATCTCTGTGAGTTCGAGGCCAGCCTGGGCTACCAAATGAGTTCCAGGAAAGGTGCAAAGCTACACAGAGAAACCCTGTCTCGAAACCCCCCCCCAAAAAAAAATTCCTACTTTCCCTTTTAAAAAAAAAAACTGTATTGGGATCAGTCTGAGAGACAACTTGGAGGAAATGCTGTAGGTAGGGTCCATGGCAACTCGCTGACGTGAAGGACAGAGGACAGTCGGAACCCCCCCCCCTCCAGATGGAGAGTCAGGCCATGTGGGAATGCCTTAGAGTTCACGTGGGAATGCCTTAGAGTTCACGTGGGAGTGCCGACTGGAACTCCACAGCTCAGTTTTTTACTTGTAGTAGAATACTTAGATGGAAATGCCCTATTAGTAATTGGAGCCAGAGAACACATCTCAGCGGGAGGCCAGCTGGTGAGTCACCTGGACCTAAGGTGGACAGGCTAGGGTGGGGTGGGAAAAAGATCCCATACCCAGCAATTACATGCCTTTCATTATGCTTTGTAAATATCAGTGAAGTCTGGGGCAATTAGTTAGGGCTAAGAGCTCTCGCTTTGAAAAGGTATTTTTTGCATTCATTAGTGACTCAGCAAATGGATTTGCACACATAGTTGAATTGTGTGGACTTGGTTTTCATCCCCGTTACTCAGGATTCTGCTCTTGGTTAGGACTAGACTCTATCAAACCCTTGCCTTTCACGGTGCTGGTAGAAAGGCCCTCCCTAACCCAGTGCATGTTTCTTCCTGTGGCTGATGATGACCGCGGTTCTATTCTTGTTTCCTACCAGGTCCAGGCTGGGGAAATGGCCCAGCAGTTAAGGGCACAGGCTACAACCATCCGGCAGGCCCTCCGTGCTTTATCTCACCTGTTGTACCAGTAACTTTGCGTGCTTTTGTGTGGCCAAGGCCCCTCATCTTAGCATCAGGTAAGTGGAGAGAGCTAGGAGTGGCCGGAGGACCAAACAGACGGAGGAAACCCGTGGGGAAGGCCCCGAGTTCAGCAGCTGCAGCTGACTCCGCCTTTTGACCTCCGAATCTGTGAAAAGAGAGAAACAAAGTTCAGAGCCACAGAGAAGACGCTGGGTGTCCCCTTCTCGTCACGAGGAAAGAACCGCTGGAAAAAAATCGAGCAATCTGTTGCTAACAAGGGCAGTTTGGTTTTCCTCCCCCCCTGCTAGAATCAACTCAGAGGTTCCCCTTTCTATGGAGCAAGGTCCGTTCTGCGGTCCATTCAGCGAGGACACAGCCAGATGAGAAACCACGCCAGTGAAGGCTACTGTGAGAAACAGCAGCAAACCAAGGGACCCAAGCCAGCGCCTCGATGCTCGACATGCTTTTCCCAATTTCATCTTCTGCCGTTTTCTTCCCAGACAATCCAATTTCATGTTAGCTATTCCAGTTCCTGTCACTCATTAGGTGTGTAACTTCAGAAAGTAAATCAATACACATTTGCTCCAATTTCTTCCTCTACAAAGAAAGCTAAAATAAGAACGGCCCACTTCCCGGGATTATTACACGGATTCCTGAGTGACTTAAAACGGAGCCTGGCGCCTGGTCACTCAAGTGTCAGCCGCAAACACAGCAAATGTAGTGAGCCCACTCAGCCTAATGGCCTTTTCTTCCACGACCCTCACTTACACATGTAGCTCTTCAGCTTAATTCTGTCTAAAGTTTCACATCTGGATTTATTGTTGTTACCAAATATGTCAGTTAAAAACATAATTATTCAGTAAAGTTTTGTTTTTGGTCTTTGTTTTTTTTTTTGAGACAGGGGTTTCTTTGTATAACAGCCTTGACTGTCCTGGAACTCACTCTGTAGACCAGGCTGGCCTCAAACTCACAGAGATCTGCCTACCTCTGCTGGGATTTAAAGTTGTGTGCCACCACCACCTGTCAGTAAACATTTTTTTAATACCTATTACTGGGTTTTTTTTTTTTTTGAGAGATTTATTCTATTTTTATGTGTATATATCTGCTGTGGGTATCTGCAGGTGTGAGTGAAGCTCCTGAAGGATCTAGAATTGGATGTTGGATCCCCCAGAGCTAGAGTTTCAGGTGGTTGTGAGCTACCCCATGTGGGTGCTGGGCCTGAATTTGGGTGCCCTGTGAGAGTAGTACGTGTTCCTAACCACTGAGCCATCTCTCCAGCCCCATATTGTCGGGTTTCAGAGGAGTCCAATAAATAACATCCTCTCCTCAGTTCAGGACTGAGCCAAGGAAAAGGAGGACAGAAGCAAGGCATGCAGAAGGACCCGAATAACACCTTTACTGCTTAAAAACCTAGTGATGAAGGGCGACACTTTGTAGGAAGCAGGTAGGCTGCAGCCTGGACTCTTGCCCTGAGGCAGGCAGAACCATAGTGTGGCAGGCTTCTGTCTTCTGGGACAGATCCTGCCCCTAAAACACTGTTGACTTAGAGAACAGAGCAGAATATGCCCTTCATGGTAGTGACCGAGGAGAAAGGGAAAGGAGCCAGACTCTGTATGTCCAGCCTCTGAGGTACTTCTCTAGGGGAGAGTGTAAGAGGAAGAAAGATGGTTATACACACAGGGATCCTGCCTCATAGGATGAAATACATGGGATAGGAATGTAGCTTCTCAAGCCTACATGTGATGGGTAATATCTTCTTAATATCTCAAAGCCATTTACTTTCTGTGGTGATCTTTTGAACAATTAAAATTTGCCTGAAGATCAGAGAACAGAACAAGCCACTAGATTAAACATAGAGGCCAGGCAGTGGTGGCACACACCTTTAATCCTAGCACTCAGGAGGCAGAGGCAGAGATCCATCTGGATTTCTGTGAGTTCAAAGCCACATGGGCTACATGAGATTAATCCAGTCTAAAAGAGAAACAGAGCCAGGCAGTGGTGGCACACACCTTTATTTCCAGCACTTGGGATCTCATGCCTTTAATCCCAGCACTAGTAAGGTTGAGACAGGAAGTGATATGGCTGGGCAGAGAAAGGAATCTAAGGTATGAGGAGACAGGAACTCTGGCTCTTTCAGGCTGAGGAGTTGGTGAGGTAAGAGGTGGCTGCTCTGTTTCTCTGATCTTTCAGCTTTCACCGTGATGTCTGGCTCCAGGTTTTTATTAAGACCAATTAGGATTCGTGCAACAGCTTTCTCCTTCTGTATAACCTGTCTTGAGCTCTGCTGCCCTACTGCTCTGATCTAGTCACAATTAACAACTCTTTCTTAGAGGCCCCATATTAATACCGGGATTAACTTGTTAATGATACTTGTGCCATTTATCTAAGTATCTCATGGGGTTGAAAAGAGCTATGAATACACTTGGCACAAAATATATACTTGTTGAACAACTGTCCAGGCTGACTAGTATTTCATTGTGTGCATTTAATGTATTGTATACATTTTATACATTTGCTATCTATGTCATCAATGGACATTTCAGGCTTCAATTTTCTTGACTATTATGAATAGTATTACTATTGCTATGAGCATACAAATACTTATTTAAGACTTTTCTTTGATTTTTTTTTCTATATCTAAAAGTATGATTGTCAGATCACATGGCTAGGCTGTTTTTAGAGCTTGCCATTTTCTGTTGATTGTACCAGTGTATGAGTAGTCCAGTTCCTCTACCTCCTCGCCAACCCTCGTAAATTCTGTGCGTTGGTTTTTTTGTTTTGTTTTGTTTTTTGGTGGTGTGCCGATGACCATCTCAATGGGCCTGGGGTCTGAGGAGATTAGCTTCCTGCTGTTTCACTTAGCCTTCTTCTCATGACTGATGTCGTGAAGCACATTTTGATGAGCGTTTTGGTCATTTGAATAACATAATTGGAAAAAAACGCTCCTTCTCATATGCTTATTTTCAAACTCAAAACTCGGGGGGCTGGAGAAATGGATCCGTGGTTAAAGATGCTTGCTATGAGAGCATGAGGAGTTGCGACCACCAGAAGCCTACATAAAGGTGGGTGAGCATCGCAGCACACCTGTAATTCCAGTCTCAAAGGGGTCACAACCCACAGGTTAACCCCTGCTCTAGAGGATCTAGAAGACTAGAGATTCTCGTGTCCTGGTACACATTAGGTAAATTGACATATTTAATTGACATATTATTTTCTCTCTAATAATACATGTGAAAAACATGGGGAGGCATGCTTTAGGAACAGAGTGCTTGACTAGTACCCCCAGATCCTGGGTTTCATCTCCAGCAGCACAGGGGGCGGGAAGCCTCAGGAAACCCACCTGTCACTTTGATGTCCCCTGTGGCTTTGGCAATGCTGTTCTCGATCATGCAGGAGTATGTGTTGTTGATTGTGACATTGTAGAGCACAGATACAACCTTCATGGTCACATTCTCAGAGTTCAACTCAAAGCTGGTGTTGGAGACTTCTGAGAAGTTGGCTCCTTGGTCAATTTGAGATGCCCAGGCCACTGTGGGCTGGGGGAACCACCGAGGAGCCTCACAGCGCAAACTCTCTGAACTGGCATTATAGTCCACATTTATCTCTGGCACACTGAAGGCTGCAGGGTCAAAAGTCAAAAAGGACAAATGTCAAGGAAAGACAAACAGCCTTATAGTGCTAGGACTTAAAAACAATCAGCCGGGTGGTGGTGGCACATGCTTATAATCCCAGCACTTGTGAGGCAGAGGCAGGCAGATCTCTGTGAGTTCGAGGCCAGCTGGGTCTACAAAGTGAGTTCTAGAACAGCCAGAGCTGTTACACAGAGAAACCCTGTCTTGAAAAACCAAAAACCCCAGCAAAACCAAAACCAAAACCAAAAACCAACCACAATCATTACTATCACTTAAGTGACTGAGGGATTCCCCAGGGTGATGTTTGTGTATGGCCCATTATGTTGTGGGCATAAATAAATAATGATTTGCTCAGATCATCACTATACATTGTGTCCCTTCGGCCAGTACCACAAACTCCAGGGGCCCAAGTTTCATGTACATCAGTGTTATGATAGATTTTAGGAAAAAAAAGGAGAAAGAAAAAAAAGTCTATTCCCTTAGGATAAAAGGGCCAAACCTCAGAAGGCTTCTGAATTCAATGTTTTAAGACAAAGAGGGAAGAGGAAGAAGAAAGAAACAAACAGCATAACAGATTCCCCAGTCACCACAGAAGCCTACGCACAGGCCTTGTCGCCATGGGGATCTGGACTTTGCTTGGGTAGAAACTATAGCTCTGATATCTATAACAGATACCTATATCTATGATAGAGTGGCAGCTGTTGATTTTATTCTAAGAAATGCCACTCATTAAAGTAACATCTGGAAATGAAGACATTCCTTCTCCTCCAACAAGACAGAGTGACACAATACGTTATGGTTCTGTTCCTTGGTGCGCTTGAGGGCCTCCCCATAGTGGGAGGGGGCTGTCTCTGACTCTGTTGCCTGCTTTTGGGACCCTTTTCTCCTACTGGGTCACCTTGTCCAGCTATGATGTGAGGGGGGCTGTGCCTAGTCTAACGTAACTTGTTACGTTTGGTTGATAATCCCGAGAGGCTTTCTCTTTTCTGAAGGGAAACGGAGGAAGATTTGATCTGGGGGAGAGAGAAGGCAGTAGGGAGGGCCTGGGAGGAGAGGAGGGAGAGGAATAGATGTAATACACGAGAGACGAACAAGCAAACAAACAAATATATAAATAAATATGTGTGGAAGGGTCTGGGCTTATTATTATGCCAAAATGGCAGTTCACAGTTAATACTTTTAAAAATTGTTGTAATGATGGTGTTGATGGTGATGATTTTGATTGTAAGGGTACATGGGCCACAGCACACCTGTGGAGCTTGGAAGATAGTTCTGTAGAGCTGGTTCTCCTCTCCAGTCTTTATATGATGGGGTTATTTGAATGTGGAGAGCCGCCATAAGCTCATAGTCCAGGTTGGTGGAACTGTTTTAGAAGGACTAGAAGGTGTGGCCTTGTTGGAGGAGGTGTGCCACTGGGGGTGGGCTTTGAGGTTTCACATGCTTACACCATTCCAACTTAGAGCCCCCTCTCTCTCTGCCTCATGCTTGTGAATCAGATGTAAGCTCCCAGCTATGGTTCCCAGTGCCATGTCTGCTAGCCTGCTGCCATGCTCCCTATTGTGATGATCATAGACTCGCCCTCTGACACCGTAAGTCCCAAATAAACTCTTTCTCCCGTAGATGCCTTGGTCATGGTGTCTATTCAGAGAAACTGAACAGTAACTAAGACACAGGATCAAACACAGGCTTGATATCAAGGACCATTTCCTGCCGAGCCATCTCACCAGGCCCCTGGGTAGTCAGTCAGTCATTTATTAAGCCATTCAGCTGCTTCTTTGCTCAGGGCTAGGCTGGTGCTGAATGAGAAGGAAAGGAAACCTATCCCTCGCTGTTGTGTGTGTGTTTGTTTGTTTCTGAGACAGTCTCATGTAGCCCACTCTGGCCTTGAACTCACCATGGATCTGCCATAGCAAGGGGGATATGATGCACATGCTTGGAACTTGTTGGGGACATGTTCATGGGAGGCAGTGTGGGAAACTAAGTCGTGAGAGTATACTTTGTGCTAGAAGTATATCCCAGGCATTACTTTATTTGATCATCAAAATAATCCTATAGTTATCTGTTATTATACCTATGTTAAAACTTCTAAATTTTGGAATTATTTTACTAATTTCTTTCCCTCTTTCTTTTTTTGTTTTTTGTTTTTCAAGACGGAGTTTCTCTGTGTAGTTCTGACTGTCCTGGAGCTCCCTCTGTAGACCAGGCTGGCCTGAAACTCAAGATATTTGCCTGCCTCTGCCTCCTGAGTGCTTGGATTAAAGGCATGTGCCACCATTGCTTGTTTATAATTTCTTAAAAAGGTGTATTTATTTTTATTTTATTGTATTTGAGTATTTGTCTGCATGTGTGTATATGCACCATGTGCATACAGTGCCTGTAGAGGCCAGAAGAGGGCATCAGATCCCCTGAAGCTGGAATTACAGATGGTTGTGAGCTGCCATGTGCATGTTGGGAACGAAGTCCAAGTCCTCTGGAAGAATAGCCAGTGCTCTTAGCCACTGAGCTATCTTTCCAGGCTGTCCTAATTTACCAATTTTTTGAAGTTAGCTTATAAATAGATTTCATTATGTGAACAATTTTAGATTTACATGAAAGTTTCAAAGACAGTATCCAGTAAGGGAGAATTCCTATAAGTTTCTCACTCATTTTCCTCCAATGTAGCCTCGTAAATAGTCATTGTGCTGTCAAATAGAGAAACCAGTATTACTGTTAAACTCCAGGCTTTATTTGTATTTTACCCATTTCCATGAACACTGTTTTTGCTGTTGTTGTTCTAGATTCTCATCTTGTACACCAGCATGTTTTAAATCACTGCGCCACCTCAAGTTCGTATGGACTGTGGCATTTTCTCAGTCTTCCCATACTTTTTATGGCTCTAACAGTTTTAAGTGCTAGTCAGGTATTGTGTAGGGCGCCTTTCTCTTGGGACATATGGGATGTTCTTCTCATGATTTGAGTCAGGTTGTGGGTTTTGGAGAGGAAGACCATTCTCCCATCAACATGGCATGCTAGAAGGCACGGACTCTCCACACCCAAGTTTGGATGATGTGAGGGAATACGTGTTAGGTGCCTTTGGAAGTTGACTTCACTTCTCCAGCATACACTGCCTGAGCTGAGTGGGAAGGCTGTCAAATGGCACCTCTACCTCCTGGAAGGGGAGAGGGAAGCAAGTTATTTGGAATTTCTGTCTGCACGGAATTTGTTTCATCCCCTCGTTAAGTATCTAAGTGTGTGCTTTAAACCCCGACTCATAATTCAGTACTGTGTTTTCTTGTCTCACTGCTTTAGGGGTTTCACTGAACTTTGTGCAGTTGGTCTTACTGTTGGTAGTGCCCACTAATCTCCCTCTTAAGATGAAGAAGCTGAGGCTCAGAGAGCTCGTGTTGTTAGGGTCTCTGTCTTCATCCAGGTCTGACTCGAGGGCTATGCTTTCTAGTGTTACATATACACAGGAGGTGTTCAAGAAAGGCCTATAGGGGCTGGAGAGATGGCTCAGCGGTTAAGAGCACTGGCTGTTCTTCCAGAGGACCCGGGTTCAATTCCCAGCACCCACATGGCAGCTCACAACTGTCTGTAATTCCAGTTCCAGGGGAATACCCTGGACACCCATAGCAAACCACCAATGCACATGAAATAAAAATAAATTAATTAATTAAAGAAAACCCCTGCAGTATTGGCTTTGCTCCCTCTTTAAAAAGAAAGAAAGAACGGCCTACAAAGACTAGTTTAGATGAGGGAGCACAGGCCACTTTATGTCCATCCTGCGAGGCCCCTTCCAGCTTCTCCCTTCCCTCATGTGCATCTGGGTGTGCTCTCTCCCTTCCTCGGAACCCCTCAGTCACTCTCTTTCTACTTCTCTTAAGATGTTGTTTGTTATTCTTTACTGTTCCCCCTGGGCAGACCTTCACTTCCGTAAGATCTATACCGGAAGCACTGTGAAAGGAGGGGCAATCACTTTTGTTTACTAATCATCTTCCTGCTCTTCATTGCATTTATCTGAATCCCTTGTGTATAGCTTCAGAAAACACTCATTAGATGGTGTTGGCAAGGAAGTGTGAGTTTCACTGGGGCGGTGATACTGAGTCTGCATGACAGCATTACTTTGGTTTGCTCCTTTTGGACCTCTCCTAAAATGGCTCACTGTCAGGAGTCTCTGGAGGGACTCATTTCAGGTGTGGGCTTGGGCCTAATTAGTATAGAAATATCCCAGGTCAGGTGGTTACTTCTCTTAGCAGCAACATCAGGGCCTTCCTTAAAGAGTCTCCATTCATTAGCTAGGAGTGGTGTTTCATGTCTTTAATCCCAGTAGCTGGGAGGCAGAGGCCGGCAGATCTCTGTGAGTTCAAGGCTAACCTGGTCTATATAGTGAGTTGCAGGATCCCTAGGGATAAAGGTGAGACCCTGGGGAGACAAAGAGAGTGGGGGGAGGGGAGAAAATCTTTGGGAATACACTTAGAAATTCAAAGATGGTGCGAGGCTAGAACACAATATTTCAAGTCCCAATATTATTATAGTAGGTCACTTTTGGAAGTTGGTATGGTCTTGGGCATAACAACAAGATGGTTACTACCAGAATTGAGAGAGTTTGGGTCTGACATTGGTCATTTATGAACATATCATGGTATTTCATCAGAAACTCATGCCCTTTATTCTTGGATGTCTCTGGGCCCTCCCTTTCCCCCAACCCCACAGAAGCAACTCACCTCCAGTCTTATACTCGAGGTTTGCATTCCCCTTGCCTTTTGAGGTGCGGATGTAACATGTGTAGGTGCCAGCGTCTGCGAGTTGCACGTTTTTGAGTCTCAGGGAAGCATTGCCAACCACCACTTGGTCAGCAAACACTGCTGTCCGGCCTCTGAACGTTTCATGCTGCTGGGAGAAATCATCTTTGCCTTCTTTGAACTCATGGACCAAACCCATGGTACCTTCCTTCAGCCACTGGATGACGATGCCGTTGAGCTTGATGTCAGGTTCGAAAGTGCAGCTCAGGATCCCATCCTCTCCAATGTTTCCAGCCGAGGTGAACGTCCTGACAGTGATGAAGTGTTTGCCTGCGATTCAGGGAGGACCAAGGCCAGTGAAGCTCTGGTACCTTGACAGCTAAGCTCTTCATCAATGCAAGCTGGACAGAGATGTCCAGATCAATTACAAGTAGAGAAGGACACAAAAAGCATTTTAAAAAGATGACTAGGAAGAGCAGGAAGCCATGTTGCTATCTGCAGCAGATCTGCCGTGCCTCATAGCTTTTGTAAGAACGATCTACCCAAACCCAGAAAGGCAGCAAGAGGAAAACACATCGGAGTTGAGGGTGGAACACGAGTATTCAAGTCCTGGCTTTGTTCTGTAACTGCCAGGTCACCTTAAATGAGTCACGTGACTCCTCTGACTCTCAGGAAAACAGAGGTAACAGCCTCTGAGGGGTTACTGTGAGGAGCAAATCAAACGGTGTAAACTTGATTTGCAAACGGCAATGCCACAGGTAAGGTATTACTCTTAGCTAGCCAGGAGTGAGGCAAAGCTAAACTTCCTGTTAATTAATAGTAGTAATTCTGAAGAAAGTTAAATTCTAATGCACTGGGGCTTTAATCTTCCTTGGAATGATGGAGAAACTCAGGCATGGGGAAGGGCAGCGGTGGGGCAGAGTGTTATCTACATCGTAATGAAGAATGGTACTTTGGTCCAAGATAGAAGCCTCCCTCCTCACCCCTTCGATCCGACCTCCTGGAGGATCATTGACTATGGCGGCTTCCCTGTTCTATGGCCTCTCCTTCAGTTGTTCATCCTACAGCCCCCCCAGGCTGGGGCTTCTTTGTGTTTGAGGGTGCCCCAGGATGACTGACTATTTTTAGAGGTTCCTGTGAAGGATGTGAAGCTAAGGTGATGGGCGTGGAGCCCAAGAGGATCTCGGAGCAGATACAAGGAACTATGGGGAAGAGACTGTGGAGAGTCTCATCCTAGGAGCTGAGTT
This sequence comes from Peromyscus maniculatus bairdii, assembly GCF_049852395.1. Lineage (NCBI taxonomy): Eukaryota > Metazoa > Chordata > Mammalia > Rodentia > Cricetidae > Peromyscus > Peromyscus maniculatus. The sequence goes on along the minus strand of NC_134857.1, from coordinate 81,092,595 downwards.
GGCTGCTGAGGACAGTCAAGGCTACAGGAGGTGCTGCCCAACCTCTGCATAGTCTTCACACAAACGCCTGCCTGGTTTAAGTGTTCAAGATGGTCCTCACAAGCCTTTCTGAAACTCTCACAGATGTCACCATGATGGGCCTTGGACACTTCTCACCAGTACTTTTCAGTTTCCTTATTTATTTTCCCACCATGCCTGTCTGCCTCCATCCCACACATTTTCAATGCATTGATCTTGCAATAGCTTTTGTAGAGTGCAATTCGAATACACCTGCCACCTAGCCACTAATTTCCCATGGTTACTATGGGCTCTGGAATGAGCTGCAGATTTCCCGGCCCAGGCTTGAGTGCCAAGCACTGCCTGGCACACAGTGAATGCCTCTTGTTCCTGCCTGGCAGTTTCCTCTCCCACTGTCTCCCTTCATCGTCTGTTTTGTCTGTGTCCAATGGTTTGTTGATTTTCTTTCTTCAATTTAAAGATTCATGAACAAATAGTACATGTTCCTTTTCAAATACAGAAGCAAACATTCTAGCCATAAGGATGTCCTTGGCACTTCGAGCTCATTAAGGCTTGGGATTGTCTAATTGACTCCAAGACCTTTGTAAAAGAGCCGAGGGTAATGAATGGGAAATAGAGCCAAAGACACTAAGCTAGATGGATTTGCATAAAAAAAAGAACAGAGGGCTATGGATAGAAGAATAAGTACAGCTAGAAAAAAGAGGCCGAGGAAACAGGCATGCACACACAGGCTGGGCTGGAAGATGTTTTTGAGGCTTGACAGTGTGGAAGAAAAGGGATTTGGGGAGCAGCTGCCCTGTGTGGCCTTTTGTGTGAGAGATTTGGAAAACTAGGAAAGATGGCCAAAGGAGGTTTGACTGTGTGATAGCAAGCACCCCTGTTTCCCACCTTGTCTTTTCTTGAACACTGCTTTAAAGGTTCAGGCTTATTTTCAATTATCTTTGTTTATTTGAAGGTCCAGGCTTGCACAGGCTGCATGATCACACTCTGTGCCTTCCCAACCCTGCTCATCTTTCTCCTGTCTAGCATTTTAGCTCTCCTGTACCCCGCTTACCTATATTCTGCTCATATTCAAGTCCCTGAGGATGGTAGTCCTTCTGGGAAACCCTTTTTAGGCTGTCAAAGTAGAGCTGGTAGATACATCCCCCACCCATAACTCTTCATTCCCCTTTACCATGGTAACTGCCTTCTTCTTCCTTGACTCACATCTGGACTTGACACTCATCTGCAAGCTTTGTCCAAGGGAGAATATTTCAGTCATAACTACAGGTCTCATAGTGTTTACTGCTCTGTCCTACAGAGAAATAATGTTCTCCGAGTTCCTAAGTAAATGGGAATAAACACAAATCAGAGCGCTGCTTATACAATCTACCTATTTCAAGAGTAAAGAGCCAAGGTCAGCACATCTCAATTTGGGAGGAATGTTAGCCTTAAAAAGACGGCAATAAAAATACATACAGATTCTCAATGAAACTGGGACTCAGTCAGAGCCAGAGTGAAGGTGACTGTTCTTTAGAAAGTGTCATTGAAGTTAATCTGGAAAATTACTTTTCATAAAAAAAACCCACATAATTAGCACAATTATGGAGGAAATGAAATGATAATGACATATCTCAGTTTGGTAATTGTGTTGTGGAATTCATTTTAATGTGTTGGCCTTGAGCCCGCAGGTAGAGAATCCACTGACACATCTTCTAGAGAATTTGGTGATTAAAAATAGGCAGCTTCAGCGTGCCTGGGGACCTGCTGCAGCTTCAGGTCATTTGAGTTCCTATTCATGATGTGGCCAATGGGATGAATGTAACACTGATTGAATTCTCATCCATAGGAAATAAAGAGTGAGAACTTTAAAAATCACAAAGAGGTAGGCTTCCTTTGCATCCAGCCAGTAGTCAATAAATACTTGTTTGTTACATGCATAAGTGAAGATTCAAGGTAATTAAATGGAACTTAATTTGCAAAAAACAGCATCTGTATTCAAATGTACAAACACATCCTGGCTCAAAGAACATTACGTCCTGATCCTGACCTGATGCAACTCTCCAGGCATTCTGACCACCAGAGGCTCCTGACCGACTGGTGTGCAATGGACGAGAGTTCTATGGAGATGGGTGAGAAGCCGCTGTCTATGTATAGACAATTCTTGTGGCTGACACAGATTTAAATCATCTCATTGGCCTCTAAGGTTGCCCCAAACTCCTCAGAAATTTGGAGGCGGGCATTTACTGAAAATAAATGATTAGCTCACGAGGATATCCTAATTTGGTGTCTGTTGCTATAATAAAACATGTCCAGAAGCAACTTGGAGGAGGGAGAGACCATTGGGCTTTCCTTCCACATCATATTCCATGGTTGAGGGAGGCCAGAGCAGGGGCCCAAGGCAGGAACCTGGAGGCAAGAACTGAAGCAGAGACCATAGAGAAACACTGCTTCCTGGATCACTTGTTCTGCTTGCCCAGCTGCTTTCCTGATGTTTTCTAATATTTATTTTTAATGTATATGAGTGTTTGCCTGTGTATACGAATGTATACCATATGCATGCCCGGGGCCCCAGGAGGCCAGAAGAAGGCATCGGATCTGCTGGAGCTAGAGTTCCAGGTGAGTATGATGCACTGAGTAGGTTCTGGCAACCCAAGTTGGGCCCTCTGCAAGAGAAGCAAGTGTTCTTAACTGCCGAGCCATATC